>NC_079976.1:18355116-18712616 GCF_029852145.1 Microplitis mediator
CTTACCAGCTAATATTACTACGTTAAATAATTTTGAAGAATTCCGTAATGCCTGTTTTTATTACTATATGGAAAGTGTAAATCAATGAATCATAAGATTAATTAGTTAATTACACTTATCCAAAAAATTAAAGGAACAAGAAAATTTCATAAATTTTTTAGTGATTTTTGGAAGGCTGTATTTTTGTGGGAAATGATCGTATCGAAAAAATAAAAAAGCAAACTGAAGCTTGAAATCTCTAGTTTAAAGATCTTCCAGCAAAATATTTTTTTTAGCCACGGTTTTTGCGGAATCATAAGAAATAGACCGAGACAAAATTTTTCTAAATTTTTTGGTTTCGTTTTTTAGGTCTACGGGGCCGGGAAAAATTTTTTCAAAAAAACGAATTCATGACTTGTTTAGGAAGTTTATTTAGCTACAATTTGCTTTTTTTTCTTTCTCTGTACGACAATTTGCTGCTGAGATATCAGCCTTCAAATGAAAAAGGATCCTTTTGTCTTTGATTATTGATATCTCAGCAAGAAATGGTCACACAGTAATTTAAAGGGCAGTTTAATAAACTTGAATAAATCCCCTACAAGCTCCATTTTTGATTTTTTCAAAAAAAAATTTTTTTTCATCCTTGATATCCATTTGAAAAACCTTTAAAAAATGGCCATTTTCTGGTTTTTTAGTCGACTCATCGCTACTCTGCAAATATTGATAAAAAAAATAATGTTGCAAGGTAATTTTACAGCTTAATGTACCCTCCCGAACCCTGTAAATTTTCAGATTGATCCATTAAACCGTTTGTCCGGGCCGTTTGCTCAAAGTTAAATAAAACAATTAAAGGAACAAGTTTGGTTCTTCAATTTGTGTAATCATTACCAAAATAAAAAAATTAATTTTTTTCGGATTTTCTTTCATTTTTGCGTTAGTTATTCAGTAAATGTAAGGTAAAGAGGAAAAAAAAATTTTTTTTCCGAAAAACGAAAAAAAAAATAACCCCCCGAATGAAACGTAAAAAAAATCTTGTTTGGTCTCGTTTTTTGGAAAATTTTTTTTTTTCCTCTTTACCTTACATTTACTGAATAACTAACGCAAAAATGAAAGAAAATCCGAAAAAAATTAATTTTTTCATTTTGGTAATGATTACACAATTTAAGGAACAAAACTTGTTCCTTTAATCGTTTTGCAAAACTTTGAGCAATCGGACCGGACAAACGGTTCAATGGATCAATCTGAAAATTTCCAGGGTTTTTGGGGGATCATTAAGTTGTAGAATTACCTGGCAACATTATTTTTTTTATCAATATTTGCAGAGTAGCGATGAGTTGACTAAAAAAACAGAAAATGGCCATTTGATGTGAGTTTTTCAAATGGATATCGAGGATGAAAAAAAATTTTTTTTTGAAAAAATCGAAAATGGAGCTTGTAGGGAGTTTATTCAAGTTTATTAAACTGCCCTTTAAATTACTGTGTGACCATTACTTGCTGAGATATCAATAATCAAAGACAAAAGGCTCCTTTTCCATTTAAAGGCTGATATCTCAGCAGCAAATTGTCGTACCGAGAAACAAACAAAGCAAATTGTAGCTGAATAAATTTCCTAAACGAGCTATGAATTCGTTTTTTTGAAAAAATTTTTCCCGGCCCCGTAGACCTAAAAAACAAAACCAAAAAATTTAGAAAAATTTTGTCTCGGCCTATTTCTTTGATTCCGCAAAAACCGTGGCTCAAAAAAATATTTTACTGGAAGATCTTCAAACTAGAGATTTCAAGCTTCAATTTGCTTTTTTTATTTTTTCGATGCGATCATTTTTCACGAAAATACAGCCTTCCAAAAATCACTAAAAAATTTATAAAATTTTCTTGTTCCTTTAATTTTTTGGATAAGTGTAGTTACTATTATTTTATATTGTTACTTATATTATTAAAAAGTGCTGTATTCTATGTATAAAATTTGTTCAATTTTGTAATATTGCTGATCTTGAGGGAGACTCGACTCCAAGATCAAATAAATTTATTTATCTATCTATCTATCTATCTACATTCGGTACCCTGATGAAAACGTGATACTTACTTTTTTAATGCTACGTATAGTTTTCGAGATTTCATTCATTAAAAAACAAAAGAACATTTATTTCAAAACAGTTAAATACATTTAATTACACATTTTATTTTATAGGTTAGAAGCTTCTTTTTTTAGATTTTCTCTGATGGATGTCTTCAGGACATTCCCGTGTAATACTCCAACAGTAATCTGCCATCATATGCTCATCCCAGCGACCTTGGTATCTATCTTCCATCACCTTTAAATCTTGATGAAAACGTTCTCCTTGTTCTTCGCTATACGCTCCAAGATTTTCAGGAAACTTGTCTAAATGATTGTTCAGATAGTGTACTTTTATGCTCACATTACATCCAAGATTTTTAAAGCTAATTAAGAGGTTTTGAACTAACTCTTTGTAATTTTCGGCCTTCTGATTTCCTAAGAAATTTTTTACAACAACAACAAAAGATTTCCAAGCCGCTGCTTCTAAATTATTCATTGAATGTATGAAATCGTTGTCTTTCATTAAAAGTCTTATCTGTGGGCCATCAAAAATACCAGCTTTTAGTTTTTCATTACTTAAACCAGGAAACTTTCTTGAAAGATATACAAAACACGGACTAGTTTTATCTAATGCCTTAACATATTGCTTCATAAGTCCCAACTTGATGTGCAATGGAGGCAAAATAATCTTATCACTAGAAACTAAAGGCGGGTTTATAATATTTTGTTTGCCAACCGTCATGTTATTTCTCAAAGGCCAATCTTTCTTGATCCAGTGGTCTTTTTTTGCTCTGCTGTCCCATAAACATATGAAGCACGAAAATATAGTGTACCCAGTTTGTTAGCCTAATAGAAAGTTGACCATTTTTAAATCGACACATATAACCCATTGGTGCTCCGAGTACTTAAGTTTTTTCAAAACAAGATCCACGTTTTGGTACTCCTTTTTTAATTTCGTTGAATGAGCAATAGGCACAGCTGCATGATTGTTACCAATATCTAGTGAAACACATTTTAAACTTCGCTTACAGCTGTCCATAAACAATCTCCATTCTTCAGCTTTGTACCTTGAGAGCCCCAATTTCATTAGAAGGCCACCAATGTTATTACAAAAAACTATATCATCTTCTGAGCTAAAAAATGGAAGAAATTCTTTTTCGCGATCACGATAAAATGTTATTTTTGTACCTTGAGATAACAAATTTCTTTCTTTGAGTCTAGATGCTAGTAGCCCAGATTGCTCTTTCGAAAGGTTAAGGTCTCTAATCAAATCACTTAAAGCATCTTGAGAAAAAAATGAAGGCGCTGTTGACACTTTAAAATCACTGTCACGTTCATCAGAAAAAACTTCCATCATCTCGGTGTCCGACAAATCTGATAGATCTGAAAGATCTTGACTCATAGGAGATGGTACGTCATCTGAACACAGTCGAGGTCTTTTAGCAGACGGTAAATCAGGATATGTCATTTTTCTTTTGTTTATACCATGTAATTTTACAACACAAAAATAACAGTCATCAATGTGATTTTTTGGTTCTGTCCAAATCATCGGCACATTAAACTTGGAATGATTACGTTTACCGTTTGCCCACTGTCTTACATGTTCACTACACAACTTGCACACAATGTTTGGAATCCACGGCTTGTTCAGAGCCTTCATCTCTATTTTAAAGTAATCAATATATGTCTTCTTCACTGAATCTGTTATAGGTTTTCTAAACCTTTTCACTACATATTTACCACAAATGTAACAAGATGTATTTGGATTATTTACACAACACCTTCTTGACGACGGCATATCAATATTATTAATTTAAAAAAAAATTCATTGATTATAATGACATTAATTATGATAAAATACGTTTTCTAGGTTATTATATCGATCAATACAAACCTGCACGTAGCTTCGTAATTTTGAAAGCTTCACACGACATCTTGTGGGCTAATTAACCAAAATATAACCTAGAATTAGCGGCACCAAACAAAAAATTTTTTTTTGTAGACCTGTGTAATAGTGTTACGTCCTGGTTGATGTTTTGGCGCTGGCGTAGTTGAGCGGTCGATTTAAATTGGACGTGATGGAAACTTACATATAATTATAAATAATAATTAAGTATGGGTTGAACAGCCACCATTTGGTGGTTGAAATAAACTGGTTATATTCATATGTTATTAAATATATTATCTGGATCTGATTTATTCAATGAATAAAGAGATAGTATGAGAATTTGTGAAACGTACAATTCTGGTGTTATAATATTGTTAAGTTATTCTTAACAATAGCTTCGAGAATGTGAGAACGAAGTTGAGTTTTTAATATTGAGCCTGACTGCTCTCTATGATTCTATATCTCAGACTGACTTCTCTTGATCGAGAAAAACTAGAGTAACTCTTATCAATACGTTTGGGCATCAGACCCGCGCATCGAGTCATATGGAGGGGTCATTCGAGATAACGCATGTTCTCGAATGATCCATTCTAATATTTATTGAAAATACTTAGTTCTCACGATCTCTCCACTTTTGTTACTAACAAATGAGTCACTTATCTATTAACAAAAACTATCTTAAACAAAATAGATATTTGTGCAGCTGCACGTCTCGAGGATTAACTCGAGGCGTCAGCGCTTATTTATATTTGATAAAATATAGAAAAATAAGTTTATCAACTATTACTCATATCCTTAACGTTCAAATGTCTTAAGTAATATTATTCTATTATTATATTATATTATTTTATATGATTAATTAAATATAATTGGAATTACTAGATTATCGATATTCGATATAATTAGTTAGGTTTCAGGTCGGTAATTAAGGAAGTAAAAGCCTACGTCATCTGCCATACAGGCTGGGACGTAACAATAGGATGAATCAATGGAATTATGCACAGTCGCGATTAATGATATTAATCAGCTTCGCTAGATAACAGAGGGTGAAAATGATGAGTTAATAATAAATTATTTATGACAAGTATACATGTGAATCGCAAAGTATTGTAGAATTCTGCTAAGTTACAAAAGATTTGTTTGAATACAGGACAGAGCGCAAGAATAAAATGGTACTGCTTGCAATAATCCTGTTGGCTCAACCCCTACAAGCACTATTGGGGTACGATTGCGGGGGCATATCTATCAACGTCACTACCATATCAGCAAACAAGGTGGGCGAGTGTGACATACTGTTGAAGAATCCAGAGGAAAAGTCGATATCGCTTCAATTACTTTAGTTAGCAGAATTTAGTAACACGGAAGTGTTTGAATGTCGGGTAGAAATAAATCGGGTGATAACATACTGTGGAGATTGGTATCATGCATTCGTTGTGGCAAATGGAAGAAGAGAATATATTTATGAATTAGAATACAGACAATGCAAAAGGTTACATGAGACTGGCAGCTTGAAATTGGGTAATAATGCAGAATTGGAGGGATTAACAAAAAACGCAACACATTATCGGACAATTATGCTGGCAGGAACTACTACGGTGGATGGAAAATGTGCGAGAACACAATATAGTGACCCGTTTGGTACTTAAAGTCAAGTGATTGTGGAAGCGACCGTTAGAGTAACAGTTAGGAACTATTTTGCCACTGTGGAACGTGCAAGCAATAAGGTAGTTCTTAGCAGTGGAGCAAGATGCGACTGGGCTGAAGAAGGGTGCATAGATCAAACAGGAGGTAACACATTTTGGGAGGTCATGAGGGAGGAATCATGTCAAACAGCGAATCACATAATTTTGTACGAGGGACCTGGCACGCTATTGTCTGGAGAAAAAGGAAAACCAGAAATTTATACGATCAATACAGAGGATATAACATTTGCCCTAGCGAAGAAAATGGAGAAGAAAATATGCGGTTTTACCTTAATAAAAACGGAACATCCCAAACTATTAATTAAGGTAGTCAAACCAGGTGAAGAAACAGCGAAAGTAAAATCAATCTCGACGCAGGACCTTGCCATATTTGCTTACATAAATTCAAAATTTGTGTATGTCGAAAAACACATTAAACGACAAATGAGATCTCTTTACAGGGATATATTAACACACAAGTGCGAGGTCGAACGGCAAGTAATATTAAATGCGCTGATGTTGTCAGGACCCAAACCAGAGTAATTCGCTTATGCGATAATGAAAGGACCAGGATACTACGCAACAGTTGCAGGAGAAATTATTTACCTTATCAAATGCATACCGGTAGATGTCCAGTTAAGAAAAGTGGAAAAATGTTATCAGGAGTTACCGGTGATTTATCAAAATCAGAGTTGGTTTGTCACGGCTAGATCAAGAATGTTGACTAAGCAAGGTACTATTATAGATTGCAACCAGTTACTATCGGTCGGATATGAAGTAGATGGGGCATGGATCGTTATGAAACCGGGATTTGAAGATATCCAAGAACCACAAATGCTAAAACCAACGACCATACCAACTTGGGATTATGAGGATAGAAGATATTTGGCGACAAGTGGGATATATACGGAAAAGGATTTAGAAAAATTGAGGAATAGAATAATGCTGCCGGTAGAAACTCCAGTTTTGGTTAATACCATAATAAGAGGGGCAATAGGCCGCACTATTGTTGGTAGTACGGGAATATCAATGATGCAGTTCATGGATGAATCAGTTATTTAAAATTATGCAAAGAAGCAATGGGATAAATTTTGGGGAGGATTTTTAATATTCGGAACGGCGAGTGCAGGCTTAATAGGCATAATGATAAGTATAAAAATGTTGAAAATAATAATCGACACAGTAGTACATGGGTATATCTTACATCGAGCATACGGCTGGAGTTTATATTTAGTAGGCGCAATTTTATCGTCAGTAACACATTTATTGTTACAATTGGCGGAAGAACCGTTAAAAAGCAAGAAGAAGAAGAAATCAAGGGAACGTAAAAATAGAGGGAAGCCGGTTTCGGAAACCGCAAATTAAGATAAGCGAGAAAAAAACGAGAGGGAGATTAGTTAAAAGATCGGTTATTTTATTTTGAAAAATTCTTTCTCTCTCTCTTAAAAAAAAAAAAACAAAACAAAAAAAAAAAGGAGGGAAGGGTGATTATGATTTCAAAATTGAGAATTAAATGGTTGCAGTGCCACGATGAGGACGGGAGAAGGGACTACAGGAAGGATGATAAGATTGTACAACAGACGGGGATTGTATTCAGACGATATCGGGAAATACAGGGTTTTGTCGCATGAGTGGAAAATAATAACATTCATAGATATGTATGAGGAAGAAGCTGAGACGGATCGGTTAGTAAAGGAATTGGACAAATTAAGGGAGCATGTCAAGAGTGAGGAGAGCCTTATTGAATTGGAAAAACGAGTTGACCTAATAAAAACCTGGGTAGAAGAAAGTAGCGATTGGTGTAGGCGGAGAGCAGCGGAATCAACGCCCGATTTAATGGGTTATTATGAGAAAATATCTAATTTTGTGGAAAATAATAATAGTTTAGTGAGGACAGGAGATAACGAGGTCATACTCAGACTCCAAGAGGAATTCAGCATTGGAAAAGGAAATGAAGAAGACAAGGTGGATTTGGATCAGTTTAAGGGGGAGTTAGAAGTCCGCGAGTCCGTTGGTAAAAGAGAGTTTTTCGCCTCCTTTATGGTAACTGAAGGCCAGATTTTCAATGGGATATTGTCGGTGTCGGATTTTCAGCGAGCCATTGGCGTTATTTTGGAAGAAAGTAAAGGGATGGAACTTCCTACTGGAACGGATTCAGATGGGACAAAAACATTGCTGGCGATCATGGATGCAGAGGTACAAGTTTATAATCAAAGAATTATATACATCTGGAGGGTGCCGCTAATGTTAAGAACGAAGTATAGACTGATCAAACACTATTCATTTCCCACCATGCTATCAACAGCACCAATGTATGGGATGATCATAATGCCGACTACACCATATACTGCCATAAGGGAAGGTGAATATATATCATTTACAAGGGACGACATTGAAAGGAGTAAGGTCATCGGTGATCGATTCTTTGGAGTTAGTAGAGTTGTTGTACATGAGTTGGAAAGCAGAAAGGATTGCGAAGCAAGGTTGTATGCAGGGAAAAACGTCGATATCAACGAGTGTGAATTGAGAGTGGTCAAGTTGGAAAAGACATTTTGGATGAAGTTACATAATACGAATGCTTGGCTGTTTGTTGCCATGGGCGATGAAATTTAAAAAATTGGTTGCGCCGTAAATAAGACCGAGGAAATGACCGTGAACGGAACGGGAGTTATGTGGATGCGGGAAGAGTGTGAGGGAGTGACAGGTGAAACATTTTTAACTCCAACCCGAGGAGTACACGTCGTGGCAAAGATTATAGATAGAGAGTTGGGCTGGCCAGACATTAGGGAAGAGTTGGAAAAGATCCTGGAAGGAACTCATATTGCCCTGGATAAACTAATGGCCGCGGTGGGACAAATACAAGGTGATGAAGCCACTGTGGAAAAAGGAGGTGTCAGATTAGCAGAAGTGCGACAGGAGCTGCACCAGATGGTGGAAATTGAAGGAATACGAGTTAAAATTGTGTGAATCAAGACCTTGGCCATGTATTTCTGTATTGGACTAGGTGTCCTAATATTTTTAATTTTGTGTGGATTGTGCTCAAGGCTATGCATAAAACGGAAAATTCAAGCGAAGAATGAGGGACGAGCAGAAGAAGGAAAAATCACAACGATAGAAGAGCCAGGGATAAGTACAGAACGAAGATCTCGGGTGGAAAACAAGAAACAGACGGAAGACAAGGAAGCGACACCTATAGAAGAACTTAAGATGGAACCAGTTCAGCAAAAGGATAAGATGTTAGGTATTCTGATGTCAACGCCAAAATCGAAACGGACAAAAAGGGAAAAGGAAGTAAATATACCCCGATTGAAGGAAGGACACAGCGCTATCGAAAACGATGAGGCACAGGAACAAGCGGGGGTATCGTATGCGGATTTGGAAATGATGCAGTTAACGCAGCTTCCTCATCGCAACAGCGAATCAGGAGGTCTGACCAGAGCTACTACTGCCCGTCGAAGTACTTGGCATTATAAGAACTTGAGATTGTCGAGAAGTTCGCCATCAGCGACCTATCTGTTCCTTATTCCTTTCCCAACCTATGTGTTTTGTTGCAGGCACGCCACACAGGGGAGATGCAGCCAGCATGCCGGGTCGTTCAAGTCTATTGGATTTCAGGATCACGAAGACTGGGGTCGATGAAGCCCAATTACAACGTGCAAGGCAGTGAAATGCAGATTACATTTCTTTTTATTATTAATTATCAATAATTATTATTTTCTTGTGTATTGTTCTTTCAACAAATATTCTATTTTCCTTAGTGTGTAGAGAGTCTCTTTAGGGAACCATAAGCTTATGTTAATATACACTTATCCAAAAAATTAAAGAAACAAGAAAATTTTATAAATTTTTTAGTGATTTTTGGCTGGCTGTATTTTCGTGAAAAATGATCGCATTAAAAAAAATAAAAAAAGCAAATTGAAGCTTGAAATCTCTAGTTTAAAGATCTTCCAGCAAAATATTTTTTTGAGCCACGGTTTTTGCGAAATCATAAGAAAAAAGTCGAGACAAAATTTTTCTAAATTTTTTGGTTTTATTTTTTAGGTCTACGGGGCCGGGAAAAATTTTTTCAAAAAAACAAATTCATGGCTCGTTTAGGAAATTTATTCAGCTACAATTTGCTTTTTTTTGTTTCTCTGTACGTCAATTCGCTGCTGAGATATCAGCCTTCAAATGAAGAAGGATCCATTTGTCTTTGATTATTGATATCTCAGCAAGTAATGGTCACACAGTAATTTAAAGGGCAGTTTAATAAACTTGAATAAATTCCCTACAAGCTCCATTTTCGATTTTTTCAAAAAAAAATTTTTTTTCATCCTTGATATCCATTTGAAAAACTCACATAAAATGGCTATTTTCTGGTTTTTTAGTCAACTCATCGCTACTCTGCAAATATTGATAAAAAAAATAATGTTGCCAGGTAATTTTACAACTTAATGTACCCCCAAAAACCCTGGAAATTTTCAGATTGATCCATCGAACTGTTTGTCCAGACCGATTGCTCAAAGTTTTACAAAACAATTAAAGGAACAAGTTTTGGTCCTTAGTGTGTGTAATCATTACCAAAATGAAACAATTTATTTTTTTTGGATTCTCTTTCATTTTTGCGTTAGTTATTCAGTAAATGTAAGGTAAAGAGGAAAAAAAAAAATTTTCCAAAAAACGAGACCAAACAAGAATTTTTATACATGTTTTTTTTTTATGTTTCATTCGGAGGGTGTTTTTTTTTTCGTTTTTTGGAAAAAAAATTTTTTTTTCCTCTTTACCTTACATTTACTGAATAACTAACGCAAAAATGAAAGAAAATCCAAAAAAAATTAATTTTTTCATTTTGGTAATGATTACACACATTAAGGAACAAAACTTGTTCCTTGAATTGTTTTGTAAAACTTTGAGCAATCGGTCCGGACAAACGGATCAATGGATCAATCTGAAAATTTTCAGGGTTTTCGGGGGTACATTAAGTTGTAGAATTACCTGGCAACATTATTTTTTTTATCAATATTTGCAGAGTAGCGATGAGTTGACTAAAAAACCAGAAAATGGCCATTTTTTGTGGGTTTTTCAAATGAATATCAAGAATAAAAAAAAATTTTTTTTTGAAAAAATCGAAAATGAAGCTTGTAGGGAGTTTATTTAAGTTTATTAAACTGCCCATTAAATTACTGTGTGACCATTACTTGCTGAGATATCAATAATCAAAGACAAAAGGATCCTTTTTCATTTGAAGGCTGATATCTCAGCAGCAAATTGTCGTACAGAGAAACAAAAAAAAGCAAATTGAAGCTGAATAAATTTCCTAAACGAGCCATGAATTCGTTTTTTCGAAAAAATTTTTCCCGGCCCCGTAGACCTAAAAAACAAAACCAAAAAATTTAGAAAAATTTTGTCTCGACCTTTTTCTTTCGATTCCGCAAAAACCGTGTCTCAAAAAAATATTTTGCTGGAAGATCTTCAAACTAGAGATTTCAAGCTTCAATTTGCTTTTTTTATTTTTTCGATACGATCATTTTTCACGAAAATACAGCCTTCCAAAAATTTACTTGTTCCTTTAATTTTTTGGATAAGTGTATATGCATATAATTCGAATGGCATCCTAAGATATAAGTAATCATTTTATTTTTTTTTTTGAGTATTATATTCTTTTTTGAACAGGTATGCAACATGTATACTGTTGTGCAGCTGAAATTTAACCTGCGCTTCAACTGGTCGAGAAGGAGAATCGTGATCTCGGGTGATATCAAGGAGTTCACATGCGACTTACCCTGTGAATAGGATTGTCCCTTTTACCATTCGGGAGAATGGCTTTCTTTTTTGAGCCGGGGGAACGTGTGACGGGTGAGCTGACGCCCATCCGTCTAATACTAATTAACAAATAATAGATAGATATATTTTAGTTCAGAAAGCAATACATTTTATTGTACTTTCATTAGGCGCTATACAGCTACAAACAAATATCTCATTACATTAGTTGTATTAAGTCTTACTTTTATAAAGACAAGGCGACGAGCAGACGTTTCGCGTGGTCAGCAGTTTTGACTGTGGAAAGAAAAGAGTTCCGTTGGAGACTGCGAAGGGATATTTTCTTATGCAGCACGAAAAGAGTTCTCATGGAAAACGGCGGAGTGATATTTTGGAAGCAGAGGATGCAATTGCAGAAGAAGAGTTAGTTACCATAGTTAAGCTGATTCAAATAGTCGTCTGCTCGCGGATTAATATTATATCTCTCTTATTTTACCGCTTTTATTACAGATCACTATAAGAATACGTTTAATGCCGCTATTGTTGAATGAAAATATTGTATTAGTATCCGATTCATTTATGCTATCTTAGATTAGTAAAAGATACTCTCAGGGCCGTTTTTGGGTACTCCCATATTTTGGGGACGCCCAATAAACAAATATCTATATAATTCACATATAGTCATTCCTTCACTGAGCGACCCACACCCTTTATGACATCCTATTAAATTTCTAGAGACGCTGAGCTAGGCACGATAAGATCGGTTACGAAGTAAGAACATTAAGGTGTAAGCTCACATGTAACAAAGATAAATAAATTTAAATAAAGCAAGTTAATGGCTCGATAAATAATTATAAAGTCCGTGGTCAAGGTCACCGGTAGTGACAAGTCAAATTAAAATTAAGGGAAATTAATTTAAATAAAATAATAAATTAATTGAATAAATTGAGTAAGGAAGAAAAATGAATAAATTGTAAAGGAAATTTAAGAATCAAACGCGGGAATAAAATATTCGAAAACTTGAAGGAATGAGATGTTGATAAGAGTTTGGAAAAGGTGACGGAATCGCGCCAGTTATTGAAACAGAGGGATAAATAAGGAACGTAAAATTAATTAAGGAGTAATTAAAAAGAAATAATTAATTAATTAAATTAATCTACTTAAATAAAATATTTAATTAATTTATTTATTTATTAAAAAGTAAAAAGTTGTGGCGGGAAAATTAGTCAATGGCAGGACGCCCTTCAATTTAATTTTAAATTCAGTGTGTGTAAAATAGTCCAGGGGACTGAGTGAGTGTGTGTGTAAAATAGATCAGAATGATAATGATTTTAAAAACTAGAAAATAAGGTCTCGCGAAGGTTAAGCGATTTTAAGTTAGTTGCCAAAGGTAGTTGGCTAGTAAGGTCTAAAAGTGTGTGTGTGAAGTCGCCAAAGGTAGTTAGCTTAGTTAAGGTAAATTGTTAAATAAGTTAGTCAAAGGCAGGGGTGCTGATTGAATCACAGCCGTGATTCAATCAAGTAAAATTCATGAACAAAATACATTTAGTTCACTGACCAAAACTTAGACAGTTGAAGAAAACCTTTTGTGAAGACCGACCGTATGACGATACTATACCCAATCGGCTTAGGACACTATCTTTTCGTTCCGATCTTAAAAAAATTTAGTTTGTTGTTTTAAGCCGATGAGTAAAAATCTTCGTGTTCAATCGGGTCAACGAAAAGACGTGAGTGGAAAGGTGTGAATTTTATCCCCACCACATCACGACTTGAACTGAACGAAATACTTATATTAGGAATAACTCAAAACAACCTTTGAATTAAACTTCTGTACAAAACCTCGTGAGTAAAACGTTTAGTTCACGGCGTTTGAATCATTCAACTGCACGAGCCAGTGTTCCGCTAGATGGTGCTAATAATAATATTGACATGAATAGTGTTATTAAAAAAATGACCATTCAATAAAATATGCTTATGAAGCTTCTGAATATTATTGAGAAAGGGGCATTGGGAGGAGACGCTTAAGATGGGGGGGGGGAGAGGTAATTTAAGCTATTTGTAAAGTTAAAAATACAAACTAGTTGAAACTGCCCGTAAGAAAATTATTGTATAAAATTTTATAAAATTTTAGTAAAATCTTATTATACCTCAGCACAAGTATTTTCCAGTCAATGCGCACAAGAAAATGATCAAGGATCATTTTTTTAGTAGATAAAGATCAATTTTAAAACATTTTTTTTTTTAAATACTAGAAAAAATATAAGGAAAAAAGTTGACATAAATTTGGAGAGTGGTCATTTTTTTTTATACAAAAATTAGATGTAAAATGAAATATTTCATAAACTATTGAGAAGTTATCGAGACAAACTAGTATCATTGTTTTTAAGATTTAATAACGAACAAAATGAATTCTGAACGAAGTCTCTACGACAAATAATTGCTGTGATAAAAATTATTAAAGCGCGAAAGCCGAAAAAGCGCGTCATTTTGTCCGCGCCCGGATAAACAAAAGAGTGTAACTCGGCAGCAAATCGATGATTTTACAATTTTTTTTTTTTAAATAAACTTTTTGTTAAATAAAAAATATAAAAAATGAAAAATAAATAAAATGAGCTAATAGATAACTTTCTTTGAACCATTAACCCAAACAATTACGGGTCAGTACAGTTAAAAAAATTTTTTTTTTCATAAAAAAACACGACTTGAAAAGTTTTTGAAACGTATCAACAATTAAACAAAAATTTATATGCTTTTTTTTGATACGACAGAAATTCATCTCGCGAAATTCTGAATCGAATGGTATATAGGAATTTTGGTCGTTTTTTTGAAATTTTTGTTTTATAATTTTCAGTACAAGAACTTATAAAAATTTCTTGCCGTGGAACTTAGAAAAAATTCGACTTCGGATATCTTCGGGAATTGCTAGAGAGAGAAAGTGGTCAAAAGACGCAGTGTCTTTCTCTAAAGGATTAAGTCCGTGCGTATCCCCACGGACAGATTGTGATCTTTTTTTTTTTTTTCGTCTCCAACGACTGAAATTCTATTTTTCATCAATTCTCATTTCTCATTTTGTTATAAACAATGTCATCAAATTTAAAAAAAGAACGTTCTTACAATATATGTATCAAAAGATTGCAAATTTACTGAATCGGAAAAATACCTTGTTCTGTAAAGAACTTTTTTAAAAAAGTTTGTTATTTTTATAAAGAAATTACTTAACAAATTTGAAAAAAACTCAAATGATACGTACAGTGAGCATTATTATTTTGTATTCTCAAGTGTTTTTTTTTTATTTTAAGCTACAACAGATTTCATATTCTTGTTAGGCATTAGATGATTACTTTTCAAATTTTTCCATGCCATTTTATAAACTTTATAATTTTTTTATAAACAAATGAATTAGTTAAATATTTTGGAAAAATTTTTTTTCACCATATTGTTAGCGCTGAAAATAAAAATTAAAAAACAATTTTTTTTTTTTAAAAACGCATTTATAATTTTTATTAATAAATGCGTGTTGTCAGAGAACTATAACAGATAAACGTTAGGTTCAAAATTTTCAAGAAAGCTTAACTCATACTGTATAAAAACGACTTTAAGGTCGAAAACTGTATCTGCAATAGTTGCAAAGTTACAGCAATTTGTTTGTTGACAAATTGAGTCAGTGCTTGGACTTTGTCGTACTCTAAAATCCTGATGTTTTTTAAAAAATAGAAAAAAATTTTTTTTGCCATGTTGTTGCAGGTTGCTGTTTTGGTAATTTTTTATGTTCTAGAAAAAAATTAAAATAAAAAACGAAATTGTTTATAACAAATTGTTCAACAAGTAAATGAATTAATTGTTGACAAAAAAATTTTTTTTTTTGCCATTATATTTATAAATGCAAATTACGATTTAAAAAAAAACGATTCCTTCATTATTTATTCAAATAATCAAAATATGAAAAAAACGATTATAAACAATAATATATTGTTTTTAAGAAAATTTTTTTTTTAAATCATCATTTCTTTACGGTAACAATATAGTGAAAAAAAAATTTTTCAAAAATACTTTATTAATCCATTTGTTTATAAAAAATTTCTACACGAATGGAAAGAAAAAATTTGAAAAGTAATCATATAATGCCTAACAAGAATATGAAATCAGTAATAGCTTAAAATTGAAAAAAAAAATGATTTAACATACATTATTAAAATTTTTAATTTTTTTGTTACTTCAAAAATTAATAATTAATGAAATCAAAATATTTTATAAGCTTTTATACCGTCATCTCGTTGAGTATGTTTACAAAAAGGGCTCCAAGAAACAAAAAATTTATAGATAAATTATTTAAAGTTTTATACGCCTTTTATGACAAACCCGTAAAAAAAATGTTGATTAACAATTGAATAACTTTTTGAAAAATGATGATACAAGTTTTATTACCGCGGAATCATATTCTTTGAAGTGTTTTGATGACACCAGAACGTTTTCAAATTTTTTTATTGATATTTAATTGCATAAAAAATCATTTAAAAACTACATTCACTAGAGTGGCGGCGCGTGCATGCCGAAACTGCCGCCCCGGGTCAAAAAATTAGATCTGTTTTAAAATAAATAATAAATTCAAATATTTTTCCTTTAATTCAAGTTTATAAATCGTATTTATTTTATATAAGAATTTAATCTGTTTTTGCCCGTACTAGTCATTATCCAGGCTAATATCAGACTTATTTTCGTATGATATTTAGTCTGTTTTAAATCGTGTTTAGACTAAAAACAGACTTTATTATTATAATTATTGGTCTGTGTTCAATTGTTTTTAAGGACAAATACAGGACTTTTTATAAATATAAATAATAATAATAATAATAATAATCTAGATTTATTAATTTATTTTAATTTTCTTGGTAATTAAAACATGCTAATGCGCTTCCATAATAAGATGTCACACAGAGAAAATGTTGGCTCGAAACCTACCAATTTTTACAATGCTGTCGACTAAACTTGAAATAGGAAGTAAAGCATCCAAAAAATTATCGTGCTCTTACAAGAAATGATTATATTGTATCACGTTACTTATTACGCGCGAGAAACTTATCGATGAGCTTCAATATCAAGTACTTCCATACATTATAATAATTTTGATGCAGCATAATAATTTTTTACAAGAGCATAGTAATTTTTTGGATACTTTACTTTCTGTTTCAAGTTTGGTCGTCAGCATAATAAAAATTGGTAGATTTCGAGCCAACATTTTTCTCCGTAGCACAAGAATTTTGATGTTTTCTTATGCCAAAATATTTTCAATTTTATCCAGTAAATAAGAGAAAATTCTTGACATTTTAAGAGTTGCTTTATCACTTTTATTCAATGATATAAATATTCAATGAAGACAACTAAAAAATTAAGCTGTCAAATTTTCATTGACTGCCGACATTTTTAAACAAAAGATACTAAATAAATAGTAAATGAAACATAATCAATTCTGCAACTTAATGTTTTTTCATAATTATTGCCCATAAATAAAAATTTTATAAGTCCATGATTTAATCTAGATTTGTCCTTGTAAATTTTCAGAACTAAAATTTTTTAAAGTTCACGAATTAATCTAATTTAGTCTGCTCGTAACGCGTTTGTTTTTTAAAGTAGCAGGTCAAAAACAGCTTAAAATTTTCATAAAAGATCAAAATCATATCAAATAGTCCAATCAGACTAAAATCAGGTCCAATTTTTCAGTCCAGGTAGATCAAAAACAGATTAAAATTTTTATCGAAGTTCAATAACAGACCAAGTAGTCCAAATACAGTCCAGTTAGACTAAAATCAGATCAAATTTTTCGACCCGGGGCGCAAAAGCCGATTTTCAATGTTAAATTAAAATTATAAATATTGGAGCTACAATTCGGGGAGTTAAGAACTTTTTTACTAAAATTTTCTGCTCTTTCAGAAACTTTTTTCATATTTGAGCTATCACTTATACTTTTAGAGATTTTGCCAAAAAACTGGACGGCTAATTTTTCTAACGGTTTTTTGTTAATAACAATTGTTATTTTATTTTTCCACCTGAAATCCAAAAAACGTCTTTCTCTAGACGCCATTCCGGATCGTTTGAGCCATCAAGCATATTTTTAGGAGACCTGTAACTATTTTTTGCAGAAAATCAACTTCTCGACTAGTCTAAAATAGAATAAAAAGACATTATTTAGGTATCTTCATTGATTCGTTTATTTACCATTTGATATGGTATTAGTCTTTTTCTTAGACTAGTACTTAAGCCTTTTTTGTGTCTATTTAGACAGTAGATCTGGAGGAGTAAACTCCGATCGTGGTCGGAGCTGACACACACACTTCTTTTTTAAAAGTTTATCATTGTTTATAAAAAATTAATTAACAAATTAAAAAAAATCGTTCGTACAATATAGGTATGAAAAGATTGCAAATTTTCTGAATCGGAAAAATAACTTATCGTGTAGAGGACTTTTTTTAAAAAAGTTTTCGTCATTATTTATAATAAATTAGTTAACAAATTTGTAAAAAAGTTCTCTTCACGATGAGTTATTTTTCCGATTCAGAAAATTGACAATCTTTTGATACCTATATTGTAGAAACGTTGTTTTTTTAAGTTTTGATGACATTGTTTATAACAAAATGAGAAATGAGAATTGATGAAAAATAGAATTTCAGTCGTTGGAGACGAAAAAAAAAAAAAAAGATCACAATCTGTCCGTGGGGATACGCACGGACTTAATCCTTTAGAGAAAGACACTACGTCTTTTGACCACTTTCTCTCTCTAGCAATTCCCGAAGATATCCGAAGTCGAATTTTTTCTAAGTTCCACGGCAAGAAATTTTTATAAGTTCTTGTACTGAAAATTATAAAACAAAAATTTCAAAAAAAAACGACCAAAATTCCTATATACCATTCGATTCAGAATTTCGCGAGATGAATTTCTGTCGTATCAAAAAAAAGCATATGAATTTTTTTTTAATTGTTGATACGTTTCAAAAACTTTTCAAGTCGTGTTTTTTTATGAAAAAAAAAATTTTTTTAACTGTACTGACCCGTAATTGTTTGGGTGATGGTTCAAAGAAAGTTATCTATTAGCTCATTTTATTTATTTTTAATTTTTTCTATTTTTTATTTAACAAAAAGTGATTTTCACTTTTTTTAAATTTAAAATTCGAAAAAATTTTTTTGGAAGTTACCAATTTTTCTTTATGGTTGATATATTATTTACTAAGGGAATAAAAAAAAAAAATTGTAAAATCATCGATTTGCTGCCGAGTTACACTCTTTTGTTTATCCGGGCGCGGACAAAATGACGCGCTTTTTCGGCTTTCGCGCTTTAATAATTTTTATCGCAGCAATTATTTGTCGTAGAGACTTCGTTCAGAATTCATTTTGTTCGTTATTAAATCTTATAAACAACGATACTAGTTTGTCTCGATAACTTCTCAATAGTTTATGAAATATTTCATTTTACATCTAATTTTTGTATAAAAAAAAAATGATCACCCTCCAAATTTATGTCAACTTTTTTCCTTATTTTTTTTCTAGTATTTTGCAAAAAAAAAAAAATATGTATATCCGTTTACGAAATGCACTATTTGTTTATAAAAAATAGTCGTGCAGGGTTTTTTGTAGATAACTTTTTTTTCATTATTAATATTAATATTAATTGAAATTTCAAAACGTTCCAAATTTTTCTACCTCAGCATTCCTTTAAGCTGAATGTACCATATTTTATTTTCTTATGAAATCCAAAAGAAAAGAGAGTCAAAAAAGTAGTTTGAAAACAAATCAATAATGTCAAATATTATAAAATTCAAAGAGTTCTAAGAAATTGAGAATTAATTATATCGACTCATGTACGGTTGTATGAATTTTTCTGGTGACATATATTAAAATATGATATTACTAATAGCACCATCTAGCGGGACTACATTTCATGGAGTTGAATGATTCAATGGTATGAGTGGCAGTATTATTCAGACAGTTTTGTTCATGAGTTTAAATCAGTGAGGTTTTCTTCAAGAGTAGGCCTCAAGAGTTTTTGAATTGTATATAGTGTGAACAGCGTAGATGCTAGGTATAGTATTCATGAATAGAGCGGTGTCTTCGAAGCTGTGGTCAGTTCACTCATATAGTTAAGTATTTAAGTTTGTGGATTTTAGGATCAGAGCCCAGGTAGTTTTCTAGCTATACATTATACTCAATTCGGTTCTATAGTTCGTTTGGCGCCTAAAGTATAGTTCAGTTCAAAGTCGTTGCCAACATAGAGCCAACTATTTAGTTCAATGAATAAAAATGAATTTGAGTAAAACTTTTGTTCAGCACCCCTGGTCAAAGGTAATTGACAATGTTTTAAATTGCGGGTTATAAAATAAAATTGGTTTTGAATAAAAATATTGCGGGTTATAAAATAGATTAGATTTAAGTGAATTATTGCGGTTAATAATAAAAAGGTTAAAAGGTTTATGATGAAAGGTTGAAAAGTTTTGTAAAATTAATATAAGGTTTATAACGAGTTGTAAGGTATATAGGTTATAAGGTTTATATAGTTTATAAGGTTATAAGGTTTATAAGGTTTACAAGATAAAAAGGTCAAAAAAGTTTAAATAAATGAAAGGTATAAAAGTGAAAAATTAAAGTTATAAATATTTATTTATAAATCATCCTTCCTCTTCCTTCTCTTACAATTAAACAAAATTACACTGACCCTGATGATCTAAGATCCGGCTCTGGGAGGCCGTTGTTACTTCCAGTGGCGCCCTTTGTAAGGACGACCAGAGTAGCAGCATAGCCCTGTTATATGATTGAAATTAATAAATAATTAATTATTTTTAACTATTTAAATTTTTTACATTGATGAAAAAATTTTTGTCATTGTTTTAAATACAAAATATTATTTCTGATAGCTACAAACTATCTGAATATGCATTAAATTAAAAAAGTATAGCCTAAACATTTTGAATAGATGCATTAATTGAGCTGAAAAATGGATTTTCTTTTTTTAACGATGGCGTACCTTTTTTTAAAATCTGAAAAAATTATGTGTTATAGGGGAATATATAAGGCTTTGAAAAAGAATAGTTTCATAATTGTGTCAAATTGTAGTATAGTTAGAAAAAAAATTTTTCTATTTTTTACATAATATTTATTTTCTTGGAAACGGATTTAGTTAGACATCTGAAACTTCCAGGATCTTAGTATTTTATTAGTACCTACATATCCTCTAAGTATCATTAAAATATCTTTCCGGGGCCGTTTCACTATACTTTTTACCCCTAGGGCCTTAAATTATTTCTATTAATATCATTTAACGGTAAGGTACACGGAAAAAAATAGATAGCACTGGCTACCATGTCAGATAGTAGTCAGTGCCATATGTAGAAAAAAAAAATTGAGATAGCAGTGGGTCCTATCTACGTAGTACTGGCTACTCTCTACATTGTTCTCAGCCCTATATCGGATGTTGCTCACTACTATCCTACATATTACACTCTTACATATTGCCCAGTTCTATGTACATATTAGCCAGTCGTATGTCAGATAGCAAAGGTTACTTTTTAAACATATTACCGACTGCTATCTGCAGATAGCGCCTGCGTCTATGTCAACATATTGCTGGTTACTGTGTATCATAGCAGAGAGTTCTATGTAAGATAGCAATGAGTACTATCTGAGAATTTTTTTCCGTAAGGACTCAAATAATTTTTTTTAGGGATGGCGCTAGTATTTATTATTGACAACGAACAAATAAAATTATTATCATAACTAAATTAATTATGACTTATTCAACTACGTTTACGTATTTAAATATATAATTATTAATTATATATGATATTTTTTTTTATTTGTTTTTATTTGTTTATATTTATTTATATTATGTATTAAAAAATATAATTACATCGTATGAGTTCGTTAATTGCTGAACACTTAAATTTTAAATTTTATTTTATAAAATAAGTTTTTTTCATTCATGATAATGAATTTATTATAACAACAATTATTATACAATGACAATTATTACTTACAATTTATGAACACTTGAATTTTGAATTTTATTTTATAAATTAATTTTTTTCATTTACGGTAGTAAATTTATAATAATAATAATTATTATTATAATTTATTTATTTCTATAAATGAAAAAAACTCAATTTATAAAATAAATTTCAAAATTCAAGTGTTCATTAATTATAAGTAATAATTGTAATTGTATAATAATTGTTGTTATAATAAATTTATTATCATGAATGAAAAAAACTTATTTTATAAAATAAAATTAAACATTTAAGTGTTCAGCAATCAACGAACTCATATGATGTAATTATATTTTTTTATGCATAATATTAATAAATATAAACAAATAAAAACAAATAAAAAAAAATATCATATATAATTAATAATTATATATTTAAATACGTAAACGTAGTTGAATAAGTCATAATCAATTTAGTTATGATAATAATTTTATTTGTTCGTTGTCAATAATAAATACTAGCGCCAACCCTAAAAAGAATTATTTAAGTCCTTACGGAAAAAAATTCTCAGATAGTACTCATTGCTATCTTACATAGAACTCTCTACTATGATACACAATAACCAGCAATATATTTACATAGACGCAGGCGCTATCTGCAGATAGCAGTCGGTAATATGTTTAAAAAGTAACCTTTGCTATCTGACATACGACTGGCTGCTATGTACATAGAACTGGGCAATCTGTAAGAGTGTACTATGTAGGATAGTAGTGAGCAACATCCGACATGGTGCTGAGTACAGTGTAGAGAGTAGCCAGTACTACGTAGATAGGACCTACTCCTATCTCAATTTTTTTTTTCTACAGATGGCACTGACTACTATCTGACATGGTAGCCAGTTCTATTTATTTTTTTCCGTGTAAGTGAGACGTACATACGTTTACATCTAATACTTAGCCACGTAAGCATATATAATTATATATATATTGTAACGAATGTGAAACTGATCTTTTAAATATTTGAATAGCTAGAAAACAAATGCCTTCTTCTCTTGTTTTATAGATGCGCGATTAAAGTCAGTCAGTCTTATATTGACAGTTAAACAGCAAACATTGTATCTCAATAAACTATATATTGCCCTTGCTTTCTTTTACTGCTGTTAATTGTGGTGTTATTATTTCTAATATAAGTGTGTTATCATTGTAGTGTATAAATGATATTAATTCAAGATACCAATCACTACAATTTGGTGTCAGAAGTGCGCGTAACCTTCGTGTGTATTTACAAATATAAAATAAAAATAACTGTCAATATATCGTGACGCGATGGGAAAAGAAAAAGTTTGAAACGATCGTGTTTTTAATATTAAAAAAAGACGTAAATCCAGTGATCAATTAAACGAGTTTAGTGAAATCATATTTTTCAAAATTTGTGATAAAGTGCGCGTGTGAATTTAAATAAATTTAGTGATGAATTAAATAAGTTTTGTGAATATATGTTATTATATTAAAGTGCGTGTAGTAAAATAAGTAAATAAGTAATATAAATAAAAAGTTTGGAAAATCCAAATGAGCATGCCTTAAGCGCTCGTGTCGTACACGAATTATTTAGATTAAATGTTTACGTTACGATTCGTTAATTTTTTCATAAAGACTTCTACACTTTTTCTCGTTTTTATTTTTTCTTACAGCTGTATCCAACCTCTAAAAAACTAAAAATTTGAATCGTGTGCCGCACGTGCGCTTTTATTTTCACCAATCAGAAATCGGAGGCCACGACATTTCAAGATATTCGATACTAAACAACTTCACGTTTAATTTCAACCTCTAATTAAGATATTAATTTTTAAAAAATGACGGATCTAAATATAAAGAATTTGAGTATAATTGCCAGTCCAAAAATTTAATTACAGCTAAACGGTACTATATTCAGCTATGATTTTCAATACGCTCATTTCCTCTTATTTAATGTTTTTTTTTTTTTTCATATAAAAAAGTAATAAATCTGTAAAAAAAAAAAATTGATAAGCTCAGCGATCATTTTACTTTCCGAAAATATGCAATAAAATCTGCTTCAGGTAAAAGTGATTATTACCAATAAAAATTACGTAATTTTAGTCGAGAAACAGTGCTAAACATAAAAAAATTTCATAAAATTTTTGTCAATACGTCATTGGACTCATCAGTAAAGCATTTTGACGTAATTAGTAACAGACTGCTTTTAAATATGAAAAGATTTAATTAAAAAAAGAAAGAGTAACTAACCACGTATTCGGAAAAAATCATGGTTTAGTATGCTACAGTTTCGTGCTAAGCACGTTATTCTTAACGTACTCTGCTTTAGACTGTATTAACGCGTTCTGCAAAAATGAATTATACACATACGCAAAAATATACTACATACATAACGATATTACTAAGTATTTTTTTTTAATTATTTACTTTCAAGTAATAAAGACGAATTTTTATAACATCTTGTTTCATTTCATTTTTAACTATTCTCTTAACATGGATAAGTGAAAATAAGTGGATATTCACTAATTCCAAATTCAAACCGAATCACTAATTTCAACAAGTGGTTCGGTTGGCACTTAGAATTAGTGAATATTTATATTATCATCTTTCCGTTTATATTTATTAATATATTATGTTTAAAAAATATTTCAATTTTTTGAATATTTTGCGACATTTTTTTTTTTTGATCAGCCCGCATATACTTATCAACTTTCGATTTAATGTGATTGTTGGATTTACTCGACTAATTAAAGTGTATGATACAGATTAATTAGGACGAAAAAAAAAAAATCGATGGAAATTCTTTTATCGGGAGCAGCAGTTAAATTTTATATAATTTACAAAAAAATTACTGATCACTGCTTTCGTTTTCAATTTTGTTTTTTTTGTAATTTGATAAACCTCTTTGGAACATTTTTTCTGTATCATTATTATTGTAAGCTTTATCTTTCAGTTCAACTTGGTTATTCTCAATAAAATCGTTAAATGTCAGGTGACAATTATTTAGTCGAGCAACATAGTAGTGACTTAAATTTGTATTGGCTAATAATATTACTTGGTCTGTTTGTGTAACTGAAGGACCCGTTTGATTGATATTTTGAAAAATTGAAGAAAAACCATCAACCACAAATGTAATTACTTTTGTTTCTAACGCATTGCTGAGTGCAATTGTTGATCCTTCATTCGCCCAAACATCATCAGCAGAAATCATTCGTACAAGATCATCTACAGTTGGATCATCAATTATAGTACACTGTCTTCATTGGTTACTCTAACCTCTATCTCTGCTGATTTACATAATATTTCATAATAATAAAGATTTTCCATGATATGAACAATGATGAAAATTTTAATATCACAATACAATGCTTCATCGTTAAGCAAAAGTTCAGCAATACAGCGAAAGAAGCAATTTCCATCAGCGTCAACATTATCAAGTTGAAGTTTATCTAAGATGAATTTCGGAAATCGTGCTTTTTGTACCTCCCTTTTAATGTTACAATTTTTCACTACATATGTATAGATCGTTTTAAACTCGTTTTTAATTTTTTTAGATGTTTTTGAAATGACATTTTCATTGTTTTTTAGGATATCTTTTATTTCAGAAATCAATTTCGTAGCATGAATTTGCTTTAAAATATCAATATTCGGTCCAATAGCAGGCTTTTGTAACCTATTTTTTGTTCTTTTCGAAATATTGTTTTCATTGTTTTGGATTTCTTTGATTTCAGAAATTGGTTCAGTAGCATGAATTTGTTTTAAAATATCAACGTTAGGTCCAAGAGCAGGATTTCCTTTACTATCATTTATTTTGTTCTGAATATTAGGCTCATTGCGTATGGTTTCACAAAAATCAGAATCAGAGACGTCAGCTAGTAAATCTATATTAAGTTGCATAATGCGTATACCTTGCCATGTAATTCCATTAAACGTTGGCGAATTAACTTTTCTGTGAGCTGCCACAAAATGAAAATTAATTTCATTTACTATCGTAATTGGTACAGCTAAAGATGTGTTACTTGGTATATATTTAATAATGCTACCTTTTTTATGTGTTTCCCGCTCCACACCAATGACGACTAAAGTTACTTTCAGAGCATCACTCATAGCAAACAATGATCCTTCATTTCCCCAATGTTTATCACGTGCTACCATTTGCAAGAAATTTTTTAATGTCGGGGAAACTATTTCACATCGATACTTGTCGTTAACTGAAATATGATGACGAGAAATCAGTGATTCAAATTTGTTCTTATTACAAATGACGTGAAATATGATGAAAAGTTTGATCTGTGAATATCTGTCTTCATCATAAAAGATTAATTCAGCAAATGATCTGAATAAACAATTACCATCAGGCTCAACGTCAGTTAATGCAAATGAATAATTGAGTTTATCATTCAACTGAGCATTTTTAATTGGCAACCCATTAGTTTGCAAAATAAACTTTGTAGAGTTGTGGTAGTTACATGATGTATCTGTTATGTTTTTTTCATAAATTTTATAAATTTCATCAGAAATTTTACATATAAGTTCATTGTTTTGATTGAAAAGCAGTGAAATGTCTTTTAACGATTCGCATGCTGCGATTTTCTTTAAAATTTCTCGAGTTGCGAGAAATTCGTCAGAAATTGATACTTCTGAAACTTTCTGAATAGTATCATTTTTTTTCTTATTGGTTTCATTAGCATTTTTTTGCTTCAGTAGAGATGTTTTCGTTTTACGTGTTTCAATATTTTGTACTTCATTGACATTCGATGAGTATAATGGATTCCTATTATTTTGAATATCAATATTTGAGTTTCGCAAATTAGTATCATTCAGGCAATCTTTCGCTGTTGAAGAGTTTGAAATGATTGGTTTTGCGATGCTTAACCCTGTTAATTTTGAATGATCAACTATAACCCTATTTTTAATTTCATTTTTTTTGTTACAAAAGAAAATAGGTTTGTGATCTGAAGTGATACTTTCATAAGTTCCCGATATATAATCAACTAAATTCGTAAATATTACATCGATTTGTGTATTAAAGTTTGTAGTTGAAATCAATGAAGGTAATGCTCTTTTTAAGTATTTAATTTCATTCATATATCTTTCTAACCATGACATATCATTGCTGTAACAATCTTGATTGAAATCAGCAATGATTACTAAATTATTGTCTGATTTATAAGGATGTGTCATACTTTCTATACATTCTTTAAATGATTTTTTGGAAGTATCTGGTGATACATATCCTGCGACAATAAACAAATCATTTATGATTAAACTTACTAAATCAAGATGTATAACGTTCTCTACTATTTCACACTACCCACGGCGGAGTGTAGTTAGTGTCAAATAGGCGTTATGGCCCACCGATGGTAAAACTGAAAATAAAATAGTAAAACAAAACCAAAAATGTCCTTTGGAGATGCCCACGATCCCACTGGACACTCAGCTCTTCTCAGGCTGGGTTAGAAACCGAATTGGGCGCCAGTTCGTGTACCCCACGAACAAAATAACAAATAAACAAATAAATAAGGAAAATGAAATGAAAAATGAAATAATAAGATATAATCAGAGAGCAGTTTTCAGGTATTGGAAAAGGAAAGCAAGAAAGAGATAGTTGCAATAAATAAATAATAATAAATTTTAATTATATCCCAGGTTGGTAGCCATTTAACCCGATATAGTTTAATTTATAATGTTTCAGCGGGTATAAAAATCATAAACAATAGTATAAATAATAAAAATCACTTCACAATATAAATTGTTGACCAACGGTCAAGTAACACAAAGCAATAAATAATATTCGGCTGGCTATCACTCGCACGTGATAGCTAAAAATATAAATAATTATAATTAATAATTATTATGCGCACACATACAATTTTATCCCAATATTAATCAGTAAACTCAAAATAAATTAACACTGATAATAAATTAAATCGTTATCGCAACATAATAAAGCACCCACTGGTGATATCTAAATAATTGTAAAAATACTGTTCGAAAAAAATGCTAAATACTTAAAAATAATAAGTTACATATGGGTAGATATTTACCTCAAAATAATAAATAATACAAATGATAATTATCGCATTAACTCAAAAATGTTTCCAGATAATAATTGATTAATTGTAAATATCTACCGCAACTAAAATAAAACGTTCCCAATAATACTCAAAATTATAAATAATAAATGTAAATATTTTTAATATTTACCGCCAAAACATATGGACACTCCCCAATAATTAATCCATCAATACAATAATAATTATTAGGTTTCCAAGTTTTGGATAAGTTTCCGCTGGGACAAACAAGTACGCGAGTATATACGTATATATTGAATTTAGTATAAGTATTGCTCTCTCTCTCACTCACACGTGAGATATATACGAATGGCTACCAACGCGGGACAAATTACACGCCAATGTACTAAGCACAAAGGTACTTACAGTCCTCGTCAATATATAAAACTCGTACCGGCTCCATTTGATTGCAAGTTATCAATATGCAATAATTAATGCCACAAATCAGATCAATATTAATTGCCAAGGGTCCAATACACATTATAAATTTCAATAATGGCCAAATGGCGTCCCAACAAAATACTTTACGGCAACAGCAACACGCCTTGCTCTTACAATTGCTTATCCACATCTGGCCATGGCAGCACGTGAGTCCCATGCCGGCACTTCGGCCGGCGCCATTTTATTATGGTTTCTCAGTTCAACCAATGGAGCACTATCTCTGTCGCATGTTAATTCACTCATCGACATACACATGATGCAATGACTTGTTTGGCCTGTAATTTGTCCACTCTCGACATTAAATGGCCATTCTTTTTCCAGAGCATAATTAATAATATAATTTTATACCTAAATATTCCCTTAGTATATTTATAATGCCCGTAAATTTATTTAAAATAAATAAATTCACCGAGGCCAACTGTTGCGTTGCCGCGCATGCGCCAACCAACCAAAATAATAATAATAATAACAATAATCAAATAATTAAAATAAATAAATACGCAATTATCTATCCCAGCGGCTGTAAAATCCATTCATCACTAAATAAAATTCAGTAATTTTTACTGATTCGGCCGCAATTTTTGCCTAAATAATCAAACAATTAATGATCACACAGTAAATAAAATAAAGTAATGCATAAAATAATAATAATAACAGTATAATAATAATAATAATATGTGAGACGTGCTGAGCAGCGTGTGCTGCCGTCTGTTGCCCCTCCCCGACCCAATGCGAAGATGCCGCGATATTTAAATATCGTGACAGATGTTCAATTTTCTTATTATTTTCTGAACGAAAATCACGTGTTAGATTATTAACGATGGCAACCTTGATATGCTGTTTTTTATAAACAATCAATCCTCGAAGAAATTTTTTGCCAAGGTTGTTTTCATCTGATCGATAAATTATTTCATATCCATCAATTGTAATATGGTCAGTATTGTCAGTAGGCAAAGTGCGTGCTTCAGCAAAAATCATAATATCTGCTCCGTGGAACCATTTATCGTTTTTAACGCAACCAATGTATTTATGTAGTGATAACGCGTTATGAAAAACGATTTTAATGCCTTTTAATTCATCTAAAGGCTGCTCAAATGTTACTAAACGTTTTTGAGTTTTTAAGCGATCTAATTCTACTTTAAGATCACTGGTATCATCTAAAGGAGCTGGAGGTTTAAATTTACCATCAATGTAAAGATTATTGTGATGACCAACACGGCTGTATGCAACGTATTGCATCATTCGTGTCATCTCCTGGTTATGAACATAAACACATGAAAAAGTTTGACCTTGGCTTTTATGAACCGTCATATCTTCAGCAACAATCAAAGGAAACTGCTGACGAGCAGCTGTTTTAGTACCAACTGTAATATCAGAAATTACATTTGGAAAAATCGGAACAAGATTCATGTTTAATTTATTATTTTTCAAATAGAACAAATGCTTACTTCGAGTTGATCGCCCGATATCAGTTGATTCAAACTCTAGCCAAAATATAGTAATTTCATCTGAATTGTCTTTTTTAGTCACATGTCTTAAAATGCCTGATGCCCCATTCACTAATCCTTCAGCTGTACAAATATTACGGGTGACCATCAATTTAGTACCAATTTTAGCAAAAATAGTAGTCGGTAAGCAACCCGTTTGGTTTATTGGTAATTTTTGAAGTGCAGAAAGTGATTTTTGAATGTTTACATCACTCATTCGTTTCTTACCATGAATATTATCTTTAGCATTGTGTACAAACAAGTCACCTGGCATTTGCGTTACTTTTCGATCATTGTAAGCATCAGCATCTTTATTTTTAAAAAAAAGATGAATAGCATCATAAGGAACATCTTTCACATTGCAACGTGATTGTATTAATTGTATATCGCTATCAGTCATCGTTCCCATGGAAAGATTATTTAAAGCGTCAACGAAATTTTTGTTGTCTTGACGCATAACTTTGGTCAATTCGTAGTATTCAAAATTAACCCAATTATCCGTTGCAAATAACTCGCTATATCTAGAATCAGCAAGATTGGGTTTGAATGGTTTACCAGGGTTGGCATTAGACTATTCTAATTTCCTATCTCTTAAATAATGTTGAGCCGTGTAATAAATTGGTTTGTCCATCACAAGTGGTAGCTGTCTCAAGTCTCCAACAAATATAACTGATAAACCACCAAATGGTGAGTTATTACCGGTGATTTGTTGAAGACGAGTATCGATCTGATTGAAACGATTTCGTCCAATCATTGATACCTCATCTATTATTATAACTTTTACATCACGCATTTCAAATCTTAATGATGTAACAGTGCTCGAACTTAAAGCCGGAAGATTTCCTCTTTTGTTGTCGCGAGGTAATACAAAACAGCTATGAACTGTTACACCTCCAATTAAGAATGCAGCTTTACCTGGAGGGGCAGCTAAAACAACTCTTGGAGAAGAAATATCTAAGCAAGGAATCTGCTTAGTATAATAATGAGTAATAGATTGAAACAAAAGTTTGATCAAAAATGATTTACCAATACCAGCTTGGCCACAGATGACTAAACGTAAAGTTTTATCAAGTTTTAAGGCATGCAGACAATGCATAGTTATTTGTAACTGTTGTTCGTTTGCCTTTAAAAGTAATCCCAAGATATTATTTTCCTCCATAACTGTTGGAACACTGATCTTATAGTCTTTTTCTTTTGATTCAGCATTACGTTCATAATTAATTGGGTTACCATCACCATTGATGTCAGGAAAAATATCAGTGGATTCATTTAAATTTGTTACATTTTCATCTATTAAAGTTTCATTATTCTCTTCATTATCTAATTGGTTTTCTTCAGCCTCTTTAACAAGATCTTCTATGTAATTCTGATCCATTTTGTAAATTAAAGCTCGATTTTTTTCGATTAAGACAATATTTTCGTTATACCGTTCTTTTTTTTCTTGTAGACTTAGAGCCTCAATTTCATTTTTCTCATGACGGAATGGCAAATATAAAAGTAATTGTTCTCGATAGTAATTTTCTTCATCTTGATATTTGTTATAGTGCCGTGTTCTCAAAATTTTACGCTTTGTACGTTGTTTGGCAATATTTTCTTCATAATCACTATCTTTATTGTCATTACAATCACTGAGCTCTTCTGCTAGATCATGATCCTTTTTGTTTGCTTTTCTTTTCGAAATAAGCTTATTAAGATTATTAAATCCTGTAGCAACATCAGCTAAGCATAATGACTCATATTGTGAATCTCTCTTGCTATATTTTTCAATAATATTTTCTTGATAAATATCAGTCGAATCGGGAGCCATTTCGGATAATTCTTTATTATTTTTTACTACTCTAGTTCTTTCTTCAGAAGGGAAAGTAGGTACTATCACCCCATATCGACTAGATTTGAAACCTGGTATATGTAGAACTAAACCAGCAGCTGCTTGACCTGACAATACTCTTTTATTTATAAAAGCGTTACCGATTATTTTTATCTTTTCAAGATTTGTAAAGTCTCCTTGAGCAAATTGTTCAGTTAAATTTCTGAATAATTTTGCCATTTCTTTTTCAACTTTAACTACATAATCAGTTAAATAAGTTACACACGCATACGCATCACAGATAAATTGAATATCCATATTCGATTTAAGTAAGTTTAAAATATCTGGATTGTATGCATTAATAAATAACTCTTTACTTTCTCGTTTTAAAAATACACGAGTTGTTTGTAAAGGATATCTAGCAGCTTCAATATATTCTTGTTCAGACAATTCAAGTTCACTTAAAATTTGTACAAATGAAATTTCACGTAGAACTTTGCTCAATTCATCAAGATAATCTGTAATCTTCTGAAAGTTTAGTTTTACTTTTTGATTTCGTTGATTCCTTGGTAGCTTAGTTAAAATTCTTGTTTCTGGCATTGGCCATAAAGGAAAATAGAAGCGACATTTTTTTAAATTTTTCGAACCTTTATAACATGTGAAAGTATGTTTATAAACTTGATAGTTCATTACATATGGATTATTTCGATTTAATCGACTTGTTATAAATTTGTCAAAAACGCAATCTTCTACAGATGTACTTTCTTCAGGGTCATATGTTGGAGCGGCATTTAACCAAAAGAGCATGTGACGATGTAAAGTTCCTTTTTGCTGAACTTCATTTTTTTGAACATAATCTTCAACATAATTAACTTTGAAAGGACCGAGTATCTTTTGAAGACAGTTTAGTATATTATTAAAATAACGATCAATATATCGTGCACACGTCACAGGATTATTGCGTATTAAAAGAAGTTTTTCATTATATTCGAGATCAAGTGCATCCTGCAAACTGATTTTTTTATCATATTGATCTTCATAGAGTTGTTGCAATATATAGGGATCGCTCTCTAAAGAAATAGAGAATGTAACAAATAAAGTTGCTGGACCAATTTGTGCGATTATAGCAATCAAAAACTTTTTTTTATCTTCTAAATAAGCAGGAGAACCAACAATTGGCTTTAAAAATTTATAGGCTTTGTCTTTATTAATAAGTTCATCAACTACTTTTTTTTGCAAAACGTCTTGAGCTTTTAAAGATTCGTTTTTACAGCCTCGACGAGAAACAAAACTCATTGAATCTCTTGTACGTTTTTGTACTGTCATTTGACCGAGTAAAAGAACAAGCGTTGGATCGATCCGGCAACGTGAATCTTTGTGAGTGAGCCATAACTTGTGTCTTTCATTAGCTGTAAGGATTTTTGCTTCATCAAAAGGCTCACCTCCAAATATTTGTGGAAAACAGAAAATTTCATAATGAGGAATGCTGTACAGTGGTACAGGTTTTTTGTTTTCACCAGGCGCAATAATTCGAGTTAATTCGGCTGCCTCACGATTTTGATCGATGATTAAAACATTATCTCTGTCAAAATCTCCACCACAATCAATGTCTTCAATATCATCGTCATCATCGTTAAATTTTGTAAATAATTCATTTTGAGACTTCAAAAGATATTTTTTATCCTTATCATCGACTATGAAAGGAAATTCTTTTTGGGTAAACTGAGTAAAGAACTCTTCATTTTCCCGAATGCCGTATTGTTTATACAATTTTGAATTTGATAAAAATTCCATGGATTGTTTTATATCTTCGACAACTACATTTTCAGCCATATAATTAGTTTTATATTCTTTTTTACGTTTAAAAATTATTTGAACCACCTGGGCTTCTTTCGGGTGTCGAGGCAAACACTTCATCATTTCTCCCACGTCCACTTCAATATTTACAATACTTCCTTTGATAGATAGTTGTGGATTGACAGTGAACTGATGAAGAGGAACAATTTGCATAAATGGTAACCAAGGCGATACCAATCTAGCTCCAAGTGGAGTCAAACGCTTTAAACAATCGGGAATTTCTATAAACGAAAGATTTTTTGTGGCAGCTCTTTTTGAAATCTTACCCAATCTTAAATTATTACAGCACTGATCACAAATAAACTCAGATTCTTTGAAATAATACGTATCATTATCCATTTTATTCTTTGTAATGAGTTGTCGTTTATAATTTGTTAACTTAGTTATGCTATCATACAGCTTACGCATACAACAAGTACAAACTTCAGGGGCTTGACATTGTTTAGCTAAAACTTTTTGATACAATCGTGCAGTTTTATTACCACTTTTGGCTTTGTTTGCAAGTTGTATAAAATATGTATTAGAATAATTGTTTAATTTGTTTATTCGCTGTTTGCGTTCTTCATCTTTAGTAATTTGTCGTTTTCTACGACCAAAATCTGGATCCAGCCGTGCTCTTTTTATAGGGTTTTCACTATTACTGTCGGATAGTTTCTCAATCGGTCGTTTTTCATGACCCGGTTTTAGACCCAACTGGAAATTTTTCAATGATTCATCGTTACTATCATCATCTATTTTTATAGGATTATCGGATGCCCGAAATATTTCATCCTTTTGTAATGAATTTTCTATGAATTTACGTTGATACTGGCGTCGTGCCTTGAGGGATTGTTTTTTTACTTTTGGCATATTTACTTTATGCACATAAAAATTTATTTTAAAAAATTAATGTAAAAAAACATAAATAAATATAACAAAGAATATAATTATAATAAAAAATGTAATGAAAAATATCAATGTAATAAGAAATATAAAGATAATCAAATAAAGCTTTATCGCAAGTCGCAAAGGGCAGACTACAGTCACAAAATGCAGACTAGAGTCGCAAGAGGCAGACTAGAGTCGCAAGAGGCAGACTAGAGTCGCAAAAGGCAGACTAGAGTCGCAAGAGGCAGACTAGAGTCGCAAAAGGCAGACTAGAGTCGCAAGAGGCAGACTAGAGTCGCAAGAAGCAGACTAGAGTCGCAAAAAGCAGACTAGAGAAGTTAAAATCAAATCAAAACTTTATGTTATGAATTGTAAAAAAAAAATCTTATTCAATTGTTAGCTGGAAAAAATAATATTCAATTAAAAATTTTATTAACCAAAATTTAACAAACAAAAATCAGAAATAAAGTTGCTACAATGAAGAACAAAATAGTGATAGCAGCTATATAAAAAAAAAAGTTATTAAATAACAATTGTTTGTTTTAATTTGTGAATCATATGAAAAAATAAAATTTGTGGAAAAGTCTAATTATAAACTTTGAAAAAAAAAAATTGAATTTGTGGTAATTTACTATTTTTGTTTTATTAAATTTTGGTTAGAAAAAAGTAAAAGTAAAAAATGAAACGATTAATTAAAATAAAAAAAGAAACAACCAAATAAAAAATACCTTTGAACTCGTTCAACTAAGAACAAATGACTCACTTGAAAAATTTTTGAATTATTAAAATATCGGAACAAATCGAAATTTTCTGACCAATTAATTACTGCTGAAATAAAAAAATCAATTTATCAAAGTTTAAAATTTTTTTTTTTTTTAAATCTTTAAAAAAATCATAAAGTAAGGTAAAGTACCCAGTAGTTAAACAAGTTTCAAAGTACAACGTATTTTTGACCCTACTTTTAATATACAAAGTTGTAATTATTAGTTCAAATTAATGGTTTTCAAGAAAATATAAACAATTTTGAATTGGTTGAAGCGCAAAACAACGTAGATAATTGAATATTTATATTTTGAAAACGTTTTTAAGGAGTAGTGAATGGGTATGAAAGGAGTAGTAGTTGGACAATCAACTCTGACAAGCCGCAGTAGTTGAATACTCCGGGAGCAGTAGTTGAATAAAAAATATATGGCAATAGGCACACCAAAATTTTTCAACGTTTTATTAAAATATCAAAAGAATTATAACATATTAGTTAATAATATTAAAAATAATACAGTGAATACTTAATATGATCTTTAGGGTGTTTCAAATAAAAAAAACAATTTTTTTTTTATGGTATCCAAAAATTGAAAGTATAACTAAAAATTAAAATTTTGGTACCGTTCCGAGCTCTTAATAATGATATTAAGGTTTGCCTCAATCTATTTTTCTATTTTCCATTTAAATAACACGAGAAAAAAAAAAATTTTTTTTCAAAATTTTCTAGCTCATAAACCGATCAACGGATTTGTATGCACAACTAATTTTTTCGTGGGAAATTGAACGCTCTACAAAAAAAGTTTCTTATCATTTTTTGATAGATTCCACTGTTCGAAAGTTATTTAAGCTGCAAGTCAAATTTATAGTAAATTTTGATATTTTTTACTTTTCTGGCGAAACTATCAGTCTTATCAAAAAATATCATAAAAACTTTTTTGTAGATAACTTTATTCCTTACAAACTATTATGAATGAAATTTTTCGAAATTTTGCGTTGTTTTCAAGATATTTTCATTTCAATGTCAAACTCTTGAAAAAATAGATTTCTGATTGATTTTAAGAGCTTGACATTGAAATGAAAATAAATTGAAAACAATGCGAAATTTGAAAAAACTTTATTCGTAACAATTTGTAAGGAATAAAATTACCTACAAAAAATTTTCATGACGTTTTGTAATAAGACTGATAGTTTTGCCGAAAAAGTAAAGAGATCCCGAAATTCATTATAAATTTGACTTGAAGTTTAAATAATTTTTGAATAGTGGGATTTATCGAAAAATGATAAGAGACTTTTTTTGTAGAGCGTTTAATTTTCTACAAAAAAATTTATTGTGCATAAAAATCCGTTGATTGGTTTGTGAGCTAGAAAATTCTAAAAAAAAAAAAAAAAAAAATTTTTTCCCGTGTTATTTAAATGAAAAATAGAAAAATGGATTGAGGCAAACCTTAATATTGTTATAAAGAGCTCGGATTTGCACCAAAATTTTTATTTTCAGGTATACTTTCAATTGTTGGATACCAAAAAAAAATTTGATTTTTTTGAAACACCCTAATGATCATTTAAAAATGAGAAATAGTTGTATTTAATTTTTTAATTACATTTTTTATTACTAATGAATTGATTATTATGAATTAAAAACAACACAGAAAATGAACTGTTACCTGAATTGAAAATCATAAATACTTTTATTTATTTATTATAAATATAATTTTGTTTTATTACAAGGACAGAACAATAATTTAATCATTTAGATCTGTTTCTTGTTTAGTTTTTAAAGTTTTTTGTAACGTTGTTAACTCATGAACTTTTATGGATTTTTCTAATTCTTGTAGCTGGGATTCAAGTAATTTTAACTTTGTTTGCGATTATTTTTTATTAACAAATAAATTTTATTCACAATTTTCATCTTACCTATATGTTGTGAATTTTTTTTGGTTAGAAAATAAAAATTTATTTTGATGAAATAGGAACGTTTTAACACGAAATCACTTAAAATTATTACTCTAATTGTTAAGCAATCACTCATACTTTATTGCCGTATATCTTTTTTAAAAAATAAATAATTAAATTAAATTATTTATTATTGCACTAGAATAAATTTCACGCAGTCGACCTACTGCTGCCATAAAAATAACGTGGACCCAATACTTGAACATGTAATGCCATCTTGTTCAAGTTTTGGGTACCACTTCGAACTTTGGAAGGTGAAGTTAGACGCTAAAATTTAATATAAAAATTTTAGTTTATGTTTTTGCAAAAAATATATAGTATTTAGAAAAGACTAATTCATTGGGTGGTACAATTTTTTCTAGTTAAAATAATGATACAGCGTTTTTTCCACTGATTGTTCGGTTTACGGTATAGTATATCTTTTTCATGAAAAAAATAGCATCTATCGGCTATTCTCGGCATGTCAACTTTAAAGTTAAAAAAATGTCGTAAAAAACGAAAAAGTCCAAAGTAGACGCACATTTGACGAAAAATTTAAACAAACTCTTGTAAGTAAATATTTGTTTGCTAAAGCAAACTGTGCTGTTAGGGTAGATATTTTGAGTTGAAAAAGCTCTCAACGAAAGAAAACAAAAACCAAAGAAAAAATTATTAACAAATTTTAAATTTTAAATTATAAAAAGTTGATTCCTTGGTTTGAGATAAAATAATTATAGGCTTGGAAAATGAAAATTCAAAAAATGTTCCGAGAATTTTTTGTAACTTGACAATTTATATACAAACAAATTTTTAAACAGAACAGTTTTTTAATTTACAAAAAGCTTTTTTAAAGCTGGATAAACTTTTCATAATAAAAAATTCTCAATGATTTTTATGTAAGTTAATAATTTCAGCTCTGAAGACGACAAAAATAAAAATAACGCTTTCTGCACATATGAAACGAAAAAAAATGGCGTCAAAAAAACGGCGCAAAGTTAAACTTTGCGCGGTGACATTAGCTTTCTTCCTGTCAGCTTTAAACGTTGTATTTACTCACGTAAACAATGTGATTTACGTCGCGTATAGTATTGGGGAGTTCCGAGAATAATAAATGCATGGCGAGTTTACACCGAGCTACATTTTCAAACGATCACCCTGATAGCCAACTTATCCACAAGTTAACTTCAATCTACTGCCGTATTCTAAAGTCAACTTAAAGAAAAGTGTTGGAGAGCAAGCAGTTACCTTTAAGTTGACAGTAAATTTAAATTCAATTTGACTGCAAGTGTTACTGTCAGACAATGACGTTAAGTTGATTGAAAGTTTCACTTCAAATTGACGGCAAGTTCTTCTGTCAAATTACATTCCGATGACGGCTCTAGATTTGCATCAACTTGCCCACAAGTATTATCCAGCCGAGGCTTACAAGAAACTTGTCGTTAAGATAGCCGAAAACGTTTCACTGCAGAACTTGCTGAGCAAAAGTGTGGCTATCAGGGCCGCTTCTCTGATAGCCAAGTTGGCCGCAACTTGTTGTCAATTGACAATCTACTGCCGCAACCCGTCGCCAAGTTAACCGCAAAAGTTGGTATTTTCATAAGTTGACGGCAACTTTTCGAGAATCTTGTCGACACCTTTCAGCTTGTGTAACTGTTGCCGAAAACTTGTCTACAAGTTGCACAAAACTTGGTGACAGATTGCGGCAGTAGATTGTCGCCAAGTTTCTCAGCAACTTGTAGCCAACTTGTAGTCAACAATTACACAAGCTAAAAGTTGTCGTCAAGTTGGTCGCAACTCAGGTACACCAACTTTCTGATCAGAAACTCTGGCTATCAGGGTTACTTTTTATAATGAATTATTTAACTATTTATTTTTTTCTTTTTTTTTGCTTACATTTAAGGAACTATTAAACTAATTTATTATAATGGAAAATTATTATAGAAAATATTAAAAAATTCCCGCGAATAGAATGGAAATCTTTGCTAACGCCATCTAGCACGCTCCGATAGAAGAAGCAGGTCTTCACTAACTCTGTTTATATATTTTTTTTATATATGGCAGCCGGAGATGTAAATTTTTTCGCTTCGCCAGTGCACATTCTATTATTTTATAATTAAACGAATAATAACAGAGTTGTAGATTACACCGGCACACAAAAAAAAATAAGTTCTCTATACTTTTGACGGGACCGATTTATTCCCATATATTTTGACCTGCTGAATCCGAATCCGAGGTCCGTTTAACCCGTACACCCTCAGATTTTTAGAAAACTTTAAAAAACCTCAAAAATACACAAAAATCGACCGTTTTTTAAATTTATAAATTTTTTTAACCCTAACTAGGCATGATTTTTATGTATTTCGGTCCTCCACATACTAACCTGAAGTTTATTTAAAACATTAGCCATTTAAAGTCTGAGTAAATTCCAAAAAACCCCAAAAAATTGCAAAAAAGCAAAAAAATTCTTAGTATTGTGATGAAAAAAATTTTATAGGGCTAAATAAATAATTATTTTCATGTATGTTTATCTGTCACATATAATTCTCGAACATCCATGGCTCAGACATCTCTAAAATTTTAAATAAATGGCAAAAATTCCCAAAAAATCGAAAAAAATAGAATTTGGTATAACAAAAATCAATTTTGAAATCGAAATAAATAAAAGAAATCATATTGTTCGATCTGTGATATATAGATAAAAAATATTTCGGCCTAAAACATAAATAGTATATTACATACCTAGGCCAGTAAAATAAGAAAAGTCTCAGAGCACATGTAATTGTTGGCCGAGGCGAAGCCGAGGCTGACAAACATGTGCTCTGAGGCTTTCTTTTTTACTGGCCAAGGTGCGTATACTATTTTTCTGCTCGACGAAGCCGGAAAGTTGCAACTTCGTTTAGGACAGCGGCCCGAAAGTTGCCACTTTCCGGCCGGAGGGCAGAAAAAAATTTTAATATGCTTCATGTTTTTTTTTTTTTTGTTTTTTTTATGTTTTAGGCCAAAATATTTTTTATCTATATATCACAGATCGAACAAGATGATTACTTTTATTTATTTCGATTTCAAAATTGATTTTTGTTATACCAAATTTTATTTTTTTCGATTTTTTGGGAATTTTTGCCATTTATTTAAAATTTTAGAGATGTCTGAGCCATGGATGTTTGAGAATTATATGTGACAGATAAACATACATGAAAATAATTATTTATTTAGCCCTATAAAATTTTTTTCATCACAATACTAAGAATTTTTTTGCTTTTTTGCAATTTTTTGGGGTTTTTTGGAATTTACTCAGATTTTAAATGGCTAATGTTTTAAATAAACTTCAGGTTAGTATGCGAAGGACCAAAATACATAAAAATCATGCTTAGTTAGGGTTAAAAAAATTTATAAATTTAAAAAACGGTCGATTTTTGTGTATTTTTGAGGTTTTTTAAAGTTTCCTAAAAATCTGAGGGTGTTCGGGTTAAACGGACCTCGGATTCGGATTCAGCGGGTCAAAATACATGGGAATAAATCGGTCCCGTCAAAAGTACAGAGAACTTATTTTTTTTTGTGTGCCGGTGTTATTAATCAGTTTGTCACAATGAATTTACGGATATAATGAAATAAAATTTGAAAGAATTCGTTTTGTTTTTCGAAAGTTATGGTGATTACAAGAAGAGTGTTACATGTATTTTACAGGATTTTTTTCTGAAAAATTCATTTTTTACCTAAATTGTGGGTTGGACCAGCTGTTTATTGTTTAGAAAAATGACCATTGATGTTTTCTTTAATTGTGGTATGAAAGCTGACCTACTTTAACCACTATATTATTATTTATTTAAAAAAAACTCTGACGGAACCCAGTTTTTAATTTTTAGGCGAGAGTAGAGCATACCTACGCTCGCGCTTAAGGCATGCAATACGGTGATGAATGAATTAAAATTTGTGAATATATTTTATAATATAGATTTCAAGTGCGTGTAATAATTTAAACGAATTCAGTGATTAAATAATTAAGTTGTGTGAAAATATTTTTCTTAATCGGTGTCAAAGTGCGTATTTGAATTTATACGTGTGATGTACTATATATAAAAAAAAAAAAAAAAAAATTCGTGATTAATAAATTAGCGTTGTGAAAATATTTCTATTATTTTGTGTTAAAGTGCGGGTATGAGTAATTACGTGTGTGATAAAAATATAAAATAATAGTGATCAAAATATTAAACGTCGGGTAATCTTGTTTTTTTTTTTAACAAAACAGTGAAGCCGGAAGAATATATTATTAGCATCAATTGAGGAGTTGAAGTTAAATTTATGGACAACTCGAAATTCAGAAAAGATAAGTATCATTATTTAATAATAATAGTAGTTAGGTAAAATTAAAATAAAAGAAACATCATTTTATCAAACATAAACTAACTAAAAATATCGTGACATCTAACCGCTCTTTTGTTTTGTAATCGATTGACGTAATTAATAAACCGGGTATATTTAATGATTTTGTGTTGAAGAACAATAGATAAAAAATTTTGTATAGATAGTCATTTTTGAAAATTTTTATCTGGGCTATATAATATACCTCAAGTATTTATCGAGTTAATAAATATAGTTTTATACGGATGAAAAGGAAAGTTTTATGAAACTGCTGAGATTACTATCATGAGTTAAATTAAAAAAGAAAAAAGTCGATATTAACGGAAATAATTAAAAAATTTATTTACTTCAATGCGATTGGGAGGGTCCTTATGAAATTGAAAATAGGCTAAATAACGTAGTTTATAAAATTAGAAAAATACCAAATGAAAATATAAAATCATGCATGTAAATCGTCATGTACCATATTGTGATCAATAAGAGGAAATAAAAGAGAAGTCCGGCTGGGGCCCTGAACGATCTCAGTGTAGACGTTGTAAAGGGTTCCCGGGATTCTGTAGTCAATTAGTAAGTCTAGGATATCTTGCAAACTGATAGAATTGAAGATATCTGAACGACTGCTAAAGACTGGTATAATCCTTAGGAGAAGTCTGGCAGTGGACCCTGAATAGCCACACTGTAGACGTTGCTGAAGAGTTCCCGAGATTCTGAACGAAGTCTGGCTGAGGGCTCTGAACGATCTCGATGGTAACGTTGTTCAAGGGATTCCCGGGATTCTATGAGGACTGGAAATGTTCTGGGTTTGAGTATATTAGCTGAAGGGAAGTCTGGTCGTGGGCCCTGAACAATTAATCGTTGCGGGGTTCCCGAGATTCCTCAGTCATTGATCGGAGACTGGATATTTCTTTTGATCTAAGTGAGCTCAACAAGGGTCAAAAGTTTGATTCTGAGGACTTATCAATGGCTAAGAGCAACCTGACTGGAGCTTTGGGATCCATCCGGAGTTGACACAGTCGACATTTCTCTTTTGTTGATGGCCACGACTTCTGAGAGATAGATGGATGCCCTGGAGAGTTTCCGAGGAGCTTTTAGGGAGAAAAATAAAATTCGTTGCAACGTGTGTTATTCAGTATCATTGATATGTTAGCTATAGATGACATATCGGAGAATGGTCTGGATGAATCGAACGGCAGAACATTGAGCATTTAAGATCGAAATTATTGAATTGATCACAATAATAAAAGTTTATAATTAACAACTGATAAATAATAGGATGTAACGATGAAATATGTTTAGCTATAAAATTTAATAAAAAGTTGGAAATACTCTTTTGTTTGTTTATTATGTGCAGATAATATTTCCAATTTCATTGGGGAAGGAGAGAAGGAGTCCATTCCTAGTCCTTCAAGGAGAAGAGGAAGGAGTTCCTGTTCCCATTCCGTACCTGATCCCATTCCCATTGAAGGTCCATTCAATCAAGAGGAGGGTTACATTTTAAATTTTATTTATTTTTGATTCGTGAATAGAAAAATAGAGTCACATGTACTGATTAACTTCTTAGCAGAATATTTTATTTTTTTATTATCAATTTTTAGCTCAATTGAACTATAGACTATTTTTTTTATTTTATTATTATCTTTGCGTTAGCCTACAAGGTTGTTTTTGGGCTATGGTGTTTTTTTCCCTGTAGGGTGATAGATAGGGTGTGTTGGGACGATAGCGGAATCGAACGAAGATTGTAAATAGTTTTAATTTCAATTAAGTTCTATTCTTCCAACACAAATTTTATCGGGACGATAATTTTATTGAGAAGGGGGTAGTGTAACGAATGTGAAACTGATCTTTTAAATATTTGAATAGCTAGAAAACAAATACCTTCTTCTCTTGTTTTATAGATGCGCGATTAAAGTCAGTCAGTCTTATATTGACAGTTAAACAGCAAACATTGTATCTCAATAAACTATATATTGCCCTTGCTTTCTTTTACTGCTGTTAATTGTGGTGTTATTATTTCTAATATAAGTGTGTTATCATTGTAGTGTATAAATGATATTAATTTAAGATACCAATCACTACAATATTATATATATATATATATATATATATATATATATATATTGTAACATGAGAAAAATTCGACATCGACCCGAGGTTTGAAATTATTTGAATAAAATAAATAGTTATCCGGTGAGCCAATTCTGGTGACACCTATGAGCAAAAATTCCGACTTTGACCAAGCAATCGACTCGACGCATGAATCGTCACGAGAGATCCGGTATAGACGCCGAACGGAACGGCCACGTTTTTTTTATTTGAACAATTCGACTCTGAACAATTTTCGATTTCGGCGTACGAACAATTTGAATTACGACTGAAGATCAATCCGAGTTTGATCAAGGAACAATAAATCGCGACAATTAATTTCGACCCATAATAACTGCTTCCGTGAACAAGTGAACAAGCCGAAGCATCGGCGCGAATCTGAACAAAGTATACGACTGAATTGTTCTGTTATTAAACGAGTGAAGTGCAATAATAATCAATTAATAAAATAATTAATTTCGCGTAATAACTGTGTGATAGTGAAATTGAACGCGTTGCCGAAATAAAATATTATTTTATATTTTATTTTATTTCGTTCGAGTAATTCTGAGAATTACGGATTATCCGTGTCTCATTCGTACCGAGTCGAGTCTTACGTTTACAATACTCTGACGTCATTCGTCAAGTATTTTGTGTGAAAAATAAAATGATTTTATTTTAATTTCGTCAACCGACTGTGTTTTCTCCGAGCAATGAACTAATCGTGATTTTTTTTATCAACTACGATTTTTTTTGATAATTTTGTTTATATCGAGTCAAGCCGACAACGGCAAATTATTATTTTGTTTGTAACCGATTATTTTCGTGAGACCGATCAATTTATTATTCTGTGTTCAATGTACGATTAATTAATTTTGTTTAATTCTGATCAATTATTTATCGTAATCTTAAGTGCCTGACCTCTCCCCGATCCGCCACCCTGAGTCGACATTTTTGATAATTGTTTAATTGGTGATATTAAAATCACCTGGCACCCAACTATAAATTTTGAACAAGGTTGCCAATAATCGTAAGTGTATTCGGACTTCACGCCGGTAGATCCCCGGTGGTGAAAAACCCGTTACAATATATATATATATATATATATATATATATGTGTGGTGGTTCGGCTTCACTCCGCGAGATGGCATCTACAACTCGCGCCTCTCACAGTATCTCGTCCCTACACCTATTTCAATATATAACATTTTCCAACATGTTACTTCCAACTCGGCGTCTTAGGGGGGTATACGATAGACACACCTAACTGAGGAGTATCAGCTATCTTATACTTAGACGAAACGCCTCTCTCCCCACAAATACCTTTTTCTATCTCTCCTCTTCTCATCCTCTCTCACAACGTTTCACTCTTTGGTAGTTGGCGACTTAAGCAGTGATTATTGCAATCTAAACCTAAAGTATCGTCGCCAAATATATATATATATATATATATATATATATATATATGTCGGAAAGTCATTACAAGCTTGGGCGTTATCCCGAGTATTGGTCTCAATATTAATATCTCTCAATTTTATTTAAAATATAAACGAATAATAATCATGCATCACAGTGATTTAATATTAAAAGTATTGTTCACAAATAATGATACTTAGACAAGTAATATAATGAAGATAGTGTCGCACAAATATCAAAATACACTAAATACTAATTAATGCAATAATTGATTACACAGGAAATCATAATAATTGTAATACACGACAGTCCCATAATATTCAAATAAAACCCGATCGAATAATTTATAAATACTACGGTAAACTAGGCTCGAGAACGAATCCACAGTCAACAGGACAACTTGAACTCGCAAAACGAATGATCAATCAGAACTGACCGATTCAACTAGTCCAAAAACTCTGTACTCTTCATTAAAAACCTTCTAGTCAAAATATTAAAAGAAGGACAACAATCTTATTATCTTACTATCTTGTCCTCTGTGTCTTACTATATCCATCCTGTGACCGTGGCTACGTTTGGTGAACAGATGTCACAGCGAGCCTAAGCCTCCCGCAATAAACATAATCGACTTAAGTTGTACACAACTAGAGCTTAAATTTTATTCAATTGTTACTGTAAAAACTAGTCTCGACTGTTGGAAATTTCCCGTCCCATTGGAAAACCCCATTTTATTCTTTTATTTCCGACATATATATGGGGCATTCCATGCCAAATCGTCCTACTGATGACTTTTGCATCTTCGATTTCGCTGAAATTGGGGCACTTTTTTGTACCCCTAGAAAAAGTTTTCCATGAATTTTTTCAAATTTTTTCATCCAGCCAATCGGGAGATATGAATTTTATAAGATTTCGGGGATTTTCTTTTTAAATAGTCGTAACTTAGTGGAAAGTTGTCCGATTTGGATCTTTTTTTTTTCAAATTCGTGTTTTTTGATGAATTCTCTAAAAAATTTATGCAAAAAATTATTTATTATGTATTTGATTGTTTTTTTATAATTTTAAACTTAAAACAGCGATTTTAAGATTGTTTGTATCCTTCGATTATTTTTTTTAAATTATCAAAAATATTACTCCCCAAAACACGAATTTTGAGCCTAGTCTCGTAATAGGATAATGATCGGTTATAATTTTTTTTAAATTTTGAAATTAATTAGGGGAAGGGGGGGCAAAAGGGGGTAGAGTAGGCAAAACGAGGTACCCCCAAAATTTTATGAAAAAAAAATTTTATATTTCCAATGGTTTTTAAACATTCTAAAATCAATTCTGTAAATATAATTAAGCGTTACTTTGAATTTTTTTTGGTAAACTTTTTCAAAAATCAATTGTCAGTTGAAAAATATTAATGATGCTTGTTTTATGATAAAAGCTATTAAAAAATTTTTTTCTTCTTTTGTATCCAATAAACACGTAAAATATAATTTTTCTTCATGTAAATTACTTTAAAAAAATTCAACTTAATCAAATTCATTTAAAATCCAGAAATTTTTTTTTTTTACCTTTTTTAGGGGGTACCCCACTTTGCCCGTAGAAATGAAAAATTTTTTTTTTCAACGGTAACTGGAAATTTCTTCTATTTACTTTGAATATCATTAAAAAAAAAAGATTTAGCGTATTCGAGTCCTCGATAACTTGGTATTTCCTTAAGTACCCTATTTTGCCCCTCCCTCCCCTGTATTTTTTTTTTATGTCTTTTTTTATTATTTATGTATTATTATACGCGGTTTTATGAGATGATATCTGAAAGAATACCATACATTATGATAATAAACAATTAAAGTCAACATTTAAAGTTCTAGGTTTAATTTTATTTATAACTTTTATAAGGTTTTTTTTAATTTTTTTTGGCGTTTAAATATTTTACACGAATAAGTCTCAGTTGAGCTAGATATCAGTTTCATTGTAAGAGATCCATCTGTATTTGGCATAGCGCAATGATACTTTTGTGTACCGGTGATAGTTTTAGCTTTGGAATAACGCATATTTAAAGTCTCCGTTGCTTTTTCATAATCTGCAGTAGTTGAATATCTTGCTTCGATTTTTAGCAAGTTATTTGGTTGCACAGCCCATTGATACAATTCTTGGGGGTTTGATATTTGTTTATCAAATGGTAGTTGAAGACTAGCTCTTGCTGCAGCTCGTTTTAGTGTTCCTCCTACACCGTCACAAGGTCCTTTGCCATAGTAACTGGCAAAGAAATGCCATTCAGCATTTACTCCAAAATCTTCTTTGTGATAATATAAATTAAGAAAGTTTTTGAAGTTTTTGAATTGTTGCGGAGCTCCATCGGAAAAGTAATAGATCTTTTTAGCAGTATCGGACAAAGACTTTATAAAATCAGTAACGATTTTCAAAAAGACGTTAACTGCAGTCGAGTCATGTATGTTACAGTCCGATATGATCACTAAACTTCTGTGCAATAATTCGTTATTGTTCTTAAAATAAATTTTAACTTATAGTCACTTAATTTTCAGAAGCGTATCGTGGAATGTAATTAAGAATCAAAACGAATGTCAGATGACAGGCGAACGCAGCACCACATAGTGGTTGAGTAGTTAAATACTAACGACACCAGTGACCATCACAAATGTTCTTTTTTTAGTATATGGGTCATTTCAAACCAAATTACCAGATTTTGAAAATTATCTTTTTAGATTCAGTAGATTTTTTTGTTTTTGTACGAATCAAAAGACACCTACCCCTAAATTTTTAGCCCTTAATTTTAAAAATCCTCGAAGATATTAATTTGTGAATATCGCAAAAAAATAACGGAATGGTAATTTTCAGAAATTATGAACTACTGATTAGTTATTATTCTATATATTCTGACTAGTTATTATTCTTTATATTGAAATTTCGGTAGGAAATCGCCAAGAGTACATAAATAATAAAAAAAGACATTAAAAAAAATATAATTAATTTCAAAATTAAAAAAAAATTATAACCGATCATTATCCCATTACGAGACTAGGCTCAAAATTCGTGTTTTGGGGAGTAATATTTTTGATAATTTAAAAAAAAAAATCGAAGGATACAAACAATCTTAAAATCGCTGTCTTAAGTTTAAAATTATAAAAAAACAATCAAATACATAATAAATAATTTTTTGCATAAATTTTTTAGAGAATTCATCAAAAAACACGAATTTTGAAAAAAAAAAAGATCCAAATCGGACAACTTTCCACTAAGTTATGGCTATTTAAAAATAAAATCCCCGAAATCTTATAAAATTCATATCTCCCGATTGGCTGGATGAAAAAATTTGAAAAAATTCATGGAAAGCTTTTTCTAGGGGTACAAAAAAGTGCCCCAATTTCAGCGAAATCGAAGATGCAAAAGTCATCAGTAGGACGATTTGGCATGGAATGCCCCATATATATTAGGGTGATCCAAAAAATAACAAGTTTTTTTTTTCTCGCAAACACGTTCAAAAGTTTCATTTAGATAAAAAAAGACGCCTGTGAAAATTAGAGCTCTTAATATCAATATTAACATTGTCCGCATTGCACTTTTCTATTTCCCATAAGAATAACATGGGAAAAATTTTTTTTATGTCTTCTGATTTTTATAAGTAGCTAACGATGCATCATAGGAATAATTGGCAGGAATGTTTTTGTAGGGAATTGAATGCTCTACAAAAAAAAATTCTTATCATTTTTTGTGGAATCTATTTGTTCAAAAGTTATTTGAGGTTGAAGTCGAATTCATATTAACTTTTGAGATTTTCTTACTTTTCCGTCGAAACTATCAGACCTATTACAAAATATCATTGGACCTTTTTTTTAGACAATTTTATTCCCTAGAAGTTATTTCGAATAAAGTTTTTTCGAATTCCGCATTGTTTTCTAGTTATTTTCATTTTAATGACATGCTCATAATGAAAATAGTCTTCTGATCGATTTTAAGAGCTTGACATCAAAATGAAAATAACTAGAAAACAATGCGGAATTCGAAAAAACTTTGTAAGAAATAACTTCTAGGGAATAAAATTGTCTACAAAAAGCTCCTTTAATATTTTGTAATAGGTCTGATAGTTTCGCCGGAAAACTAAAAAGATCTCAAAATTTAATATGAATTCGACTTCAACTTCAAATAACTTTTAAACAAATAAATTCCTCAAAAAATGATAGGAATCTTTTTTTGTAGAACATTCAATTCCCTACAAAAACATGCCTACTAATTATTCCTATGACGCATCATTAGCTACTTATAAAAATCAGAAGACGTAAAAAAAAATTTTTCCATGTTATTCTTATGGAAAATAGAAAAGTGCGATGAGGACCCTCCTAATGTTAATATTAAGAGCTCTAATTTTCACAGGCGTCTATTTTTTTCTAAATGAAACTTTTGAACCTGTTTGCGAGAAAAAAAAATTTGTTATTTTTTGGATCACCCTAATATATATATATATATATATTTACATTCTTCTGTACTGTCTCTGGGCTCTACCACCAGTTTGTGGTTGGGGGCGCTATAGTTTCACCATACTACTTATATCACTATTCATGTTAATTTTACATATATATATATATATATATAGATATAGTTATACAGCTTTTTTTAATTCTTTTATTAATTGTAATTAAACGACACTGCGTTGCCTAGCCATTCGCAATAGGAGACCTACAATTATTTCAAAGAATTTAAAAAAAAAAATTTGATTTAATTACTACATTTTTTCGCAAGTTACAATGTATACGGGTTTCAAATTTCACGAACAGGAAATTTTTTTAATCTATTTTGATGTTTTTTCCGTTTCTATTGAACTAAATAAATTTTTGAAGAATATGGTATTAACATCCATTAAATTATCTTCTAAATAGGATGCAAATTATCTTAATTCTGTGAACTAACAAGGGTATAATAATTGAAATAGTTGCCGAAGTGAGGCGTAAAAAATTTTTCGATCGTAAAGCACAATAATGCTTCGCGTCATGAGTCGTGCAAAATTTCTTTGCTAATTTTTTCTTTAATTAGAAAAGTCAAATTTTGTACATTTTAGCAAATTTTTGGGTTATAGCAAATTTTATTTTTGTATTTATAAGCGAATATTAATGATAATAATAATTGAGTAATCAAATTTTTTCATCAGATCTTAAGGGTCAGAATAAATTTTGTTTATATTGACTTAATATTACTGATATATAATTAGTTAAGATATATTTTATTTAATTTTCCACATTTGATATCCAATTTTTTTTATTACAATTTGAAAAGTTGTTGACGTGTCTTTTTACAATTTGTAATAAGCCTTGAAATAGATCATCATTTTTAGTTAAACACTGATTATAGTTTTGAAACTAATGCTACATGTCGTTCCGCTACGTCATTGATCAATTTTAGCTCATTAAAAAATCGATTACTTTTTTGATAGCTGTCAGTTATTGGCCAAAGACTGACGTCTTTGTTGAGGAAGTCAAATGGTAGATTACAGCTTCTTAATAAATTCAGCGATCTATGAGATACAAAATCACTTACGTCTTTGTTCAGTAATGATTGTATTTCATTATTGTTTATAATGAAACGCTTCTTATTTACTGGATTTTCATTCATAGGAGTTTTTATTGCATGAACGATTTTTTTTTTTCATTTTTACTGAAACATTAGTGTCAAATAAAGCTAAAGCAGCTGTTTGTTCGGAGAGGTACCATAAATGTTTGGCCAACTTTTCCGAAGCGTTCTTGGACACTGCTGGATTTGTTTTATTATACAATAGTAAATCTTGCATTAATATTAAGTCATTATTCGGTGCCATCATTACAGAAGGCGCTAAAAACCATGTTATAACATAAAATTTTATAATAAAAATACAAATTTGACGTAATCGTACTAATTCTTTTTCAGTCATTCTGAATTGTTTCCTAAATATAAATCTTTTTAGACTGTATATGGCTTTAGCCATCCACCTAGCATGATGTGAAGCTCCAGGAGGTTTAAACGTTACTTTGTCCGCAGATGTACAACCGCGAAATATTGAAGCTAGCAGAAGGAATTCATTGTAATCATTTCTTGGTTCAGAAACCTATTATAAACTAGGAATAATGTTTATTATAACTGTTTTATTAGTATAATTATTGATATTTATTAATGGTGGCTACATTAAAGGGAAACTCAAAAATATCAGAGAAATCTAAACATGTGAGAAAGTTAAAAAAATAACGGGAAGTATTCTTAAAAACCTTGAAAAATTTATAGCTGTAAGTAAAATGATATTTAAAATAACCACCTCCACTAACGGCTACTCTAGTAGAAGGGTATTGCATCGAGATGCTATGACAAGTTGATAGAGTCCCGATACTAAGTTCCCTGTCTTCTATATATCTTCATCCGTCATATGATGTCGTAGCGCAGAAGAAATCATAAAAAACATTCTAGTCTTCTGACTCTTAAAAAGGATACTGATAGTTTTAAGTGCTGTTGAGCAAAGCAATCTAGTCTTTTGTCTTTATAAAAGTATTGTTGCTAAATTTAAGTGATGATTCATCTCAAATACCAATTTTATGAATTATAATCTCCCTTAGCTAGGCCTTATTACCCGCCGGTACCTTATATATATATATATATATATATATATATATATATATATATATATATATATATTAGGGTGGCGCAAAAAAACCGACTATTTTTTTTTTTTCAATCTCGCATGAACATTTGTTGGTTTACGATGTTTTAAGAAGCCTCTCCACAAATCAGCTCGATAAAAAATTTTTAAGAGGTCGCTCACGAATTTTGAAAATATCGAAAATGATCGAAAGTAGGATTTTTATTAAAAAAATTTTTTTTTTCTCGTGGCAGCAATAGTTTATATTTGTAAAATCATGACTATGCTGAAAATTTCAGCCCAAAATTTAAATATTTAAACGGCGCTCAAGAATTTTGAATGTTTCCGAGCGCAGTCTCTTGGACGTTTTTGAGCGACCCTTAAATATTAATAATAAAGCTTCTCGATTTTTTCACCATCAATTTGCATGACAATGAATGGAAATATAACCCGAGAAATAGAAATAATAAGTTCTTTACATACTTTTTTATTTTTTAATTCAATTTGTAGGTTTTTTCGCTTATTCAAAACTGACCGAATTTCATTGTTTAAGACTGTTCTGTATATTTTTGGGTATGCAAAAGTTATATTTAAGGGAAATGACAACAATTGAGTTATAAAAACTAATTCAAACTATTAATTACATATTATCAGTTAATATTCGAAATTCTTGAGCGCCGTTTAAATATTTATATTTTGGGCTGAAATTTTCAGCATAGTCATGATTTTACAAATATAAACTATTGCTGCCACGAGAAAAAAAAAATTTTTTAAATAAAAATCCGAATTCCGATCATTTTCGATATTTTCAAAATTCGTGAGCGACCTCTTAAAAATTTTTTATCGAGCTGATTTGTGGAGAGGCTTCTTAAAACATCGTAAACCAACAAATTTTCATGCGAGAATGAAAAAAAAAAAATAGTCGGTTTTTTTGCGCCACCCTAATATATATATATATATATATATATATATATATATATATATATATATATATATATATATATATATGGGATATAACGCAGTTTTGAGGACACGATTGCGTCTACAATTCTTATCAGATCTTAATGATATTTTCTACACTTATTCTATAGGCGGTTATCACGGTCCAGTTCGAAGATGGGCTAAATCGCTCAATTAGTTTAGAAGTTATGGCTATTTGAAATTTCCACGATTTTTCAAAAAAATTAGTTTTTATCCACTTTCAAGTTCATATAATTTCAAAACTAATACTCATAGACAATTTTCGTGAAAAGTATCTGAAAGCTTGCCTAATAAGCTTTAATTTAAGACCTTACATTTTATGTTTTGACCATTTCTTTTAATAATTTGATAGCAGTGAAAGTTTTAATGAAAAAAAAAAATGTTAAAAATATGGTTTTCATTCAACATCGCTTATGCATTTCCCATTATAATCCAATTTTGTCAGTTGTTTTTTATGATGAACAAAATAACCTGTAAATTTCACAGCAATTTTATATTTCAAAAGTATTCTTTTTATTATTTATGATGTATCAAAATATATATTTGTACGATATAATGTGCCTTGTCATCACGATAGCATTCGCAATTCTTAACGGATCGTCATGAAATTTCATACACTTATTTATTGGACAATTATCTTGATTAAGTTCGATCATAAGCCCAATCAGTCGATTAGTTAAGAATTTGTAGGTGCTTAAAATTTTCTTTTATTTTCCTAAAAATGATTTTTATTTTGCCTTTATCCTTAAATAACTTTTAAATCGAAAGTGATAGCTCATATCTGGCAAATACCCGAGTCGAAATTTAAGTCGTAGATTCAACGTTTTGAACGTTGAAATCGTAAATTCAACGTATTGGACGTTGAAATCGTAATTTGAACGTATTGAACGTTGAAATCGTAGTTTGAACGTATTGAACGTTAAAAACGTTAGTTGAACGTATTCAACGTATTGTGAGCGTAAATCAAACCGATAAGGAGTGTAAATAAGTAATATCAAAACTATTCAGATAACCACATGCTTTCAAATGGAAGTACGATAAAAATTATTTTTATAATTCTGTTAGGAGAATTTCAGTTTTTTGGTTGAAATTCTACCATCTGTTCAATGAAAATACTTAGTCCGAATTTTTTATTTGTGAAATTTTCTGTTGGGATTTTCTATAAGTGATGGAAAAATAATTTATAAACGAATTTCACGATATTCCACTCCTCAGCGGGTTGCGGGGGTGGGTATTAACAATGAAAATTTTTAATTTTCAAGCTATAGCTCCTACGACTTCAAATTCGGTAGGAATCTTCTTTAAGTGATGTAAAAATAATTTATGAACAAATTTTACGATAGCTCACGCCACAGGAGTTGCGGGGGTGGGTGTTAACAATGAAAATTATTAATTTCTAAGGTGTAGCTCTTATATGCTCTAAATTTGGTAAGAATCTGTTATATGTGAGGTAGAAATGATCTAAGAGCGAATTTCATGACAACCTACTTCCAATATGATCTGCGGGGGTGGGTGTTAACAATGAAAATTTTAAATTCCTAAGCTATAGGTGCTACATACTCCCATTTTGGTAGCTATCTTTTATATGTGATGTAGAAATAATTCATAAACGAATTTTACGATATCTCACCCCGAAAAAGATTGCGAAGGCTTTAACAATGGAAAATTCCTGATTTTAAACTATAGCTCTATAGGGTCGAAATTGGGTAGGAATTTTCTGTGAGAGATGTAGAAATAATATACAAACGAATTTTACGATAGCTCAACTTACAGCGGGGTTTGCGGGGTTGGGTGTTAACTATTAAAATTTTTAATTTCCAAACTATAGCTCCTATTGTGGCCAAATGCAGTGAAAGTTTTATCTTTTCTGTATGTGATACAGAAATGATCTAAGAGCGGATTTTACGACGAACCACCCCTAATAAGGATCGCGAAGGTGGGTTAACAATAAAAAATCATAATTTCTAAAATATAGCTTCTAAAAGCTGTGAATTTGGTAGGAATCTTTTATTATTCACGAGGAGATCATCTCAAAACAGATTTCAAAAAATTCTACTTCCGATAGGCATTGCGGGGGTAAGTGTGTTAAAATCTAAAATTTTAATTTCCAAACTGTAACTTTTACAGTCTCAAAATTTAGTTGGAATCTTCGTGGATAATGTCAAGTTCAGCTGAGAATGGATTTTCTCAAATTCTAACCCAAAAGGGATTGCGGGGTCGTTAACAATGAAAATCTCTCATTTTAACAAGTTCAGCGCAAGCGCATCTGCCATGTTTTCAAGGCGGCAACTCAAAAGGTTCAAACTCTTTCCAATAAATATTTACAAGTGGGGCCAATGATTTTAATTTTAATTTTTTTGAACGAAATTTCTATTTGATTTTATTGATATATTTTTTTTTTCTTGAAAAATACATAAAAAAATGAACAATTAAAAAAAAAAAGATGATTATCACAATTTTTACAAATTTTCAAAAAAATTTATAAATTTTAAAAAAAATTTTGATATTCAACTAGAAATTGTGCACCAAAAATGAAATTGCCTACTGAAAAAATCCATAAATGAGCTCCAAATCTTCAAAATATTTTTGAAATGCAAATGAAAATCAATCTGATAGTTTTCAAAGATCTCAAAATATCAAGATTGAATAAGAATTTGACTCTCAAAAATCAATCTCAATTCAATAACTTCCTCAATTCAAATAATCTGTGATTTTATGAGTTGATTGAATAAGCAAGTATCTAAAAATTAACTCAATCAAATCTTTAGGAAAAGCTTTTAGCTAAATTTAGCCCATAGGTTATTTTTTACGCATTGGTATATGCCATTTTTTCGTAACTTTTAATTTTTACTATGGATCATATATTTTTTTTAAACAGTTAAATCTATATTTTTTTACGTTCAATACGTTCAAATTACGATTTCAACGTTCAATACGTTCAAATTACGATTTCAACGTCCAATACGTTGAATTTACGATTTGAACGTTCAAAACGTTGAATCTACGATTTCAACGTTCAAAACGTTGAATCTACGACTTAAATTTCGACTCGGGATGTATCTTAAATTTCGTACAATTAGCTTTCATTTTCACTGTATTGCTTGTTTATTTGAAGATCTTTTCTAACAATTCGATGATCTCGAAAATTTCACAAAAAATTATAAAAGTTTATTGTTGCAGCTAAGTCCTATAATAACTTTTGAATAATAAGGCATAACTCAAATTCTGGAAATTCATATAATGTAGCTTATAAAATAAGTTTCAATTACACTACTGTAGCGTATTTTCCATTCAGTAGTTCTTTTTTTATGAAGTTTAATAAATTTTTGTATCTAAATAAGAAGTCTACCTTCCATTCAGGGTAAGGCCGGATGGCTCTTTGTAGGTAGATTTTTTTAAAAATCTAGGTATTGTATTTGTCCTCATGGTCGATTTTTCAAGGAATTTTGTCACAACCTACCATAATTAGTTGAGTACAGTTCGAAAATACCATTCGTTGAAAAATTTATATATGTATATATATATATATATATATATATATATATATATATATATGTAATAGAACCAAGTTTTGAGAACACGATTGCGCCTAGAATCCTTGTCGGATCCCAGTGAAATTTTTACACTTATTCTATGGGTGATTACCACGGTTAAGTTCGAAGATGGGCTAAATCGTTCGATTAGTTTAGAAGATATGGCTGTTTCAAATTCCCACGATTTTTCAAAAAAAAAAAATTTTATCCACTTTCAAGTTCATATAACTTTAAAACTAAAACTCATAGATAATTTCCGTAAAAAGTATTTGAAAGCTTGTCTAATAAGCTTTAATTAAAGACCTTAAACTTGATGTTTTGACCATTTCTTCAAATAATTTGATAGCCTTGAAAATTTTAATGGAATCAAAAAATGTTGAACATATGGTTTTCATTCACCATCATTTATGCATTTCCCATTATAATCAAATTTCGTCAGTTGTATTTTATTGTGCACAAAATAACCTGTAAATTTCACAGCTATTTTATATTTTAAAAGTATTTCTTTTATTACTTATGATGTATCAAATGTACCTCTACGACGTATGATTATAACTAGTCTTGTCATTACGATAGCACCTACAGTTCTTATCGGATCTTAATGAAATTTTCCACACTTATTCTATAGGCGATTATCTTGATCAAGTTCAAAGATGGGCTGAATCGTTCGAATAGTTGTGAAGTTATAGCTGTTTGAAATTTCCACGAGTTTTTGAAAAAATCAGTTTTTATTCACTGTTGAAGTTCATATAACATTAAAACTAAAACTGATAGACAATTCCAGTAAAAAGTATTTGAAAGCTTGTCTAATAAGCTTTAATTAAAGACCTTAAACTTGATGTTTTGACCATTTCTTCAAATAATTTGATAGCCTTGAAAATTTTAATGGAATCAAAAAATGTTGAAAATATGGTTTTCATTCACCATCATTTATGCATTTCCCATTATAATCAAATTTCGTCAGTTGTATTTTATTGTGCACAAAATAACCTGTAAATTTCACAGCTATTTTATATTTTAAAAGTATTTCTTTTATTACTTATGATGTATCAAATGTACCTCTACGACGTATGATTATAACTAGTCTTGTCATTACGATAGCACCTACAGTTCTTATCGGATCTTAATGAAATTTTCCACACTTATTCTATAGGCGATTATCTTGATCAAGTTCAAAGATGGGCTGAATCGTTCGAATAGTTGTGAAGTTATAGCTGTTTGAAATTTCCACGAGTTTTTGAAAAAATCAGTTTTTATTCACTGTTGAAGTTCATATAACATTAAAACTAAAACTGATAGACAATTCCAGTAAAAAGTATTTGAAAGCTTGTCTAATAAGCTTTAATTAAAGACCTTAAACTTAATGTTTTGACCATTTCTTCCAATAATTTGATAGCCTTAAAAATTTGAATGGAATCAAAAAATGTTGAAAATATGGTTTTCATTTCACATAACTTATGCATTTCTCATTATAATACAATTTTGTCAGTTGTATTATAGTGTGAAGAAAATAACCTGTAAATTTCACTGCTATTTTATATTTTAAAAGTATTTTTTTTATTATTTATGCTGTTTCAATCGTACCTGTACGTCCTATAATTATAACTGATCTTGCCATCGTAATAGTAATTACAATTATGATCTCATACTAATTAAAATTTCTATACTTTGTTTACGTGAAGGTTAGTTTAGTACATTACCTATATAATGTTTTGTCAAATCAACTATCTGAAGTTCTCTATCGAAAATAGTCGTTGTCTTTTTTTACTCTCACTCTTAGAAAACGAGCCTAATTTCATATCATGACTATATACTAACATGTATCACAAGATATGTATGTATGAAACTTTTTATATAGATTAATTGGAAAATCTACCTTCCATTTCGGCTGCCGAATTTTTTATTGTTATGCCTAGAAGAAACGTTTAAGATGATATCGATAGAATTATTTTTTTTGGACCACTTTTATATATATGGAATATGACGCTGCTTGTGGACACGATAGCGCCCACCATTCCGAACGGAATTTTTTGGTAAAAATCTAGGTCAAGTTTGAAGATGAGCTAAATTGGTCAGTTAGTTCAAAAGTTGTCGGTGTTTAAAGTTTTCTTAAAAAATAATAAAAAGTCGTTTTTTTATCAATTTCTCTCCAAATAATAGTTGAATAAAAAGCAATAGCTGATTTCTGTTTCATGTATCTGAAAGCTCATGGAATAAGCTTTAACTTTCGAAATTTAACTACCCATTTCAACACTTTTTTCGAACAAATTTGTGATTGAAATTTTTTAAAAAAATTGAAAAAAATTTTTTTATGGCTTTAACTCTCATGATATGTTGAATAATATGTTGCAAGTTAATTCCATTAATTACATCTTGTAGCTAATGGAATAATCTTCAAATAACATTATTATGACTATCTAAAAATGAATCGTTCATTTATTATGATGTTCAAACTCAATTATATGTTTTATTATAAAAATTAAGCCTTGTGGTCGTGATAGCGCTTACAATTCGGAACGGATCTAAGTTAAGCTTGTCACACGTATTTTCGGGTTCAATGGTTTATTCCAGTTTGTAAATAAGCTAAATCGGTTGATTATTTTGGCAGTTGTAAGTATTTTAAATATTTTAAATTCAAAAATGAAGTTATTTGTTGTTGATTTATCCATAGATTACTTTAAAACAAAAATTTATGTGGATTATCAACAAAGGTATTTTGAAGCACATCTAATTAGTTCCAATTTTTGTTTCTGCAATTGCCCTTTTGACAATTCCTTTACATAGATTTCTGACCTTGAAGCTCATTGAAAATGTCTAAGAAATTTAATTTATTTACTAATTTTTATTTGATACCTTGAAAGTAAATAAATGAATAATAAGAAATCCACTACCATTTTGGCTGCCGAATGGCTTTTTTTCTTATTTTCATAAAAATTATTTTTCACTGCTTATTCTCACCATAATGTTCGAACAGAGAATCACAACTCAACTTAGTAAAATGCATCTTGTAGATCGTGCGGATAGCTTTGATTTCCCTTACGTAAATTCTCTTTCAAACGATTTCTTTTAACCATACATGGTCTTAAAAATTTTAAAACAAATTTAAGATTTTTTTTATTCGCTTATTATTCCTCTATCAACTTTAAAGTGATAAAACATAGTTTAATTTTATTGAATTCATGTTGTATTATATAAAATAATCATTAATTAACACATTACAATATTACATTCAATCCTTACACTCGTATGAACGATTATTCATTTATACTTTTATTTAAAATTTCTATTACATCAGATTTTTCAATATTACGATTTTGACACTAGAATTTATACTAGAGCTTAAGACTTCGTGTTATTTGTAATTAGTTTTATTTCTTAGACGAAATTTACAATGCCTTATCGTAAAAATTATGATTTTGAAGGTATAGTCCACCACTAATATGATCAATAAAAAAAATCCCGATGTTACACTGATAGAAGTATTTATTTGAGCCCAATAAATATTTATTAATAGTTAATAAATGATTTATTAAATGAGATTTATTTGAGACAAATAATTAAGCCATTTTTCAATAGTTAATAAATGGCTTATTTGAATAGATAGAAATGACACATGAAGTTAATTAAGTAAGGTTATGACAAATAATTTACAGGACTGTTTAATAGTATTTTTTTAAAGAAAATAATACACACAATTAATGTTAATTGGAGATAAAAATTATTATACAAAAGATATAAAAAAAATGAAATATTATAATAAATTTTTACTAACGATCACACTCATTCCATTCAAGGTTATATAACCTTATATATATATATATATATATAACCTTAACTTCATGTGTCATTTCTTTCTATTCAAATAAGCCATTTATTAACTATTAAGGAATGGCTTATTTGGCTCAAATAAATACTTCTATCAGTGTAGCATCATAAATTCGGGTGGAATTTTTTTTCCGTGTAGGAAGCACTTCAAATGCAATCATTTGTGAAAATTGATAGTATATGTAAAATATAGCGGATGAAAATGAACTTGTAATAAACTAATCTTATCATAGTAGATTCATCAGTATGGCTACACAGATTGATTTCAAATAAATCCATAAAAATTTCATGAAAATTTTGTTAAAATGTAGTCCATACAAGTCTATAGTTAGGGACCATACAATCGATAACATTGATTGTAATCCACAAACCACACCCCGTTACGTTTGCCTTCATGATATTATATTTTAATTTTAAACATAAGAATTGTTAACAAGAGCTGATTATTTTTCTATCACCTTGAAAATGAAAACATAAGTAAAACATTTTGAAGCGTAAATCAAGTAATTTATTGTTTCCACGAGTGACGGCTAAAATTCCTTCTGTATCCTTTGAAATACTGAATCTTTTACAAATTCCGCAATGGAATGGTAAGAATCTTCGACAAGAGAACCTTCTACTTGGCAACAATCCCGAAACTGCGTGGGAATGGACATTAGCAGACGGGTGGGACCACACTGTCGAATTATCGGTGTTTTGGCATGTTATAAGGTTTACTTTGCCTCGCTCTCTTTTACTTTCTTGTCTTCTTTATAACATCGACTGTCGTCTAAAAATTCTGTGGAATCCACACTTGAAACTGTGGGAACTAAAGCAGTGTTCTACCACGTTTCCTCGCCGTTATTTAGTTGGTTTTTAATTTTTTCCTTTTTGTTTTACATGTCATATATTGGTTCAAATTTTTTCTCACTCCTCAATTATGATTAGCAAGTATAGAAAGTCCAGAGCATTCGATATTGAATAAGTAAACACGTCCCTTTAGCATTAAGTTGTATATTTCTTGTCTCATTCGTTAATATCTCAAATTAGAATAATGAAAATAGTAACAGTAAATAATCATTTTGAATGCTATAACAGTTAAGAATATATGAGGGTACACAGCTAGAACGACCATAAATAAATTCTCTTGTTTTTACTTGAATAGTGAATTGTTTTAATATAATTCGTTAATAAAGTCAGATACCTAAATTTCTAAAAGTTGGGAATGATTAGATTTTTTTTCTAAATACGGTGCTCCAAATCAAGAGAGTTACATTTTTTCAACAATTTTATGTGTTGTAAAGTTTCAAAAAATAAACTTCTATGGATGTTAAAAGGAAATGTATAATATTTGAGCGCCCGACTACTATTTGAAAAAATTGTTTTAAACATACATGATTTTTAGTCGAATTATTTATTTATTTATGAATGCAATATGCTAAGGCACAGGCCATATGGCAAGAGTAATCAGGTACAATAATTACAACTGTAGACACATAACAACAATTAGAATATACAAACAAAAGTAATAGAATTCATAATATCATGAAAGTTTAGAACAAATGAAATGTTAATATTAATAAGTAATAATTATTAATAATACAAGCGATTTAATAATATGAAATAAAGATTCAACTCAGAATAATTTTACTAACCTTATAAAGTTAATAATAAAATAAACTAGAAGGACAAAAGGCTATCTAATAATCCAATATTCATATTTTACAGACTATAAAATCATAATATCAAGTGACAATAAATGATCAGATATTTTCTTTTTAAAAGCTTCTAAGCAAGTTACATCCAATATTTTCGTTGATAATTTTTGCCAAAAGTGAATAACTGAAATTGCAAATGAATTTTCAAGATAAGAAGTATTAAAACTTGGTATCAAGAAATTAATATTATTAGTTTTACTTGCTAATCTTTCAGACTGCCTATATTCATCCTTTATAAATAGTTCTCTCAAATAACTTGGTTTACCAATAGATAACAGTTTATAGAAATATGTAGCCATAAAATATAATCGTCTGGATTTTACCGAATGCCATCTCAATTTACGTCTATGATGGGTTATATGTTCATCATGCCTTAGATTGAAAATAAATCGTATTGCACTATTTACAACAGGCTGTAATTTTGAATCATTTTTAACAGTTGAGTCAATGGGTACTACAGAAATATAATCAATAAGTGGAAAAATAGTTTCTGAAACCAATAATTTTCTGACTTTCGGAATAAAGGTATTATTCTGAATTTTTAGACAATGAAAAACTGTATTTACTTTCTTGATTGTCTGAGATACATGATTTTTCCATGAGAGATCACTATTTATAAGTAACCCAAGACATTTTGTTGAATTTACATAGCAATGAACGTACATAATCATTAAAAGTGGTCTGAAGCACCCCCCCCCCTCACCCCGCTCATTCTTTCACCTAAGAATTGTCTAGATTTAAATGGGTTATTGCGAAAATCGAATATGATCTACTAAGAAATTATTTAAAATCGATTAGTGACTTGTAGATTTGATATCATTTTTATCAAATACCCTGAACGATTTAAAATCAAAATGTGACTTACGTACGATAAACAAATCTAATTTAATCGGAGGAGACATAAGTGATCTTACTCGGCTGCCCAATTTCAAAACACAGTAAGTGACAAATTTTTAAAAATCGATTTTTTAGTATTTTTAGTTCCAGCGGAGTCTTGTGAACATGATTCGATGCATATTTCAAAAATTTCATTTTTGTCAGTTACTGTGTTTTGAAATTGGACAGCCGTACTAGATTTATGTAATTAATTGAATTTATATCTAAGATTACAAAAGATGCAGGATTGAAATCACCATAGATCAGAACTACTTTTTGATGGGATAAATAATGCTTCAAAGAGATGATTTAAACGGATATTCCAGAATACCCTGCTGAAGAAAAAAAGCATTCCCATTATACCCGGATGGTAACGGTATACTTTTTATTTTGATTCATTTAAAAATTTTATTTCAAATAGATAGCTTTCGTAAAGAAGATCGATAATTTGTATTTATGATTCTCACAAGAACTAACTTCCGAATCGATCTTACCATATTATTCAAACAATATTTAATAAGTGTTAATTTTATTTTAATACACTCATGCCATGAATTGAAGGAACAGAAAAATTTTAGAAATTTTTTTGTGATTTTTGCAAGGCTGCAACTTCGTACAAAATAATCGTATCGAAAAAAAAAAGCGTTTTGAAGCTTGCAATTTCTAGTTTCGACGCATTTTAATGGAATTTTTTTTTTGACCTTCAGCCATTGCGCAAACATGAGAAATACCGCAAGACAAGAATTTTCTAAGTTTTTTCTTTTCTTTGAGACTCCACGGGCTGCGAAAATCAAAGAAAAAAAAATTGCAACTTGTTTTTTTGTGTTCGAAATTTTCTTTTTTCTGTCTTTTCCTTGCATTTGCTGATTCACGAACGCGAAAATTTAAGAAAAGTCTAAAAAAATTATTTTTTATCATTTATGGGATATGTGCTTTCTTAGCGCACGCTCTTATGTTCGCCAAATAGCTTTTTGCCCATTCAACTGTTTCCACGACATTTGTGTGCGTTATACGATTATCTGCGTGCAATAAGTAAACTTGTCGCACTCAAATTTCCCACATGAAAAAAGTGTATAGGTGAAAAGTATATCTCAAATTATAATTGGATATATAAAATTATACTTCCATGTATAATTTTCAATATATTTTCATGCTACTATTTTTTGCCGTTTTGATATACTTGATTATACTTTATCAGTATGAGTAAGATTTATAATTTAATACTCTCTAATCATGAATTAGTGGAAATTTCATTAATTACGTTAGTGAAGCAGTATTCACTTCATAATCAGTGTATTCAAATAACAAATTAGTGAATTCTCACTAATAAATTTAGTACTATAATTTTCACTAGCAAATTAGTGATTTTCACTACTGAACTAGCGATATTTTCGTAATTTCTACAAGTGAAACTGTTATTTACTTCTTAATTTATGAATTTCACAATTTCACTAGTAACTTTAACTAGCAAATAATTAAATATTTTACTAGATATAAATATAATTAATAATTATGGTGCTATTTTTAAAAATTTTAATAAAAAACGTTCAAAATAAAAAAAATTGAAGTACAGAATAATAATATATTTATATGAAGAGTATGTCAATCGTAACATCACGGATTTTTTATTTCTTCATCAGTTATTGTTTGGTATCATAACGAATATATTGTTTACGAATATACTATTTACACTCACGCCATCACATGCGCAGTAGATAGCATCAAAGACTTTGAATCGGAAGGATGCAAGTTCGAGCCCTGCAGTCACCGGGATTTTGTCATCAATCAAAATCATGTATACTTCCTCTAAGTAATGATTCTAATACATTAATCACATTTCGGATCTAATTACAAGTGTCTTATGTTTATTTTCGCAATTTAATATTTTTTTTCTCCGATGAAATCAGTGGATTCCCATATTCACTTTTCAATTTAGTGGATTCTCATATTCACTTATCAAATCAGTGAATTCCAATATTCACATATTTATTTAGTGAATATTCACTAATTCTGCGTGGTACAATTTGTTATGTCCACCGCTTAATTTTCAATTATTTATCCGGGATTTCTCCCTTTGGCAGGATAGTAATTTTGGACAAGCGGGTTGGAGGGTGTGGACAACAATAAAGAATACGAGGAAGAAATTATCTTCCTATAATTTATTATTTATAGTGGATCTTTTCGAGAATTAAGAACCCAAACGTCTTCGAAGAGACTGGTGCTCTTGTTTAAGCCAAAAGTATTTTATGAAGGATAGAAAAATAGTTCTTTCACCTAACTTTCGATGTAACTTCGGTACTTGTTTACAATCACTCCTCCACCTGTTTGTATCAAGCAAAAAACCAAAATTATGCAAATTGCCAAGAGACTTGTTTCATTCTCTGGCATTTGTCGGCGCATTAAAGATGTGTTTGCTTATTTAGGTGTTATTTAAGCATTAATAAATTGTACATGTGTACCATAGGTGTAAATTAGCTTGATTTCAAGATTAAGTTTGAAATTTTTTCTGTTCCGTGCTACCCTGCACCATTTGACATATTTTTCTTTTTATTCTATGTATTGACTCTTAAGTCAACCACCAAAACTTAAGGTATATGCCTATTTGCCATAATTTCTGTAGTTTCGTCCTAAGTACGTTAACGGACTCGTCAGTAAGGCTATGTTAACGCACTCATGCCTTAGACTACATCTCTTACTAGTACGGGCCGGCGTAAAACTGTGTTGCGAGCTTCAGTCAGACACTATACTAGCAAAGGAAGGCGGATACCGTCCAAACTACTTGCAACAAAGTGCTAGGTGAGCTGTTGTACACCGTTAGTGTATTGAAATAACAGAAATATGTCAATTTTCCACTATACAAGAGCTCAAAAAATATTTTAACTCTTAGTTAGACCTTTCTATCGCCACCGTCCATCTTACGGTATTAATAAAATTAATTATTAGTATTTATTAGAAATTTATTAAATTTATTTTGGAAAATCAACATGATTTTTGTCATTTTTGATCAATTTTGCACACTTTAGTTACAAGGTTCGGATAGATATCTTGTGTTATAGACATAAATACATACAGAAAATTCTTTCCGCCGTGTAGCAGAACACGTGGAAAAAAGTTTAATTATAGATCTTTAATGTGTAAGCACTTGGAACTTTAGAAAATGTGTGGAGGAGTGATTGCCAACAATTACCTTATTGGTACTTGTTTACAATCACTCCTCCACCTGTTTGTATCAAGCAAAAAACCAAAATTATGCAAATTGCCAAGAGACTTGTTTCATTCTCTGGCATTTGTCGGCGCATTAAAGATGTGTTTGCTTATTTAGGTGTTATTTAAGCATTAATAAATTGTACATGTGTACCATAGGTGTAAATTAGCTTGATTTCAAGATTAAGTTTGAAATTTTTTCTGTTCCGTGCTACCCTGCACCATTTGACATATTTTTCTTTTTATTCTATGTATTGACTCTTAAGTCAACCACCAAAACTTAAGGTATATGCCTATTTGCCATAATTTCTGTAGTTTCGTCCTAAGTACGTTAACGGACTCGTCAGTAAGGCTATGTTAACGCACTCATGCCTTAGACTACATCTCTTACTAGTACGGGCCGGCGTAAAACTGTGTTGCGAGCTTCAGTCAGACACTATACTAGCAAAGGAAGGCGGATACCGTCCAAACTACTTGCAACAAAGTGCTAGGTGAGCTGTTGTACACCGTTAGTGTATTGAAATAACAGAAATATGTCAATTTTCCACTATACAAGAGCTCAAAAAATATTTTAACTCTTAGTTAGACCTTTCTATCGCCACCGTCCATCTTACGGTATTAATAAAATTAATTATTAGTATTTATTAGAAATTTATTAAATTTATTTTGGAAAATCAACATGATTTTTGTCATTTTTGATCAATTTTGCATACTTTAGTTACAAGGTTCGGATAGATATCTTGTGTTATAGACATAAATACATACAGAAAATTCTTTCCGCCGTGTAGCAGAACACGTGGAAAAAGTTTAATTATAGATCTTTAATGTGTAAGCACTTGGAACTTTAGAAAATGTGTGGAGGAGTGATTGCCAACAATTACCGCTCAAAAAATATTTTAACTCTTAGTTAGACCTTTCTATCGCCACCGTCCATCTTACGGTATTAATAAAATTAATTATTAGTATTTATTAGAAATTTATTAAATTTATTTTGGAAAATCAACATGATTTTTGTCATTTTTGATCAATTTTGCACACTTTAGTTACAAGGTTCGGATAGATATCTTGTGTTATAGACATAAATACATACAGAAAATTCTTTCCGCCGTGTAGCAGAACACGTGGAAAAAGTTTAATTATAGATCTTTAATGTGTAAGCACTTGGAACTTTAGAAAATGTGTGGAGGAGTGATTGCCAACAATTACCTTATTGGTACTTGTTTACAATCACTCCTCCACCTGTTTGTATCAAGCAAAAAACCAAAATTATGCAAATTGCCAAGAGACTTGTTTCATTCTCTGGCATTTGTCGGCGCATTAAAGATGTGTTTGCTTATTTAGGTGTTATTTAAGCATTAATAAATTGTACATGTGTACCATAGGTGTAAATTAGCTTGATTTCAAGATTAAGTTTGAAATTTTTTCTGTTCCGTGCTACCCTGCACCATTTGACATATTTTTCTTTTTATTCTATGTATTGACTCTTAAGTCAACCACCAAAACTTAAGGTATATGCCTATTTGCCATAATTTCTGTAGTTTCGTCCTAAGTACGTTAACGGACTCGTCAGTAAGGCTATGTTAACGCACTCATGCCTTAGACTACATCTCTTACTAGTACGGGCCGGCGTAAAACTGTGTTGCGAGCTTCAGTCAGACACTATACTAGCAAAGGAAGGCGGATACCGTCCAAACTACTTGCAACAAAGTGCTAGGTGAGCTGTTGTACACCGTTAGTGTATTGAAATAACAGAAATATGTCAATTTTCCACTATACAAGAGCTCAAAAAATATTTTAACTCTTAGTTAGACCTTTCTATCGCCACCGTCCATCTTACGGTATTAATAAAATTAATTATTAGTATTTATTAGAAATTTATTAAATTTATTTTGGAAAATCAACATGATTTTTGTCATTTTTGATCAATTTTGCACACTTTAGTTACAAGGTTCGGATAGATATCTTGTGTTATAGACATAAATACATACAGAAAATTCTTTCCGCCGTGTAGCAGAACACGTGGAAAAAGTTTAATTATAGATCTTTAATGTGTAAGCACTTGGAACTTTAGAAAATGTGTGGAGGAGTGATTGCCAACAATTACCGTAACTTCTTCTAGTACGGCAGATTTTACCCCTCCAGAACGTTGCAGCTCGCTTGACCTTCGTCCTAGGATTTGGGTTGAGTGGGCACGGCTGGGTTATAGGATAAGACCTTATGTACTACTCTCGAATGAAAACCGCAAGGTTGGAGTGATGAACTTTGTCTTTATTTTGATGGTTCAAATTACAACGTCTTAACTAAACGTCACTTATTCACTCTAGTTTTCACAACTTTATATTTAATTTATATTATAGGATTATTTATCCTTAACAGATATTTCATTAAGATTTTAATTTATACTTAATGCGTCCTTTTACACACCCGAAAAGTGGTTTTATGCGCAAATTAACTCGGCACGAGATGGAATCGCAAATTCCCGTGGTTTGTGTCACTGGTTTGATCGTACCGGATGGTTTTTAAAGTCCGACAAATATTGTACTGGACGCACGATTACTACGGTTGCGTCAGATCGAATTTTTGATCAATATTTGAGGATTTTTAATAATAATTTAAATTCAATTACTGATTATTCAACGCCGAAACGGATTCCTGCAATAATTGGATACAAAAGATTTTAGTTTTAAATGCCTTACTGATTATTCTGCGCCTAGGGCGGATTCCTGCAGTAAGGTTAGTGAAATTCACGATCTTTGACTATTTCTTATTGATTATTCAACGCCGAAACGGATTCCTGCAATAAGGTTTGGGTTGAAAATATTAAAAATCCTCTTATTGACTTTTCAACGCCTAGGGCGGATTCCTGCAATAAGAGTGCACGAAATTTCGACGTTCGAATATTCGCGGATCGTAAGTTTTAAGAACCGACTAGCCCTGAGCAATGGGTGCTCAGGTTTTTTATAAACTTTGGTTGGTGATTCGATGGGGAATTTATAATTATTGTCATTGGTGGAAAGTGACGACAGTTTATTGTTTATTCGTTAAACTTATTGCAGGTGTCTTCCCACTATTCTTTGCCGCATAAAAAGGTGAAAAAGCTGACGCTGCGTTTTCGCGCGCTTTGCGAAGAGGAGCTCAGAAATAATTATTTTAAATAATTATAAAAAAAAAAAAAATTTATTTGGACATAACAGATTGTAGCATTAACAATTAGTAAATATTCACTTGAAATTAGTGAAAAATCACTAATTCACATTTAAAGAGTATACTCTAAGTTATATAAATTTTGTATAAGCTAAAATATACCCGAGTTGTATGAAAAAAATTATATATAATGAGTATACTCTAATTATATCGGAATTCTCAGGAGAATATTCTCAGGAAGACCTAAGTTGTTTTGGAGTAAGAAGAAACCATCTTGAGTAATAAATTTTCTGAAGATACTTTTTTTTTTCGACCGATGTAATTTTTGTTTTCCTAAGCTATACTTTTTTTTTAATTCTTTTATATATTTGGGATATACTCGTTGATAGATTTGCAATGTATATCGATTATGATACTTTCTACTTCTATCATAAATATCTCCGATCAACTATAGTTCAGTTTATAAATTTCGAATATATTGAAAAGTTTACATTAAGGTCTAGTTTTACATATATGTAATATTATACAATTAATTATATCTTAAATATATAATAACTAAGTATAACAGGTTATAACTCAGTTATGAGATATTTTGCCGAATTTATAGAAAGTAAACACATGGCTACACTTAGTAGTATACTTTCAAACTATATATTTTTTTCATGGGAGTTACTTGCCACCTGCAGATTATCGTATAACCCAGAAAAATGTCGCGGCAACAGTTGAATCAGCAAAAAGCTACTTGGCAAACAAAACAGCGAGCAATAAAACAGTACTCATATCGTATTAATAATAAAAAAATGTACGTTCAATTCGTGCGGTATTCCCGATTACCCACACGAGCAAATGAGCGCACTCACTTCGTTCGTGCGCTCAACTTTGCTCTAGTGGGTAGTCAACGACTCACCTTACTAGTTGTACAATATACTATATTTATTTTGATTATGATTACACACTTAAAGGAACAAAACTTGTTCCTTTAATTGTTTTGCAAAACTTTGATCAATCCACCCTGAAACACGGTTCGATCGATCACTTTAAAAATTTGCAGGGTTATTGGGGGTACAATAAGCTTAAAAAGTACCTGGCAACATTATTTTTTTTATCGATATTTACAAAGTAACGGTTGAGTTACTGGAAAACCAAAAAAAGTCACTTTTTTGTACTCACTTCATATGGATGTTACGGATAAAAAAAAATTTTTTTTGTAAATAATGATGAAAGAGACTTGTAGGGAATTTATTCAAGTTTGAAATGCCACCCTCAAATTTACTGTGTGATCATTGGTACCTGAAATATCAACGATCAAACCCAAACGGATCATTTTTCGTTTGAAGGCTGATATCTCAGCGACAAGTTGTCGTACGAATCTTGAAAAAAAAAGCAAATTAAAGCTGATTAAATTTGCTAACTAACCTATGCATTGGTTTAGCTGAAAAAAAAAATTTCGCAGCCCGTGGACTCTCTCAAAAAAAAGAAAAAATTTAGAAAATTTTTGGCTCGCGGTATTTCTCATGTTTGCGCAATGGCAGAAGGTCTAAAAAAATTCGACTCAAATGTGTCGAAACTAGAAATTTCAAGCTACAAAATGCTTTTTTTTTTTTTTTTCGATACAATTATTTATACGAAGTTACAGTCTTGCAAAAATCACAAAAATATTTCTAAAATTTTTCCGTTCCATTAATTTATGGCACGAGTGTATTATCAATTAAGTGAAGTCACTACTTCGAGTGAAAAAACGCTTATGTAAAACTATATTTTAATCTTTCAAGATCTGTAGAAAAGATCAGACAGACTTAATTTCACCCTTACGAAATTGATTATCATACCTTCGAAGCGCAATAAAAAATGAAGTAATCAATCAAAAATAAAATTACAACATTGATAAATAATGCTTATTTCATAACTAATAACATGAATTTGACGAAATAGAGTTATGTCTTATAATTCAAAATTCAATGATAAAGTGACAAAAGAAAATTTCTTCGGTTTTTTAACTTTCCGCTAAGAAAATTGAATGTTTTGAAAAATTCGGGAAGTTATTGATTTCGGTCCGATTTTCGAAAACCGAGATTCCCAGATGTCAACGTTTTGAGGTCCTAGGAAGCAAGTCTGACCATTTTCAGGATGATGTCTGAGTGTTTGTAGGTGTGTGTGCGTGTATGTGTGTGTGTGTGTGTGTGTGTGTGTGTGGTGCGTGTGTGTAAAAACTTGCTCTAACTTTTTAGCTAATCAACCGATCAGAACGGTTCTTACGGCAATCGAGAAAGCTTATTGGTCATCAACTTTCCTAAAAATTTTAGATCGATCGATTCAATAGACTAAGATATAGAAGAAATACAAAAAAAAATTTTCAATTTCCCGCTAAGAAAATCGACGATTTTCGAAAAATTCGGGAAGTTCTTGTTTTCACCCCGATTTTCGAAAATCGAAATTTCATCAGATGTCGACATTTTGAGGTCCTAGGAAGCTATTCTAACTATTTTCAGAATGATGGGTGTCTATATGTATGTAAACTCTCTATAACTTTTTTAACTAATGAACCGAATTGGATGGTTAAAGCAGCAATCGAGAGAGCTTGTTGGCCATCAACTTTTCTAAAAATTTTAGATCATTTGATCGAGTAGACTCGAAAATATTGGTGATTTACCAAAAAAAGAATTTTTTTTTTTTTTAGTTTTTTATTGATTTCTTAGAAACGACTTGAACGATTTACTTTAAAATCTAATCAGCTCTAGAACTCACTAAAACGCGTCGATTGCTGCCTTAGCTATCTCAATCGGATAATTGGTTCGATAGTTATCGCGGGAGAAAAAAATGGTAAAAAACGGGTTTTTGTGAATATCTTTGAAACAACTGAACTCAACAATTTTAAAATCTGATCAGCTTCAGAATTCATTAAAACGCGTCGATTGCCACCTCAACCATCAAAATCGGGTCATTTGTCTAAGAAGTATCGTGGAAACAAGAAATAGCGAAGAACGATTTTTTCCAAATATCTTTTAAACGACTGAACCAATCGATTTGAAATTTCATTCAGCTCTAGAATTCAACAAAACGCGTTGATAGCGACATTTAACGTTAGAATTGGTTGATTAGTTCAAAAGACATAATATAATGTACTAAAATATGTCCAAAATCATACCAACTCTTTGTTTTTATGGTCTCTTTCGATCCCCATATAATTTCATCTAACTCGTTCTGTAAGTTGAATCATATTATCAACAAATAGTTTAAAAAACACAGTTTTTAATCTGATTTGAGTCAAAACTCATTTAAATCTTTATTTTTATTAGTCTAGTCGACAAGTTGAAAATCGTCCAAAATAGAGATACTGCTCTTAAAATTAGGTGCGATAGCTCATTGGACCCGGAATGACGCCTAGAAAAATTTTCTCAAAGTGTGTATAAGGACGTAAAAAATTGCAAAAGTTATAAACAATTAAAGATGAAAAAATGAAGGTATTTCGATTTTTGCCAATATGTCATAGACTATTAATATTTAAAAAATCTAACAAAAAGATTCTTAAAGAGGAGGAAATTTCCAATAAAAAACTCTGTCTCCCCGGATTTTTATCTCCATTATTTATAATTTTAATTTAACGCTGAAAATGGGTCTCTGCACGACATTTTTAGGATGCGCGCGCGGCGTCAAAAGCAAGTAGACACCTTGATTAATTTATTTAAAGTATTGAATATTTTTTTTTTAATTTGAAAAAATTATGGTGTATTCTGAACACTTTAAATAATTTATTCCCGTTGTAAATTTTTAAAAAATACACAACAATAGATCAGCAATAACTAAAAATTTTTTTAATAGCTCATTTAAAAGATCGTTTAATCCTTCATAAAATCGTCTAGAATGTTCATTTTCGTATCTCTAATAGTTTAAAAGTTATATTAGTTTTTTAGTAGACAAATGAAGCAGCCGCTGCAACATTTGTGGCACGTGTTTTTTAAAAGTACAATAAAAAATTGAAAAAAATTTTTTTCTATACTTTGTTATACGTGGTTGTTTTTGTTTATTTTATAAGTTTTAGAAAAAAAATATAGCAAAGTTAAAAATTTGTTTATAACAAATTGGTAAGTTAATAAACAATGGAATTGTTAGTAAAAAAATTTTATTTTTTTGTTACTTTATAGAGGACTGTCAATTATGATTTTTAGAAAAAAAATAATTTCTTAACTAATTATTTAAGCAATAGAAATATTTAAAAAACAGTTATAAACAATTAAAAATTGTTATCAAGGAAAATTTTTTTTTTTAAATCATAATATTTGCTGTATAATGAATTTGTGGAAAAAAATTTTTTAAAAATATTCAAATAATTAATTTGTTTAGAAAAAATTTATCAACAAATGGCGTGAAAAATTTTTTGGCAATTCAATTAATATCTTGTATGAATAAAAAAACGATAATATGATGGTTAAGAAAAAAAAATTTTTTTTAACAACATTACTTGGATTTTTCAGTTTTCGTTCAAGTACAAAAATTATTATAAGCAAAGTATGAATATTTTTTTAACTTTTGTGGCGTGATCTTGTTGAGTGTGTATGTAAAAAAGGCTCCACGGAGCGAAAAATTTATACGACAATTATTTAAACATTTTTTCTCATTTACAATGAAGACGTAAGTTCGAGAAAATTTTGTTAGTTAACAATCGTTCAATTTGTTAAAAAATTAACTTTAAATATTTCTTAAATATTAATAGTCTATGAAATATTGGCAAAAAACGAAATACCTTCATTTTTCCATCTTTAATTGTTTATAACTTTTGCAATTTTTTACGTTCTAATACAAGCTTTGAGAACATGTTTTTAGGCGTCATTCCGGATCCAATGAGCTATCGCACCTAATTTTAAGAGCAGTATCTCTATTTTGGACGATTTTCAACTTGTCGACTAGACTATATTTCTGACATTGATTTCTACTTCAGTTTATCTATTTTGTCGAACATAATCAAGACTAAAAATTTAGAAACCGTTTGTTCATTCATGATTTCCGATTCTTAAATTGTCAAACTTTAACATAAAACGTAACTTGTTAGAGCTTAAAAGGCTCATCAAAAAACGATTGGATGTAAAAGCATTTTCGAGCTCGAAGAGTTCGAAAATGTATTCACACTGGTGTTTTCGAGCTTTTCGAGCTCGAAAACAGCGGGAAGTTTCGGGCTGGCCAACCAACGCCCAGATTTTTTTTTTTAATTTTTTGGAAATTTTCAAAAGACGGCTCAATTGATCAATTTAAAAATCTAATCAGCTCTAAAACTCAATAAAATGCGTTGAACCATCTCAATCAGTTAATTTGTTCGAGAGATATTGTTGGAGAAAGAAATTGTAAAAAACGGTTTTTTTAGATTATCTTTGGAGTGACTCCTCCGATCAAGTCTAAAATCTTATCAGCTCTAGAACTTAATAAAACACGTCGATTGCCGCCTCAACCATGAAAATCGGTTGATTCGTTCGCGAGATATCGTGAGAGAAAGAAATGCTAAAAAACGGTTTCTTCCAAATATCTTTGAAACCAGTTGACCGATCAATTCCAAATTTTCATCAGCTTTAAAACTCAAAAAAATGCGTCGATTGTCACATTAAACATCAAAATTGATTTATTAGCTCAAACGATATCGGCGTCGAAAAATCTAAAAAGCAACATTTTATGTAATTTTTTCCAAGTAAATCATAATATAAAGTACTAAAATGTATTTCAAATCATACTAACTCTTTGACTTTATTGTATATTTCAACCACTATATAATGTAACTCATTCTGCAGTTTAAATAATATTATTGACAAAAAAATTGAAAAAACACCGATTTCAATATTTTTCTTGGTTATTTCATAAATTAATACTTTGATATGCGTCAGAACTCATTCAAATCCTTAATTCGATTACTTACATTGATTTGTCCCTGAATACACTTTTTTTTGTTTTTTTTTTTTTTTTTTTTTATTGAACATAACTGTGAATAAATATTTATTCAACTCATGCGCGCTATTCACGTTTTATCATGCCTAAAATCCGAACCCTAAATGGCCGTTTACCGACTGGCGAAAAATTATTTGTCAAAACGCAATAAAGATGTCTACAATCCCGGCCATTGTGACGTAATGAAAATAAACGTAACTATCTTTCGAGCTCTTACTAAATAATGGGTAATTACAACTCCCTGTTGTTACCCATTGAGTAGCCAAGATGGTGATGCCGAATGTTTTTAACGTGAAGTTTATTTATATACACCTAACCTTAATCCAAAACATTCTATCGTGCTGTTGGTGTTGTGTCAAAAGTTATTATTAAAAAAAATAAATATTAATTATCATAATATTAGTAATAAAAATATTAATATTGAATAAAAAAAAAGCTTAAAATTTTATATAAATATATTGCTTAATATTGATGAAATATATATTACTAAAATTAAATATCAATATAATAAATAAAATATGAATAATCAGCCAAATGAAATTGTATCGTTTCTTACACCTCCTGACTTACGGAAAATGGCTGAAGAAGCTTCAAAAAATTTATTGCCAGTAAAATCTCGGCCAGAATATGAAGATACGTACAAAAAATTTAGTGAATGGCGTCAAAAGCACAACGCTAAATCAGCATCAGCCACAGTTTTAATGGCTTATTTTAACGAAATGTCTGAAAAATATAAACCTTCTAGTCTTTGGGCACATTATTCAATGTTAAAAAGCACATGGAAGTTGAAAGAAAAAGTGGATATAAGTAAATATAACGATTTAGTTGCTATGTTGAAACGCAAGTCTGAAGGATTCAAAAGCAAGAAATCAAATGTCTTGACAGCAGAAAATATTAATAAATTTTTGACTGAAGCTCCTGACACTGAATATCTGGATAAAAAAGTAACGAAAAATGAAATATTTATAATTTATTGACTAAAGTGGACGTATATTTAGACTATAAAAAAACTAAAAAATTATTTTAAATATTTTCAGGTTATTCTTATCTTTGGGATATGTGGTGCCTGTCGCAAATCTGAGCTTGTTAAGCTTACAATTCAAGATGTAACTGAACAAGGCAATCTTCTCGTCGTAAATCTTGAAGACACAAAAATGAAAAGGCCTCGTTTTTTTACTATCAGTCCTGAATTTAGTGGCTATGTCAAAAAATACCGAGATTTACGTCCTAAAAATGCTCCGAAAAATCGTTTTTTTCTAAACTACCAAAAAGGTCACTGTCCCGACTAGAATTTTTCATAAGGGCCTGACGAGGTCCTTATCGGGTTAACCTTATTTCAAATAAGGTCCCAATCAGGCTATCCTGACGAGGATCCTGATATGGATGTAACGCTTAAGACCCATTAGGTCCTTATCGGGATTGCCTTATCAGGACCTTACCAGGATATCCTCATCACGTCCTTATCAGGATTGCCTTATCAGGTCCTTACCAGGATATCCTCATCAAATCCTTATCAGGATTACCTTATTAGTAATTATTTTTAAATTAATATTAAATTGCAAAAAAAAAATGAGAGAATTTTAATTCGATCGAGAATGTTATCTATTGTATTGAGAGCATTAATTAGAGGAAGTAAACATATTTTTTTTTGATGAAAAAATCCCGATAACTGCTGGGCTCGAACCTGCGTCCTTCCGATTCAAAGTCCTCGATGCTATCCACTGAGCTGACATACACAAGTGATCTTGAAAGTGTAAATATAATATTCATTATGATGTCAAAGAATAACTGATGAAGAAGTAAAAAATCTGTGCTACAATGATTGACGTGATTTTTATATAATATTCTTTTGTACTTTTTTTAATTTCTAGCCTGTAAATGAAATATTTGAAGGGATGGGATAACTTTTTTTAAAATAAGGATATCCAGATAAGGTCCTGATCAGGAACTCGTCAGGTTGTCCCGATGGCAAATAACTTTTTTTTAAAAGAGATATCCTGTCGAGGTCCTGATCAGGAACTCGTCAGGTTGACCCGATGGCAAATAACTTTTTTTTTAATAAGGATATCCTGACGAGGTCCTGATCAGGAACTTGTCAGGTTGACCTGATGGCAAATAACTTTTTTTTGAATAAGGATATCCTGATGAGGTCTTGACAAGGAACTTCTCAGGTTTGCCCTAATAAGGCATACCTTATATTTACCTGATAAGGTCCTTATGGTACTTCAGGCAAATCAGGAAGAAATTCTAGTCGGGGTATTGTTCAAGCAATCGGAATTAATAAAATTGCAAAAGTTCCTCAAGAAATTGCAAAATATTTAAAATTAAAAGATTCAGAGACATATACTGGACACAGTTTTCGCCGCAGTGCTGCTACTATAGTTGCTGATTCAGGAGCTGACATAACAACAATAAAAAGACTTGGAGATTGGAAATCTACAACTGTGGCCGAAGGGTATATCCAAGAATCTATTCAAAGTAAGGCGAAAATAAGCAAAGTAATTGAATCTGCTGTCGCACTGTGTTCAGCTTCAGAAAAACCTGTTCAAAAATCTGAAGATCAACAATCTAAGCAACAAAAACCGGAAACTATTATTAATGTAGGAGCTTCAACATCAATTGCGGTTAAATCTTCTTTGAATGCACCAGTTTTTTAATTTGAAAATTGTAATGTTACCATTATTAATAAATACGCGCATGAAATTTAAAAGTTAAAGTAAATAAATAATCAGTAATTAATATTTCATTCAAAAAAAAAAAATTATTTAGTTTTATATAAATTGGAACGTAACACAGAGTTAAATATATATGATAGAAAAATTAAATGATAAAGTTTAAAAAAAGTTTATAAGATTAACACTATTTTGTCATAAAAAAATAAAACATTTGCTTCATAATTTTGTTTTGCGTCCGTAAATTATTTACATTAAATATCAACAGTAATCTAATTAATGAAAATTCTTATATAAATAAAGAAACTTTGATTTATTAAATTTTAAATTTCGTTTAATAAAATCTACATTCCGATGATTTTGTCCAATTCTTAATATTATAAGTTCTATTTCATCATGTCGCTAAACAACCATTAAGACTTCGCTTTTTAGGCGATTAATAAAACGTGAATAGCGCACATGAGTTGAATAAAATTATGGGCGCAACATGTAGGGTAAGTCATAATCCGTCACCCGCGATGTGTTTAGCACTCGTCTCCGGTGCGCAGTATGCACTCGCTTCGCTCGTGCCTGCGCACCTACGACTCGTGCTAAACACATCGCGCTGGCAGATTATGAATCGCTTACCCTACTAGTTACGCCAATAACTATTAAAAAACCCTCATTCCTTAATTATCTTCGGTTCCAAAGTTTCAAACGTTAAGCTTGAAAAGCTCATGAAATAAACGAAGCAAAGGTTTTTTCGTGCTCGAAAGTGTATTTATGACAATGTTTTCAAGCTCTTGGAGCTCGAAACCAGCAGGAAGTTTTAGGGCTGGCCCGCAGGTCCAACCGTTGCCCAGATTTTTTTTATGAATTTTCAAGACTATTAAACGGTTCAGATGTATCGTTAACATATTATGATATATAGCAGAAATGGAAGCTAACCGCATGAACTTAAAAATTCATTTTTGAAACCAAGTTATAACTTTTGGTTCAAAAGTTACTTTAGAATGAAGTAATGACAGGTTTTTTCTATGGAAATAAAGAAAAAAATTGGAACACCTATAACTTCCAAACTAATTAACTGATTTTGCTGATCTTGATAAAAGTAACTGCCCTAAGAGAAGGTGTACTAACTTTCATGATGATTCGATAAAAATTATCGCCACAATTACTCAGGTATGACGCATTGCATCACAAATATATATATAAGGGTGGTCGAAACAAAGTTTTTTTCTTATCATCTCAAAAGTTTTTTCTAGGAGCAAAAAAATTCTCCTAAAAGCGCATTTGGATATCTCAAGTCTACTAGACGCTTAACGATTTCCGTTTCCCCATTCAAATGACACCTGAAACTTTTTTTTAACTTCCCGCTGAGAAAATCGACGATTTTCAAAAAATTCGGGAAGTTATTGGTTTCACCCCGATTTTCAAAAATCGGGTTTTCATCATATCTCGACGTTTGAAGGCGCTAGGATGCTATTTTGACATGTTTAGAGTGATGCCTGTATGTATGCATGTATGTATGTATGTGTGTGTGTGTGGATGTAAACCTTTCATATTTTTTTAATGAATGAACCGATTTAGATGGTTCTTGCGGCATTTGAAAGATCCCTTTTAAACTTAAATTTTCAGAAAATTGTAGATCATTTAGTCAAATAGACTCTGAGATATTTAAGAAATACGAAAAAGAAAAACATTTTTTTGGAGTTTATTCCTTAAGAATCGATTTTCATATAAGGAGCATGTAAAGTTATTCAGGTTATTGAAATCGTTTTGACTCAACTTCAACCTTAAATAACTTTTGAAGGAGTGAATTTAGCAAAAAATGTAAAGAAACCTTTTTCGTAGAGCATTAAATTTCCTCCAATCATCTGTCATTGTATTTTCTAGATATTTATTGATTCGTCGGTTACAAAATTCAAAAGTAAAAATGTTTAATTGAAAAAATATATCAATTTATTAAGCTTAATTAATCGAACACGGCTTGTCTGACGAAAATTTCCAATCAGACCTTTTTTGTAGGGAATTAATTTTACATAAGAGTAAGTGGAAATAAATTTTTGTACTCCAATATTTTAGCAGTTCTGACGTAAAACATCAAATTATGAATTAAAATTAAAAATAGCGATGATAGACCTCTTAAAATTAATAATAAGGGCTCAAACTTTCATGAAATTTTTATTTTCTCATACTGAATAATATTCTCGATATACCTAAGAAAAAAAGAAATAGCCAATTTTTTTGGCCCAGTCTACTATATATACATATATAATATAAATAGGTATATAATATGTACTTTACGGCGTGAGTGTATAGGGTATGGAGACTATATGCGTATATATCGTCTCCATAGTATAGGGTATCCTACGGGGCACCGTACGAATGCATTGTATGTATACAATATACCTATATATATATATATAATATATATATAATATATGGGTATATAATATATACTCTACGGCGTCTTTAAATGATAAATATAAATATAGTATAGTATATCAGTAGTACTTTAATGATACGTATAGTGAACATTATTATTTTGTATTTTCAAGTGGTTTTTTAATTTTAAGCTATTACTGATTTTATATTCTTGTTAGGCATTATATGATTACTTTTCAAATTTTTCATGCCATTTTATAAACTTTATGATCTTTTTATAAACAAATGGATTAATTAAATATTTTTGGAAAATTTTTGTTCACCATATTGTTAGCGTAAGGAAATAATAATTAAAAAAAACAATTTTTTTCTTAAAAATGAATTTATCATTTTTATAAATAAATTCGTGTTGTTAGAGAACTATAACAAATAAAAGTTAGGTTTAAAATTTATATGAAAGCTTAACTCATACTGTATAAAAACGACTAGAAGGTCGAAAAATGTATCTGCAATAGTTGCAAAGTTACAGCAATTTGTTTGTTGACAAATTGAGTCAGGGCTTGGACTTTGTCGGACTCCAAAATCCAGATGTTTTTTGAAAAATTGAAAAAATTTTTATTTGCCATATTGTTGCAGGTTACTGTTTTTGTAATTTTTTTCTGTTCTAGAAAAAAATTAAAATAAAAAAAAAAGTTGTCAAACAAACGAATGAATAAATTGTTGACAAAAAAATTTTTTTTTGCGATTATATTTAGAAATGCATATTATGATTTGAAAAAAAAAAACGATTCCTTGATGAAAAAAACGATTATAAACAATAAGATATAGTTTTTAAGAAAATTTTGTTTTTTGAAATCATTATTTCCTTACACTAACAATATGGTGGAAAAAAATTTTTCAAAACTATTTAATTAATCCATTTGTTTATAAAAAATTTATAAACAAATGGCAAGAAAAAATTTGAAATGTAATCATACACTTATCCAAAAAATTAAAGGAACAAAAAAAATTTATAAATTTTTTAGTGATTTCTGGAAGGTTGTATTTTCGTGAAAAAAAAACGTATCGAAAAAACAAAAAAAGCAAATTGAAGCTTGAAATCTCTAGTTTAAAGATCTTCCAGCAAAATATTTTTTCGAGCCACGGTTTTTGCGGAATTATAAGAAGAAGGTCGAGACAAAATTTGTCTAAATTTTTTAGTTTTGTTTTTAAGGTCTACGGGGCCGGGAAAAATTTTTGAAAAAACGAATTAATGGCTCGCTTAGGAAATTTATTCAGCTACAATTTGCTTTTTTTTTGTTCCTCTATACGTCAATTTGCTGCTGAGAAATCAGCCTTCAAATGAAAAAGGATCCTTTTGTCTTTTATTATTGATATCTCAGCAAATAATGGCCGCACAGTAATTTAAAGGGCAGTTTAAGGAACTTGAATAAATTCCCTACAAGCTCCATTTTCGATTTTCTCAAAAAAAAATTGTTTTTCATACTTGATATCCATTTAAAAAAAACCCTTAATAAATGGTCATATTCTGGTTTTTTAGTCGACTCATCGCTACTTTGCAAATATTGATAAAAAAAATAATGTTGCCAGGTAATTTTACAGCTTAATGTACCCTCAAAAACCCTGGAAATTTTCAAATTGATCCATCGAACCGTTTGTCCGATCCATCGAACCGATTTTTTTTCATTTTTGCGTTAGTTATTTAGTAAATGTAAGGTAAAGAGAAAAAAAAAAAATTCCGAAAAACGGAAAAAAAAAACTGAATAAAACGTAAAAAAAAAAAAAGTAAAAAAATTCTTGTTTTATCTCGATTTTCGGAATTTTTTTTTTTTTCTCTTTACCTTACATTTACTAAATAACTAACGCAAAAATGAAAAAAAATCGGTTCGATGGATCGGACAAACGGTTCGATGGATCAATTTGAAAATTTCCAGGGTTTTTGAGGGTACATTAAGCTGTAAAATTACCTGGCAACATTATTTTTTTTATCAATATTTGCAAAGTAGCGATGAGTCGACTAAAAAACCAGAATATGACCATTTATTAAGGGTTTTTTTTAAATGGATATCAAGTATGAAAAACAATTTTTTTTTGAGAAAATCGAAAATGGAGCTTGTAGGGAATTTATTCAAGTTCCTTAAACTGCCCTTTAAATTACTGTGCGGCCATTATTTGCTGAGATATCAATAATAAAAGACAAAAGGATCCTTTTTCATTTGAAGGCTGATTTCTCAGCAGCAAATTGACGTATAGAGGAACAAAAAAAAAGCAAATTGTAGCTGAATAAATTTCCTAAGCGAGCCATTAATTCGTTTTTTCAAAAATTTTTCCCGGCCCCGTAGACCTTAAAAACAAAACTAAAAAATTTAGACAAATTTTGTCTCGACCTTCTTCTTATAATTCCGCAAAAACCGTGGCTCGAAAAAATATTTTGCTGGAAGATCTTTAAACTAGAGATTTCAAGCTTCAATTTGCTTTTTTTGTTTTTTCGATACGTTTTTTTTTTACGAAAATACAACCTTCCAAAAATCACTAAAAAATTTATAAATTTTTTTTGTTCCTTTAATTTTTTGGATAAGTGTATAATGCTTAACAAGAATATAAAATCAGTAATAGCTTAAAATTAAAAAAAAAATTATTTAACATACATTATTTTAATTTTTAATTATTCGGTAGTTCAAAAATTAATAACACCGGCACACAAAAAATTGTCTGTACACCGGGTGCCACCGATCTACGGGTTTTTTTTTTTGACCCGCTGAATACGAATTTCAAGACAGTTTAGGTCGGCCAGCCTTCAATTTCGAGTAAATTGCTAAAAACCCCAAAAATAGCGAAAATTCGATGTTTTGGCAAGAAAAAAAAAGTTTGAGATTCAAGGCAAGTATAACTTTCATGTATTTTGATCTGTTAAATACTAATTTCGATCGTACTTTAAGCATAAACTTTTGTAATTCTAAAAAAATTGTAAAATATCCTTAAAAATTGCAAAAATCGTGAAAAATTGGGATTATCTTGGTACAAAAAATTTTGTGGACCCGAATTGACGAAGATTTTTATGTAATTCAATCTGCTTAATCTGATTCTGCAATAAATTTGGCCCATAGTCCCCTCAAACATTCATAAAACTGCAAAAAACCGATAAAATAGCAGAAAATTGCTGCTGAAAAAATGGAAAAAAATCTTTTAAACACAATTAAATAAATTTCTTGTATTTTTTATTAACAAAATATAAGATTAAGATCCAAGAATGTACACAAATTGGATTTTTAACGGTTTTTCGAGGGTATTGTACTGTTTCATTCTCAAATGATCTACGACGTGGATACCTCTTTTTCCATCTTTTCCTTTATTTAGTAAAAATTTGCCATCGAGTTGGAATTTCAACTTCTTCGATGTGCAGACTTCATTTAATTGGATGATCGCTTGTACTTGCAACCAGGGCACCTTCTCGGGGTGATGGTGGGCAACACAACCATCTGGCAGAGTCCCTGGGTTAACGGCGTGTGCGCCGTCATGGCAGGAATAAGTGATTAGTACTTTCCGATGCAGGGATTTAGAAACCTTGTATTTTGTTAATAAAAAATACAAGAAATTTATTTAATTGTGTTTTAAAGATTTTTTTCCATTTTTTCAGCAGCAATTCTCTGCTATTTTATCGGTTTTTTGCAGTTTTATGAATGTTTGAGGAGACTATGGGCCAAATTTATTAGAGAATTAGATCGAGCAGATTAAATTACATGAAAATCTTCGTCAATCCGGGTCCACAATCAATCCATCAAGCAAATTAAAAGTTATCCAAATAAAACATTTTTGAAAAAATTTTATTTTTGAAATATCTCCGAACGCACCCTACCAATTAAGCTCAAATTCTTACAGCTTCAATATACTAACAAGCCGCGTCGAATGACACCTCAAAGATCAAAATCGGTTCGTCCGTTCAAGAGCTATGAATATTTACATACATACGTACACACATACATACACTCGGACATCATCGAAAAATTAGTTAGGATAGCTTCCTAGAACCTCAAAACGTCAAAATCTGATAGAAATTTGGTTTTTGCAAATCGGACCGGAACCAATAACTTCCCGAATTTTTGAAAATTTTCAATTTTTTCTTAGCGGGAAGTTAAAAATGTTGATTAACAATTGAATAACTTTTTGAAAAATGGTGATGCAACTTTTATTACCGCGAAATCATATTCTTTGAAGTGTCTAGAAGACACCAGAATGTTTTCAAATTTTTTAATTGATATTTAATTACAAAAAAAAATTATTCAAAAACTGCGCTCACTAGAGTGGCGGCGCGCGCATGCTGAAACTGCCGCGCAAAAGCTAATTTCCAACGTTAAATTAAAATTATAAATATCGGAGCTACAATTCGGGGAGTAGAGAACTTTTTTGCAAAAATTTTCTGCTCTTTCAGAAACTTTTCTAATATTTGAGCTATCACTTATACTTTTTGAGATTTTGCCAAAAAGCTGGACGGCAAGTTTTTTTAACGGTTTTTTGTTCATAACAATTGTAATTTTAATTTTCTTAAAAAAAATCCAAAAAGCGTCTTTTTCTAGACGCCATTCCAGATCGTTTAAGCCATCAACTATATTTTTAGGAGACCTGTAACTATTTTTTGCAGGAACTCAACTTCTCGACTAGACTAAAATAGAATAAAAATACATTGTTTAGGTATTTTCATTGATTCGTTTATTTACGATTTGATATGGTATTAATCTTTTTCTTAGACTTGTAAGCCTTTAATTCTGTGCTTATTTAGATAGTCAATCTGAAGGAGTAAACTCCAATCATGCGTCGGAGCTGACACACACACTTTTTTTTTCGTTTTTTTTTTTTGATATTTTGAAAACTGTCGGATCGATCAATTCCAAAATCAAATCAGCTCTATAACTCGATAAAAGCTTTCGATTGCCGCCAAGAACGTCTCAATCGGATAATCCGTTCGAGAGATATCGTCGACGAAATAATGGAAAAAATCTTTTTTTTCGTTTTTCGTGAATATTTCGGAAACTTTCGAATCAATCAATTCCAAAATCTAATCAGCTCTAAAACTCATTAAAGGTATTCGATTGCTGCCAAGAACGACCCGATCAGATAATCCGTTCGAGAGATATCGTCGACGGAATAATAAATGTAAAATCTATATCTGCTTTTTCCATTAAATAACATCATAATTACTGAACATAATTTCTCAAAACTAATATGTTCTTCTTTACATAAGTGATTGGAAGTGATTGCTCAAAAATCATCATGTTCGCTGGTATCACCATATACTTACACGATGTAGATACAACGTATCACGTAAATACTTATTTTTGAACTAATTATTGAACATAATTGTAAATACATATATAAAAAAACGCTCATTTGTTCATTATTTTGGATTCTAAATTTTTAAACTTTAACATAAACCGTAACTCTTTTGCGCTTGAAAATCTTATAAAAAAGGGAAGCAAAGGTATTGTTGAGCTCGAAAATGTATTTATACTAATGTTTTTAAGCTCTTAGAGCGGGAAGTTTAGGGGCTGGCCTGCAGGGCCAACCGATGCCCAGATTATTTTTTCGTTTCTTAAACATTTGTGATGGTAGGGTGGTGTGTAGCGAGCAGACCAGTATTAAGGGCACCTGTGATGTTATTGGGATGTGATAATTAGTTTTAATACTATGTGCTACTTTGCTTAAATAACTATTACTACTTTTTTATTCTACTTATTACTGTATTATTACTATAACTAAGGCTTATATTACTATGACTATAATTACTTAAAACTAGTTTTATTATTATTACTACTCTTAAAACTAATACTTATTGGTAACTTAATTACTGTGAGCTACTTATTCCTACTCTTATAACTATTGACTTAATACTATTTTCTTATTATTATGACTATTCTAATTTTATTTACAACTAATTTCTAAATTACTACTTGTATTATTTTATACTATTGGGATTTATTTTCTTATTATAAACACTATTATTTCCTACTACAACGACGTATTATTATGTATTTATATTAATTTGGCTATGTTTATTTACTTTTAAGTTTAAGATGAATGAATTTAGTGAAATATAAAATTATGTGAGTGTACCATATGAGTATGTGAATGTGCGCCCGAGCGAAAATTATTCTAAGTCCCGAGCAGGTAAAGTCAAAGGAAAAAAAATAAAAACGCCGATAAAGATTTCAAATGAATCTTTTAAAAGATTCAAGAGATCGAAAAGAAATATTAAATTAGGCGAAATACGAGAAATAATAGGTGAAATTGAAATTAACTCTAATATTTCAATCGTTCATTCTTTCATTTTCCATACATTCGCTCGGTTCACCGTCGCTCGCACGGCTAAGTTCTCGGTATTTAGTATTCACTTAAAGTCTTAAACGAATTCTTTTTCTTTAAAATCAGTTTTACATTCGATAAAATTATTTTTTCTCAATTTCCTTTGACTGTATCATTCTGGACTTGAAATAATATTACAAACACGATACTTTCGTTGTCAACAATAGAGGGCGATGGAATTTGTTCCCGTCCATATCTACAGTGGACAGATATGGTAATAAAACCATGCCAAGGGGTGGTAGGTATTTGTGAGCCGAGTAGGTGAGGGTCTGTTGGAGACCATCCACTTACCCTCATGGGAGGGGGGTAGGTCGCGTGTAGGGCTGACGGGGTAGTCGACCAGACTCCCCTGAAGCACCCGGGAAAGGGGTAGATCCGCGATGTTAGTCCGCGAAATTTGCTATTGAGGTGTGTGCGTGTATGTATGTGTGTATTTGTGTGTTACTTGACCGCGTGAACCGGGATAATTGGTTGAAATAATAGTAACCCGCGATAATTTGTTTAAAAGAGTTATTGTAAACCGAGATTATAAATAATTAACCCACGTTTAATTATTGATGTTAATTATTGTGAAGGTAGTAGAACTGAGCATCGAAGCTCATGTAAAAAGGTTTTGTTTTGTTATCTTGCTTCAATGAAGTTTTGATTATTGTTTATTTTAAAATTGTCTTTACTTCAAAAACCCTTTTTGAACCCTGGACTCTGGCGAGCTAAACCGAGCAAAAAGGGGTAACTGTTTATTTGAAATTGTCAATGTGGTGATTTAAATTGCTAACAAATTACGGATTCATCTAAGTTCTGATTTTCTGGTATTTAAAATGATTTTATTTCATAATTAATTTGGTTTATATTTAATGTTTAATTAATAATTTTAATTTAACCCAAGTTTTACTCGTTACACATTAAATTCCGAAAATGTATTTATTCTAATATCAATATACATTTCGTTAAAAAAAATTTAATTTTCTCCAAAAAAAGTTTCATAAGGTTTTTTTTTTTAAATCTTAACCAGTAAGAAGTTATCAGGCTTAAAACCCTTGCAATTCAATTAAATTTAACCTGATATGATTTTAGAACGATTATCAAATTTCTTCGAATGTGGAATGATTTCTAACGGTCTAGAATCAATCTTTAACTGTCACATGTATTTATTTAAACAACTACAAATTCGTAGTCTACACGGAAAAACGAAAACAGGAATAATTGTTGTTCGAACGAGCATTTATTACATTTTTAAATAGTAACGCAGCGCTTCATAAACGAAACTTGAAAAGTTACAGTTTGGCGCCGCGCAGTAAGTTTGACATTTTAAGTATGAAATATTACAGTTTGAAAATGTATTAAGTTCACTTTCTCACATTGTAATATTTGATGAACATTCTCCAAGTATCATTCGATAAACTTTGAAACTTACATTTTTTCTCAGCAAGTTTTACGTAAAAATTTTTTAAACTTGTTTCTCAAAATAACGATATTGCCACTATAAACTGTAAATTTTACATTTTCAGTTAGTAGTATTTGTGTTTATTCTTTTCAATAATCTAGTTTAAATAATGATAGAACCCACTACGAAATGTGATTTTTTTGGTTTTTTTTATCTGAAACGTAATTTTTTGTTTTATTATTTTGACAAAATTATTCAAGCAAACATTAATATTATATATTAAAGTCATGATGTATTATAGGATATACTATAGTACAATCCAAAAAGATAGTTGTCGCTCCGTCAAATGACAGAGGAGTACTCGAATAAAATCGTACTGAAATTCAATAAAACAATTCTAGAATATCTTTCTTACCAGGGACACTACGAGTGGTAGGCGCGATCTCGTGGCGAGCACCGAACTACTCTCGCTGCTGCTGCCTAGCACCGGTGCCTTTCCTCTTCTCGATATCGATCTTTTCTCCCAAGAAATTTTTTCTCTTGGCTTAAGCAACTTTTGTTATCTTGGTCGGAGAATACAAAAATACTTGCGTGGAAAGAATAGTATTTGGTCCGAGAAATTTTATTTTCTTTAACCAAAAAAATGCAATGATGCTACAAAAAAATAATGTATCTTGCTTCAAAAAACATATCTCTTACTTTAAGGGCATTCTCAGACAGTGCCCCCCACTTTTTAAAAATATGAAATGACTTTCAACTGCCATAACCTTATTGAAATTTAATTAATTCATTAAAAAAAAATCTGTCTATCGGTTGACCCTGCGGGCTCGCCCCAAAACTTCCCGCTGTTTTCTAGCTCCTTGAGCTCGAAAACATTGTTGTGAATACATTTTCGAGCTCCTCGAGCTCGAAAATACTTTTGTATCCCAATGTTTTCGAAAAAAACCGATTTTAGGATTTCTTTCTCCCGCGATATCTCACGAACGAATTGACCGATTTTGATGGTTGAGGCGGCAATCGACGTGTTTTATTGAGTTCTAGAGCTGATCAAATTTTGAAACTGTTTGGTTCAGTTGTTTCGAAGATATTCGCAAAAAAAGTTTTTTACCATTTCTTTTGCCCGCGATAACTCTCGAACGAATTATCCGATTGAGATAGCTAAGGCAGCAATCGACGCGTTTTAGTGAGTTCTAGAGCTGATCAGATTTTGAAGTTAATCGTTCAAGTCGTTTCTAAGAAATCAATAAAAAACTAAAAAAAAAAAATTTTTTTTCCGTAATTCGCCAATATTTTCGAGTCTACTTGACCAAATGATCTGAAATTTTCAGAAAAGTTGATGGTCAGCATGCTCTTTCGATTGCCGCCTTAACCATCCAAATCGGTTCATTAGTTAAAAAGTTATAGACCGGTCACACACACACACACACACACACACACACTCGGACATCATTCTAAAAATAGTCAGAATAGCTTCCTAGGACCTCAGAACATCTGATGAAATTTCGATTTTCGCAAATCGCAGTGAAAACAATAACTTCCCAATTTTTCGAAAAGCGTCGATTTTCTTAGCGGGAAGTTAAAAATTAAAACCTAAATCGAAAAAAGGAAAACGTAGTCGTAATTTCGTTGAGATCTAGAATTTAAAAAAAAATTGCTTACAATTGATATCAATTAGGAGCTAAACGAAATTTGTTAAATAAATTTTAGCCAACAAAATGTATAAATTCGAATTTTAAAATTGACATGTCGATTTTGCTGAAATTTATTTAACGAATTTTGTTTAACTCCTAAATGATATCAAGTGTAAATAATTTTTTTTTAAATTCTAGATGTCAACGAAATTACGACTACATTGTCCTATTTTCGATTTAGGTTTTAATTTTTTTTTAATTAATTAATTAAATTTTGATACGGTTTTTACAGTTGAAAGTCATTTCATATTTTTAAAAACTGAGGGGCACTGTCTGAGAATGGCTTTACGAAATATAAACTCTTGAAACAAGTGAAAATTTTTTTATTTAAGCGTAAAAATATGTTGACGTGAGAAAAAAATTTTGATTCAAGATAAAAATTTGAAGATAATTGTTTACTTGGTGCAAGTAAACTGTTATTTTCCGAATCCTCGCGGATCGCTATCTACTAAGTTTACACCAAATATACACGATGTATACGCGGCGGATATACACTGAGTATACACCAAGCTTACACCAAAAATTTTTTTCTAAGTCCCATTTTCATAAAAATTTCTAAGTGCTGTGAGCGAAGTCAAAAACATGACTTATGAGGTTTCTTAAATAAACGATTCACATTGTTAAAAGAAATAATTATGATCCTTAAGTTAACAGACAATTAACAATTTTCGGATTTTTTTTTTTTAAGTCAATCACAATAAAATAAAAACTAAAAATATGTACTTGTAGAAAATTTAAAAAACTGTAGGCACAATTTATTTATTTATAATTTATCGTTAAAAAAAAAACTCAGAAATTTACTAGACGTCGGCTAACTTTAGTATCAAAAATAATTTCTCATTTTCTTCGTATTACTAAATTTATTGAAAATAATTTTTTAGTCTTTATTATTCTTTAGTAAATTTTACTTTTCCAAAAACACAGACATACACTTATCCAAAAAATTAAAGGAACAAGAAAATTTTATAAATTTTTTAGTGATTTTTGGAAGGCTGTATTTTCGTGAAAAATGATCGTATCGAAAAAACAGAGAAAGCAAATTGAAGCTTGAAATCTCTAGTTTGACGATCTTTCAGCGAAATATTTTTTCGAGTCACGGTTTTTGCGAAATCATAAGAAAATGGTCTAGACAAAATTTCTCTAAATTTTTTAGTTTTGTTTTTAAGGTCTACGGGGCCGGGAAAAATTTTTTCAAAAAAACAAATTCATGGCTCGCTTAGGAAATTTATTCAGCTTCAATTTACTTTTTTTTGTTTCTCTATATGTCAATTTGCTCTTCCATTTTTTACTTCCGTAAGAAACAGGTCCGTGTCCTTTTTAGCCAGTGGGCTAATTATTTGGTAACTGATCCTGGTGTTACCCGGTTCGTAGGGATCAGACGACCGGTTGGCCTTAAATTTATATATGCTGAGTGCATATAAAGGATCGGGATTCGTGGGGCGAAATAAGTTATATGAAAAGATAGACTACAGGTATTTGCATATTGAGCCAAAAAATAGTATAAGATTAATGTTAAGCGCAGTGGGTTATAAAAGCCATAATAATAGTTATCATTATTATACTTACCTATGAGTTGCTGATTCAATGATGCTGGTAAAGATAGCAGGTAATAATTAAAAGCAAGGACAATTGTGATCTAAGCATCACAATTGTTAATTAAAAACTACAAGCAGGTGGATTACGGGGTTGCCGTCTTCTATAGGAAATGCAATAGGCTATGGTGTACGACCAAGGTCGTACGAGGTTACGTAAAAGCGTAAACCTCCACGGGGTTTCCGTCTTCTGTAGGGAAGTGCGACAGGCTATGGTGTATGATTAATTCGGTGACCGCTGATAATATCTTCAGCAATAATATCTCTGAAATAATATCTCAGCGCGCGAAAACTAAGCGTCAGCTTTTTCACCTTTTTATGCGGCAAAGAATAGTGGAAGACAACTGCAATAAGTTTACCGAATAAACAATGAACTGTCGTCACCTTCCACCAATGACGATAATTAAAAATTTCCCATCAATCGCCAAGCAAAGTCTATAAAAAGCCTGAGCACCATGGCTCAGGGCCTCAGTTTTATTTAAAACTTCCTGGTCCGCGTAAACGGCGTCGATAGCCCGTAATCTTATTGCAGAAATCTTCCGACGTGGCAATAAGTAATCGTCGCTGATTTAGGTATCCGGCTGATTAGTTTCGTGTAGGATATTATTTTATCAGTTACGGTTTTCCAAAATTCACTTTAAATAAATTGTAAATCGATCTAGGTATCCGGCTGATTAATTTCATGTAGGATATTAATTTATTCATTTACAAAAATTCAAATCAATTAAACCGTAAATCCATCTAGGTATCCGGCTGATAAAGTTCGTGTAGGATATTAATTTATTCATTTACGGTCATTATAAATAAATTAAATTGCCAATTGAGTTAAATACTCGGCTGATAGTCAACTATCGTGTAGAGTATATAGTTCTTAATTGCAATTGAAAGATCTCGAAGATCTATCCGGTTCGAGTGAATTGTGACACAAATCACGTGACTTTGTGATCTCACTTTGTGCCGAGTTTCTGCGCATAAAAACCCCTTTTTGGGTGTGAAAAAGGACGCATTTATAAATAAAAATCTGTTTAAAATATCCGATAAGATAAATAATCTTATAATACAAATTATATAAAAGTTGTAGAAAACTAGAGTGAACAAGTGACGTTCAGTTAAAAACGTTGTAATTTAAAATACTTAATAAAAGATCAAGTTCATCACCAAGCCGTTCGATTTTCATTCGAAAGTAGTACATAAGATATCATCCTACCAACCCAGCCGCACTCATTCTACCAACCTTACAGGAAGCTATTCTGACTATTTTCAGAATGATGTCCGAGTATATGTATGTATGTATGTGTGTGTGCGTGTGTGTGTGTGTTTGTAAACTCTTTGTAACTTTTTAACTAATGAAACGATTCGGATGGTTAAGGTGGCAATCGAAACAGCTTGTTGGCCATCAACTTTCCTAAAAATATCAGATCATTCAATCAAGTAGACTCGAAAGTATTTGCGAATTACGAAAAAAAAAATTTTTTTTTTTTAGTTTTTTATTGATTTCCCAGTAACGAGTTGAACGATCGACTTCAAAATCTAATCAGCTCTAGAACTTTATAAGCTGCGTCGAATTTGACCTTAACCATATAACAGAGCTATGCTGTTACTCTGGTCGTCCTTACAAAGGGCGCCACTGGAAGTAAAAACGGCCTCCCGGAGCCGGATATTGGATCATCAGGGTCGGTGTAATTTTGTTTAATTTTAAGAGCAGGATGAGGAAGTACAATTTATAAATAAATTATTATAATTTCAATTTGACACTTTTATATCTTTTATTTATTTAAACCTTTTTATCTTATAAACCTTATAACCTTTTAAACCTTATTACCTTATAAACTATATAAACCTTACAAACCTTATTACCTTCTTATTATAACCTTTTAACCTTTTTATTATAACCTTTCTAGTTTAAGCCTTCTATTTTATTTATAACCCGCAATGATTCACTTAAATTTAATCCATTTTATAACCCGCAATATTTTACTTAAACCTACTCTCTAAATACGAATTAGTGATTTTTCACTAATTTTAAGTGAATATTCACTAATTGTCAATGCTACAATCGTCCCACGCGGAATTAGTGAATATTCACAAAATGAATATGTGAATATTGGAATTCGCTGATTTGATAAGTGAATATGAGAATTCACTAAATTGAAAAGTGAATATGGGAATCCATTGATGTCATTGGAGAAAAAAAATATTAAATTGCGAAAATAAACATAAGATACTTGTAATTAGATCCGAAATGTGATTAATGTATTAGAATCATTACTTAGAGGTAGTATACATGATTTTGATTGATGAAAAAATCCCGGTGACTGCTGGGCTCGAACCTGCATCCTTCCGATTCAAAGTCTTTGATCCTATCCACTGCACTGACCTACGCATGTGATCGCGAGAGTGTAAATAGTATATTCGTTATGATACCAAACAATAACTGATGAAGAAATAAAAAATCCTTGATGTTATGATTGACGTACTCTTCATATAAATATATTATTGTTCTGTACTTCTATTTTTTTTTTATTTTGAAATTTTTTTATTAAAATTTTTAAAAATATTACCATAATTATTAATTATATTTATATTTAGTAAAATATTTAATTATTTGCTAGTTAAAGTTACTAGTAAAATTGTGAAATTCATCAATTAAGAAGTAAATAACAGTTTCACTTGCGGAAATTATGAAAACATCGCTAGTTCAGTGGTGAAAATTTCTAATTTGTTAGTGAAAATTATAGTACTAAATTTATTAGCGAGAATTCACTAATTTGTTATTTAAATACTCTGATTATGAAGTGAATACTGCTTCACTAACGCAATTAATGAAATTTCCACTAATTCATGTTTAGAGAGTAATCTATTTATTAACCCGCAATATTTAAAAATATAGCCAATTACCTTTGGCATATCACACACACTCTTTAGACCTTACTAGCCAACTACCTTTGGCACCCTGATTAAAAAAATCGATTTAAAGGGATTCAAAAAAAAATTTTTTCAATACTTTTTAATACTTTTGAATACCTTGAATATTTTTGAATCTCTCTTCTTATGGGCATTTAACATTGCAAATCCCTTTAAATCGATTTTTTTTATTCAGGGCAACTAAATTAAAATCGCTTAACCTTCGCGAGACCTTATTTTCTAGTTTTTAAAATCATGATCATCCTGATCTATTTTACACACACACTCACTCTGAATTTATAATTAAATGGCGTTCTGCCATCGACTATTTTCCCGCCACAAATTTTTACACTCCAATAAATAATTTAATTATTTTAATATTTTTATTTGAAGAGATTAATTCAATTAATTAATTATTTATTTCCAATTATTCTTTAATTCCTTTTCGTATTTTATTTTTACTCTGTTTCAATAACTGGCGCGATTCCGTCACCTTTTCCAAACTCTTATCAGCATCTCATTCCTCCAAGTTTTCAAATATTTTATTACCGCGTTAACTCTTAAATTTCCTTTCCAAATTATTCCTTTTTCTTCCTTATTTTATTTATTTATTCATTTAATTAATTACTTTATTTTATTTAAATTAATTTTCCTTAAATTAATTTGACTTATTACTACCGGTGACCTTGACCACGGACTTTATAATTATTACCGAGACATCAACTTTCTTTATTTTAATTTTATTTTAATTTTCATTATCTTATTAATTAAATGATTAAAATTCATTTTATCGACTCGATTATTGACTAGATTCGACAATTTCCGGTCCGTGGGTTACACAATCCACCTGGAAACTTCTAGAACATATCCGGCGACCTGCCTGGAAATATTTTACTATACAAAAGCTCTGGCAACCTACCTGGAGTTTATTAATTTTCTTAATTGATTTAATTTAATTCTAGCCAATATATTAATTTTATTTTGCTAATTTTAATTACGACGCGACGATACCGGATATACGACTAAATACTTAATAAATTTTTCCGGCTTCCTGCGTGGAATAAATTTACATAAATACCTTTACAATAATTTTAATTTTTCTTTCTCGTCGTTATATCTGTCCTGGTCTCGTCCTGGTCCGTATATTTCGTCTCGTAATGGTTTTGTTCTTTGTCTTGTTCGGGTAATCGTCCTCTCTCTCTCTTTCTTTCTCTCGCCTCAAATCCTCGTTCTCTTCTTCACCTGTTATTCAGACACAGTAAATATTTTGTAAAGAAATACCGGCTACCTCCCTGGTATTTTATAAACAATTTTGGAAAACTATCGCTTGGTTCCACAATAAACCCAAGGTGCAATTAAATAATTACCTGATGAATTTATTTACGGTGTCCGTTGGTGGCGTCTATTGATGGCGTCTATTTAGTGGCTCGGCAATGAAATATCATGTATAGATTGAGAGATACAGTATCATGTTATACAAAAAACACTATTTACAAAACAACCATTGCACCATACTTTGACTACTGTAGTGCATTAATGCTAAATTTGAATGAAAATAAGCTGGATGAATTGCAGAAAGTACAGAATAGGGCAATGAGGCTTGTATTAGGTGTAAATAAATATACAAGTATTATTAGTATGTTAAAAGCACTAGGATGGCTAAATATTAGACAAAGATTGACGTATAATTGTACATTGACGCATATTTATACATAAAGTTATACTAAATAAAGCGCCTTATTACATCTATGAACTAATAACGAGAACTGAAAACTGTCACAATAATAATATAGGAAATCGATCTTTATTAAATATTAAACACACTAGAACACGCTCAGCAGAGAAATGTTTAGTGTATAGAGGTTTTGAAATGTATAATAAGCTTCCGGAAAACATAAAAAATGAAGATAGACTTCCATACTTTAAAAGACAATTGAAAGAATATATAAAAGAATCTATTTAAATGAAAAAAATTTTTTTTATATCGCATTTGGGAAAAATGTAATTTTAATTTTAATCTAACTGTAAATTTTTATTGTGTTTTATAATTATTGTAATGTAAGGAAGATAGCAAGTAGATCGATAGGGGGGTTCTGGATACAAAGAGGCAAGATGGCATGATCTGTTGTGTCGACGGTCGGTAAGTTGTCGATTGATGATAATGTGTCGATTGTTGGTATGGTTATCTAGGGCTCTTTTGACATCATTTTGACGCTAACTGGCGTCGATTGAGCTTATCTCGGACCATTTTGACATCATTTGGATGTTAATTGACATCTGCTTCGTGTTATTGGCATACTTTTTAGCCGACCGAGCTTATCTAGGGCCCGTTTGGCCTCATCTCAGCCATTTTGAGCTCGCTTTGAGCTCATCTTCGCCATTTTGAGCTCCCGTTAGACGTGAGATGGCGTCGCATGTATGCGTTGAACCGGAAATTTGGGGAAAAAAATATGTACAGTTTCATTAATGACTAGAATGGGTTCTCGGCTTGCCTATCAAGTTACAGGTTTTGGCATCGTGTTTGTGCTTAACCCCAGAGCTGACACTAGCATAGCCTACCCTGATTAATACAATATGTACACGTAAATGTATGATTTGAAGTTTTATATATTGAAACTGGGGTATGTAAGGGTACATGTGAGAAGCATGCGAAGAGCATGCCATCTAGTGGTATACCCCCCCCCCTTTTTCTGATGATGACGTCATCTAATAGGTTTGAACTTATTTTTCTTTTGTTTTTTTTTAACTGCGTAGTAGAATATTTATTTTTTAACTGCGTAGTAGATGACGTCATCTAACAAGTCTGAACTTGTTTTTGAGCTAGAGTGGGGGAAATGATCTGAGCTGAGCGCTGAGGTCGAGAACTCACAGCAGTCAGTCTACACTGAAAGTTCTTAGTGGTTGGTCAGTGACAAAAAAAATTTTTTTTCAACCGACGGCATACAAAAAATCATAAGTTCGTTTTTCATACTTTATAATTTATCTGAAATTGAAGAAAATATCATGTGTATTAATATCAAGTAAGTACTGATAATTACAACTTAATTAATCGTTCTAATTAAATGAATTATTGTTTTAATAATTAATTTCTTATTGATTAATTTAAGAATGAATCTATCAGAAATCAACAAAATCAACTATTTGGCGCATATCTTGCCAGTTGAAAAACTTCAAGACCCGGAACTGGGCAAAGCATAAAAAATTACTCAGATAAAAGTCATAAAAACTCAGTGTGGACCTTAAGTTGTCGCTCGTGTGGAAGATCAGTTCACTATCTACTTCCCTACCAGGACAAACGACGAGCTGATTGGTGATGCAGAGAAGTTAAAGAAACTCAACGACATGGCTACCGAAGAGTGTCTATATATTCTATACTACGGCTCAAAATATAACAAATTTGACTTTGTATCACAGCAATCTTAAATGTATTTATATTTTATTCAACAATAAATTCAAAATTGAAATATCCGAAATATGTTTTTAATTATTACATTTACTTCATGCACACATTATAGATTTAAATATTCCTCGCGGATTTGAAGTTACTGTAAAATCACAGTGAAATCACAGTAAAATCATTTTACCGTGAGTTTTCTGTGTATTGACGGTAATTTCATAGTGAATTCACAGTCATTTTGTGCCATTTCGTCACTGTGGTTTTGTAGTAATTTTATGGTAGTTCCATTGTGATTTCACCTGTGATTCTTTCGTGGGCTTACGATTCATTTACCATAGTTTCATGATAATCTTACTGTCGATGAACTATCGATTTATGGTAACCCGACAATGGTAACACTGAGGCTTTATCATAGATTTACACTGAGTTTATCGTGGTTTCACTAAGAATTCACTGTGATTCCATAGTAATCTGATGGTGTTAACTCTGCGGCTTCACGATAGTTTCACAGTCAGTGCATAGTGGTTTTACCATGATTTTACTGTGATCCCATGGAGACCTAGTAATATTAGCATTGTGACTCTATGATATTTTCACAGCAAATTATAAGTGTTTTCTCCATGATTTAACTCTATTTTGATAGTGATCTGATAGAGTATATTTATCATTAATCCATTTTCTAAATCAAAATTTGGATGTTTAATGTCATTAATCGATAGAAATGAAATTAAAAAAAAAATAATAACAATTATTTCATAAATGCTCCTATAATTATTTCTAAGTTTAGCAAATATTTGGGCACGTATGTATTTTATTTATTATAAATTTAGCTATTTTAGGAATTTCCGAGTGAAACTTAATCCGTATTTATCTAATTTATGTAACTGAAGTTGCGACCGGTCAATTGAACGCCAATATATACAGATATACATAATAAGAGATACAGTAAAAAAAGACTAAAAACTTGTGAGTGACCTTTATCCTCATAAAAAAACATAATAATGGTGTAGAGAAGCCCTAGGTATTCGTATCCCCTCAATTCTACAACCTCTGAAAGTCGGAACCCATGGATTTTCCAGCTAGGAAATTTTGAAAAGGTGTGAAAATTTCGGAGTACACTTTACCCCGCTGGAAAAAATTCAAGCATGTCTGAAGTGACCTCAATTTCATATGTTCACCGTTTCTTCCTCATCCGAGTGTCGGAACCCCTGAATTTCCCAGCTGGAAAATTTTGAAACGGCCGAAATAATTCTGACTACACTTTACCCCACTGGAAAAAATTCGAGTAAGTCAGGAGTAACCTCAATTTTATATGTTCACCGTTTCGTCCGCCTCCGAGTGTCGGAACCCATAGATTTTCGAGCTGGAAAATTTTGAAACAGTGTGAAAATTTCTGAGTACACTTTACCCCGCTGGAAAAAATTCAAGCATGTCTGGAGTGACCTCAATTACATTTGTTCACCGTTTCGTCCACCTCTGAGTGTCGGAACCCCTGAATTTTCCAGCTGGAAAGTTTTGAAACGGCGAAAAAAATTCCGAGTACACTTTACCCCTCTGGAAAAAATTCAAGCATGTCTAAAGTGACCTCAATTTTATATGTTCACCGTTTCGTCCGCCTCCGAGTGTCGGAACCCATGGATTTTCCAGCTGGAAAATTTTGAAACAGTGTGAAAATTTCTGAGTACACTTTACCCCGCTGGAAAAAATTCAAGCATGTCTGGAGTGACCTCAATTACATTTGTTCACCGTTTCGTCCACCTCTGAGTGTCGGAACCCCTGAATTTTCCAGCTGGAAAGTTTTGAAACGGCGAAAAAAATTCCGAGTACACTTTACCCCTCTGGAAAAAATTCAAGCATGTCTAAAGTGACCTCAATTTTATATGTTCACCGTTTCGTCCGCCTCCGAGTGTCGGAACCCATAGATTTTCGAGCTGGAAAATTTTGAAACAGTGTGAAAATTCCGAGTACACTCTACCCCTCTGGAAAAAATTCAAGCATGTCTGGAGTGACCTCAATTTCATATGTTCACCGTTTCTTCCTCCTCCGAGTGTCGGAACCCCTGAATTTCCCAGCTGGAAAATTTTGAAACGGCCGAAATAATTCTGACTACACTTTCCCCCACTGGAAAAAATTCGAGTAAGTCAGGAGTGACCTCAGTTACATTTTTTCACCGTTTCATCCACCTCCGAGTGTCGGAACCCTTGAATTTTCCAGCTGGAAAGTTTTGAAAAGGCGAAAAAAATTCCGAGTACACTTTACCCCTCTGGAGAAAATTCGAGCATGTCTGGAGTGACCTCAATTTTATATTTTTACCGTTTCGTCCTCCTCCGAGTGTCGGAACCCCTGAACTTCCCAGCTGGAAAGATTTGAAACGGCCGAAATAATTCTGACTACACTTTACCCCACTGGAAAAAATTCGAGTAAGTCAGGAGTAACCTCAATTTCATATGTTCACCGTTTCGTCCGCGTCCGAGTGTCGGAACCCATGGATTTTCCAGCTGGAAAATTTTGAAACAGTGTGAAAATTTCTGAGTACACTTTACCCCGCTGGAAAAAATTCAAGCATGTCTGGAGTGACCTCAATTACATTTTTTCACCGTTTCGTCCACCTCCAAGTGTCGGAACCCCTAAATTTCCCAGCTGGAAAATTTTGAAACGGCAGAAATAATTCTGAGTACACTTTACCCCTCTGGAGAAAATTCGAGCATGTCTGGAGTGACCTCAGTTACATTTTTTCACCGTTTCGTCCACCTCCGAGTGTCGAAACCCTTGAATTTTCCAGCTGGAAAGTTTTGAAACAGTGTGAAAATTTCTGAGTACACTTTACCCCTCTGGAGAAAATTCGAGCATGTCTGGAGTGACCTCAGTTACATTTTTTCACCGTTTCGTCCACCTCCGAGTGTCGGAACCCATAGATTTTCGGGCTGGAAAATTTTGAAACAGTGTGAAAATTTCTGAGTACACATTACCCCGCTGGAAAAAATTCCAGCATGTCTGGAGTGACCTCCATTACATTTGTTCACCGTTTCGTCCACCTCTGAGTGTCGGAACCCCTGAATTTTCCAGCTGGAAAGTTTTGAAACGGCGAAAAAAATTCCGAGTCCACTTTACCCCTCTGGAAAAAATTCAAGCATGTTTAAAGTGACCTCAATTTTATATGTTCACCGTTTCGTCCGCGTCCGAGTGTCGGAACCCATGGATTTTCCAGCTGGAAAATTTTGAAACAGTGTGAAAATTTCTGAGTACACTTTACCCCGCTGGAAAAAATTCAAGCATGTCTGGAGTGACCATAATTACATTTATTCACCGTTTCGTCCACCTCCAAATGTCGGAACCCCTGAATTTCCCAGCTGGAAAATTTTGAAACGGCAGAAATAATTCTAAGTACACTTTACCCCTCTGGAAAAAATTCGAGCATGTCTGGAGTGACCTCAGTTACATTTTTTTACCGTTTCGTCCACTTCCGAGTGTCGGAACCCTTGAATTTTCCAGCTGGAAAGTTTTGAAACAGTGTGAAAATTTCTGAGTACACTTTACCCCTCTGGAGAAAATTCGAGCATGTCTGGAGTGACCTCAATTACATTTTTTTACCGTTTCGTCCACCGCCGAGTGTCGGAACCCCTGAATTTTCCAGCTGGAAAGTTTTGAAACGGCGAAACAAATTCCCAGTACACTTTACCCCTCTGGAAAAAATTCAAGCATGTCTGGAGTGACCTTAATCACACTTTTTCACCGTTTCGTCCGCCACCGAGTGTCGGAACCCATGGATTTTCCGGTTGGAAAATTTTGAAACAGTGGGAAAATTTCTGAGTACACTTTACCTCGCTGGAAAAAATTCGAGCATGTCTGGAGTGACCTCAATTTTATATTTTCACCGTTTCGTCCGCCTCCGAGTGTCGGAACCAAAGGATTTTCAAGCTGGAAAATTTCGAAACGGTGAAAAAAATTCTGAGTACAATTTACCTCGCTGGAAAAAGTGCTTGCTCGTCCGGAGCCACAAGAATTTTTTAATTTCACATTTTTGTCTGCTTCCGAGTGTCGAAAGTTCTGGAATTTTCAGCTGGAAAATTATCATTTTAAATGACAAAAAAATTGTTTTACCTTCTACGTTGATTCGATATATATTGAAAAATTTGGAACTCAACATGTCCTTCTTAATTGATGGCTTATATGGATGAAGAGGTAAGTTTAAAAATTGTTTAATGGCCAATGTATCTCTCATATTCCTCTGAATTCGTATTTGAGGATTGGTCAAGAGTTTTTTTTAGATTTGTCGTTTAAAGTCTTATGAAAAATTGAGGGACTAAGATTTTTTTTTTTTTACTGTTGTCCAATTTTTTTTTATAAAGGCTACATGAAAATATTTCTTTTACGTTTCATAAAAAAAAAAAAAAAAATTATTTTTTAACAAATAAATCTATTACGATTCAGAATGACGTTAAAAATTACTTTAGTATTATTTTAGGAAAATAAAATTCGTAATTTTTTATTTTTTAGCTAGATCATAATTTTTTATGTCAAAATATTATTTTAAATTGAAAAAAAAAAAAAATGTCAAAGTATCAGAGACAATTGAAAGTTAATAATTTATTTACTAAGCCACGTATGTCATTTGTTCAACAATTTTTCTTTAATATTTACGGGATTAATATTTCCACATCTTGTGTCATTAACTATACAAATTGTCATTTATAAATATCAAGAATTGTTTTAATAGTTATTTAATAGTTATTTAATCCATCTATGGTTCATTTTTTCCTATCTTAAATGTGACTATAATTATTATTTATTCTCCATGAAATTTATTTAACATGTCTGTTATCGCTAAGCTTATAGCTGATCGTATCAACTCAATAAGTGATGTTTGTTTCAATAAAATTAGTGAAAGATCTTTAATTAATGAAGTGAGTATATCATTGCATATATACGTAGATTATACTTTCTTCTTATAAATTTCTCGTGTTTAAATTGTTGATAAATACGTGTATAAATTACTTTGATTCCTCGAATATTTTAAAATTATTTTATTATCAAGACACCTCTAGTTTCTTTAAAAATCTTCTCGCCCATAAAATTTTATCATTACTGATCTATATAAAATCGTAAGTTTGTTAATTTTATTAAGCAACTTTTATTGATATTCTTTTTTAAATTCGATTATAGATAAATAAAACATGGAAAAAAGGATCAGGAAAGTCTCTCAAGTCAATGATTCTTTCCAAATGGAATAAAACTTTAAAATATGAAGTTGAAGAACTTTTAAAATTAAAAGCTCCACCAAAAACAGGCTCTGATAATACATCAATCACTAAAAAGGAATCTACTCCAAATGTTAAAGCTACGTCCAATGATATTTCTACTGCAACTTTAATCTCAGATTCAACAATCATAAATTCAACTGCAGCTAATTATCAATCTAATGATAATTTTGCTTCTGTATTCGTTGCTGAATCTCAACCCAATAATAATTTAGTTGCCGAAGCGGTCATTATCAGGACTGAGAGTAATCATCGATCTAACATTGTGGTTTCTCCGATATCAACAACAAAATCAGAAGAAAATTTTTTGTCTACGATTCCAAAAAAGTCAACAGTGAATTTATTTTCTTCTGACTTAACACCAACTGTTAATGATGTATTTGTTTCCTCACAAGATATTTCGATAATGAAGATTATTGCCGATGGTAATTGCTTGTTTCGTTGCTTTTCTGTTATTCGACATGAAACCCAAGAAAATTATAAAATTATTCGTAATTTAATAGTGAATGAAGTTATTGATGGTTGGAATACTTACGTATCAAATATAAATTTACTTTCATTTCGTAATTTTGATAATTATGAAACGTACAAAAATTTTATGATGATTGATGGGCAATATGCTTCGTTATTTGAAATTTTTGTTTTTGTACAAAAATACAAAATTTCTATACATGTGTATATTCCATCCGATGCTAGGAAATTTAAATTATTAGCTATTTTTAACGTTGATAAAAGTTATAATTTAGACGTCGACCACAAGAAATTATTGTTCACTGGTTTATATGACGAAGGGCATTTTCAAATTTTACAAGAAAAAAAAATAAACATTATAAATAATGTTAAAACTAACTATGAATTAAACAATAATTTGAAATTTAGTCTAGATGATTTAAGTCCTGATTTTTCTTACAATTTTTGTGAAGAAGAAAATGATACTAAATTAAATAGTTTTATCGGAGGCTATATCCAAGATATCGAAGATGATGTAGAAAAGGAAAGTATTGTTGATTCTATGTCTCCCTTTCCTATAGACGATACTGCTGATTATGTAGGCCCGAATGCACGAGAAGATAACGATGAAGATACTTTCGATTACGGCAATAATGAGGATTCTTCCAATCACGACAGTGATGAAGATACTTCTAATCATGACGATGACCATGTTTATAAAAGGAAAAAGTATGATTCCAACGAAAATGACGGCAATAATCATTCTACCGACAATGGAAGTTGTGTTAACAATGTAGAAAAAACCCGTTACCGATGTTACCTTGGTCGAATGACATTTTTTACCGATTTAGTTGCGAAAAACGGATTTTTAGACCCAGTTTTACTACGGACAATGATTAAATCATTAATGCACGAGGAGCTTCAATGTTACTGTCCCCTTAGTTTTTACAGTGGCGTAAAACCATTCACAGGTTATTGGTCTGCGTACGCAAAATGTCTTGTGTCAAGCCACGAAATACGGTACAAATTTGACATAAGAGAACGCAATGCAAATACTTTAGAAGTCGATGCAAACAGTACGATTCCAATTGCGTTTTCTCACGATCCAACCGAAACGCCTTATACTCAAATCCGCGGAGAAAAGCGCAAGGAAGTTATGAAGTTGAGTATGTTCTGCAAAGCTCGTAATTTGAGTTTACAGTCCGGTTTGACTTGTAATTTGCAAGATTTGGCTGATGGTTTTAAAGGAGATTTAATGCAACAACATGTCGTTGAAAAAATTTCATCTGAGGGCAATAATTTGAATCGATTAACCTTAAAATCAAAAGATTTGTCAGATTTATCGCAATTGTTCGTCAATGATGAACGCAATTCACCTGATCCATTTTTTCGATCTTTGAATTTTTCTTTTCGGGCAGTGCTATTCACTAAATCTCAATTAGATGTCATCAATCCAAATCACCCCATAATAGTACATTTAGATTCAACAGGAGCACATGTTCGCAATCCTGGATTTAGAGTACAAAAAAGATTTCAGTACTATGCAATAGTTTACAAAGCTAACAAATCTACTGTCCCGTTAGCACAAATGATAACTTCTTTGCATGATACTTCATCAATAACGACATTTTTGTCTGAATATAAAGCAGTCGTTGAAGAATCACCAAAGTGGCCATTTAAGGCATTCGTTACCGATTGGTGTTGGGCCGCCATGAACAGTATTTTACGTGTTATGAACAACGTAGATATTAATCAGTATTTAGATAAGACCTATGAATATTTTTTGGATAAAAAACGTAAACCACCAAAAAATTATGTGTTTCTTCTCAGCTGTAATGCCCATATAATGCATCGAATCGCTGATGAGATCAAAAGTTTTGGTTATATGAGTATAAAAAATTTTTTAATGCAATCCGTGGTGTCATTGATGTTGTGTCGAGAGAGAGAAAAAATGGATGAGTTATTTGATTTGATTGTAACGATGGTTTTAACTAAATCAAACGTCACTGCTGAAAAAAATTTAGAAAAATATAAAGAAATAACTTGTAACAATAAAAATGAAATAAAAGAAATAGAAGAAGAATCGAATAATTCTGATTCTAAAGAAAATGAAGAAGTAAACGATTTTTTTAACAAATTTTCAGCCCAGAGTGCGATTTATAAAAAATCTCCTTACTACCAACGTTACCATGGTAGGTATCTAAAAATCAAGGAGCTGTTAGATGAAGCGGAAAATGCGTTAGATAAATCTATGAACGTTCTTTACGCTCCAGAATTCGTTCAATACCTCTTAAATAGTTATATGGCATTTCTCCCACTCTGGACAGGAATTCTAATGGATTTGATCGACCCAAGAATATCTCGAGTAACTAACGCATACGTGGAATCTCACATGAAAACGTACAAAAAGGAAATTTTAATGAACAGAAAGAATTGGTCCATTGCCGACGTCATTCGAAAATTAGAAACAAATGTAAAATGTTTAATTGCCAAAGAAGAAATTTACAAAATTAGTCAAGCAGAAAATGAGAATCTTAAGTACCCTTTGTACAAAGATCCAGCAGCTGATCCAAAAATCGAATCTGAATGGGCGAAAACGTGGAAAGAAAAAGAAGAGATAAGAATAAGAAAGGATCGTAGTAGACATATGTCTATGAATTATATCTCAAAAATGTCAACAAATTTCTTACATAAAGCAACGAAAGTTAAAAAAGCAACGTTAAAAAAATCAAGTAAATTAAAAAGTCAAAAACTTACAGCAAAACGGATACAAAAAAATATAAAAATTACGAATCAGAAAGAGAAAAATGAAAAAGTAAAAACACAAAAGTCTGCAAAAAGCAAACATGAACTGTGCGAAAAATTTAACACTGCTAATGGTGAAGAGGATGATAAAGGTTCATTGTTTACTCTGTTACCAAATGGAATTTGGAACGATCCAGAGGTATATAAATTATCACGTTCTAATAAGATCATAATGACAAGTTATGGTGCCAAAAGTGATACTGTTTATGGATTGGTAAACTTTTCTGTAACTCCAAGACAATTTTACTCCGTTTTCGATAAAGGATGGATTAATGGACAAATAATCGATGCTTATTCGACAACATTTATGACAAGTTGGAAAAATATAACCTACATTCCTTGTGAGCTCACTTCTGATGTTTTGGGTGACTTTTGGAAAAAAAGAAGAAGCCAGAAAAGGCTAATCCATAAGATTCCTGCAGAACTTGGCGACATCATTTTAATGCCTTATCTGCTTTGTAGTCACTGGCAATTGTTGGTAGTGAATATACAGGATGAAAGTGTCATGTTATACGATCCCTTTGCGTTACCATTAGATGAAAGATACTTAGACGCGTTCAAAAAATTCATTGGTGAGTGCGAGAAGGTAAGTAGTTTTAGTAAACTAGCAAAACTAAATTGGAGCATTAAAAAACCACCAGTCAAGCGGCCGTATCAAACTGATGACTACAATTGTGGAGTTTACGTTATGCATTATATCGAGTGTCTTTATAAAAACATTCCACTAGGGAAAAAACTCGATACACAAGATAAGCGTTTACAAATAATGGCTGAACTACTTAAGAAATCTGAGAACTTACGTGATAAATGTGTATATTGTGCTAGGGAACTTTTATATGAAAAAAATGAAAATTCATGCGAAAACTGTAAGCGCTCGATCCATCTCGGGTGTTTAATTACATATCAGTGTGATACAGATGATGAGGATGAATCAGAAATCGCAGGAACTGCACTTAAAAAACAAAAATATATAAATTTGGGAATATTTAAATGCAGAATTTGCAAACGATTGCCCGAACTGACGTAGTACATACTGAAAACATAAAAAAAAAGTAACAGTGCAATGTAACAATGGTAACAGTAATAAATTGTAAAGTAATTGGATGCTGGTAGTTTGCCTACATTTATTTCGATATTACTAAACATAGAAATTAATTTTCAGAAGTATAAAATAACCTCAGAAATAGTTGAATGAAATTCTAGCTGGATATCTGCTTGCTCTTTCCGACGATGCACTTGTCCGAAAAAGTAAATTCGTAATTTTCGGAGGGTAAAGTGTACTCAGAATTTTTTTAGAAGCTTTTTCAATTTTCCAGCTGGAACCTACAGGTGTTTCAACAGTAAGGGGTGGTTAAATGGTGGGAAATAAAACTTAAGGGCAACTCCAAACAAAATCAGATTTTTTTGGCGAACTAAAGTGTACTTAGATATTTTAAGAGCTTTTTAATTTTCACAGCTGGAACCTCCAGTGATTCCAACACTCGGAGGCAAAAAAAACGATGGAAATATAAAATTTCACTGACTCCGAACATGCCTAAATTTTTTCCATCAGGGTAAAATGTAGCCAGAATGTTTTTCACCGTTTCGAAATGTTCCAGCTGGAAATTCCAGTACTTCCGACACTCGGAGTCGGACGAAACGGGGAAAACAAGAAATTGAGGTCACTCTAGACATGCTCGAATTTTTTCCAGCGGGGTAAAATGTACTCAGAGTTTTTTTCGCCGATTCGAAATTTTCCAGCTCGAAATTCAAATACTTCCGACACTCGGAGTCGGACGAAACGGGGAAAACAAGAAATTGAGGTCACTCCAGACATGCTCGAATTTTTTCCAGTGGGGTAAAATGTATTCAGAGTTTTTTTCGCCGATTCGAAATTTTCCAGCTGGAAATTCCAATACTTCCGACACTCGGAGGCGGACGAAACGATGAACATACTCAATTGAGGTCACTCTAGACATGCTCGAATTTTTTCCAGTGGGGTAAAATGTACTCAGAGTTTTTTTCGCCGATTCGAAATTTTCCAGCTGGAAATTCCAATACTTCCGACACTCGGAGGCGGACGAAACGATGAACATACTCAATTGAGGTCACTCTAGACATGCTCGAATTTTTTCCAGCGGGGTAAAATGTACTCAGAGTTTTTTTCGCCGATTCGAAATTTTCCAGCTGGAAATTCCAATACTTCCGACAATCGGAGGTGGACGAAACGATGAACATACTCAATTGAGGTCACTCCAGACATGCTCTAATTTTTTCCAGCGGGGTAAAGTGTACTCAGAATTTTTTCGCCGATTCAAAATTTTCCAGCTGGAAATTCCAGTACTTCCGACACTCGGAGTCGGACGAAACGGTGAAAACAAGAAATTGAGGTCACTCCAGACATGCTTGAATTTTTTCCAGCGGGGTAAAGTGTACTCAGAATTTTTTTCGCCGATTCAAAATATTCCAGCTGGAAAATCCAGTGGTTCCGACACTCGAAGGCGGTGGAATTGATGGGATAGGAAAAGCTTGGGCTTCTCTACACAATTATTATGTTTTTTCATCAGGATAAATGTCATTCACATATTTTTAGTCTCTTTCTACTATTTCTCTCATTATGTATATCTATATATATTGGCGTTCAATTGACCGGTCGCAACTTCAGTTACATTCTAATTTAGTTAATTTTATGAAAAGCTTAAGACGGCAAAATTATGAAAAAAAAAATAAGAAATAAAAAAATTGAATAACTTTTTTTTCAAAACTGTATAAATTGATTTGAAGCTATTGCAAAAAATAAAGAGAACATCATTTAGATTAATATTTCAATAGTTAATATTTATTATTTATCATAATTTAAAATAAAATATTCTTAAATTAAGAAAACTTGATGATTTACAAATGAAGGCAAAATAGTATATTACACACCCAGGGAAGTAAAGTAAGAAATGTCTCAGATCACATGTAATTGTTGGCCGAGGCGAAGCCGAGGTCAACAAACATGTGATCTGAGGCTTTCTTATTTACTTCCCGAGGAGTGTATACTATTTTTCTCCTCGACGGAGGCGGAAAGCGGCAACTTCGTTTTGCACAGCGGGACGAAAGTTGACGCTTTCCGCCCGGAGGTGAGAAAATTTTTTTTTTATAAATATCGAATTCTTTTAAATTTATAGTATTCAATAAAATAATTTTTCTCATAGCTTAGTCTTGAGTATATATAGCATTAAAGAGCATGAAGTAACAGATTAAATATTTAGTTCCAAATGCGTGTAGTGGCCGAGCGGGCTAAAGTACATGACTTAAGCTGCTCCCAATCGAAGGATCGGCAGTTCGAGTCCCATCATACGTTAAAAAAAAAATAAAATTCCTTCTTTACCGAGGGCAAAAAAATAGCATTTAATTCTCCAGAGGAATTACGTGAAGTCGTACAAAGAGATAATAAATAATTTTTTTAAACAAAAAAAATCATTTATTGAAAAACCAAGATTAGGATTATTGTTGCTATTATAATATTATTATTAATATTATTATTCTTATCTTTGAATCAATAAATATAGAACTGCAATATTGCCCCTAAATCTCGATGAAAACTAAGCAGATCCAGGATTAAATGTTTAAGAAATCACAGTAGTATTACTGTCAACTCACATCGATATTATTGTGATTTCACGAAGAATCTATAGTAAGACTGCTGTGAAATCACTATATGATGACGGTATTATTACCGAGAAAGCATGACTGAAACACTGCAGATCCAGAATAAACTGATAGTGAAATCACTGTAAACACACCGTAATACCACTGTCAACTTACAGCTATACTACTGTAAATTAACTGTAATGCTATTGTGATTCTACTATGAATCGATGGTGAAATCATCATAAAATTACCATCGGATGGTAATAAAATCACAGTGACCAAATGGCACAAAATCACAGTGATTTCACTGTCATTTCACCATGGGTTCACTATCTTTCCACTATGATCTCACTAAAATTTCATAATGATTTCGAAGTAATTCCGAATCCACGAGGGATAAATAGAATTATTAAACCTTAAAATAATTTTTCATGTTATGTATATAATTATATATATATATATATATATATATATATATATATATATATATATATATATATATATATATATATATATATATATATATATATATATATATATATATATATATATATATATATATATATATATATATATATATATATATATATATATGCTCATTACAAAAAAAAGTACATTTAATTTATTACTTAATTAAAATGAATAACTTAATGATAAAAAAGATTGAAAAAAAGATTAAATAACAAAAAAAAAAAAAAAATTAATAAAATAAAAATCATAAAAAAACATACTGGAAATTTAACCAGATGTTTACGCATTGGTGTTACCGTTTGATGGTTCAAAGTGCATTTCCAATGAAGGTATATGGTTGGAAAGTAATAAACGCGGGAAATTCAAACGTTAGTTTGCGCAAGTGCAGATATGTAAGCGAGCAGCAGCAGCGACGCTTAGAGAAAAGGGTGGCGGAGGAGCGAGCAGCAGCCGCACTCTTAATATGCTAAAAAAACAAATAGGAAAGGGTGTACTGAGAAACAGACAGGTCGAAGCATAATCAAAATGTCAATGATATAAATGAGGATGTAGATGGTATGTGATAAAAAATGTTTATAAACGTAAAATTTATATTGTAATAAAAATTTTTTACTTAAAGTTAACATACTATACTTTTTCTTTAAACAGTTATAAAAAATTTATTATTATCAATCATCATGAGATCCATTAGTATTTAATTTTATATTTCTCTTATAATATAATCATAATTATAATAATTAACTTATTCATAATAAAAGAAAATTAAATAATAAAATTTATCTATTAAAATTAACTTATTATATTTTTTTTTTCTTTAAGCAGTTATAAAAATTTATTATTATCAATCATCATGAGATCCCTCAGCATAAAATTTATTTACTTTTCTTCTTTTAAATAAAAAAAAATCTTAACTTCTTAATAATGAACAAAGTTTTTTATATGTTTATAAAAAATATTAAATAATGAGATGATTTAATTAATTAATTGATAAGTGTAAAAATTATTGAACCCTATTGGTAAGATAAATATTGATATTATAAATCTGAATCGTCTTCATCTGAAATTTCCATGTTAATACTTTCAGCAGCAACAGCAGCAGCAGCAGTTCTTTTTCTTTTTTCGGTTCAGGACCGTCCAATTCGAGGTTATTATTTTTTTTTTCTAAACAACTTTCAAGTTGTCTTTGTTCAATGTTTTCCATTGATTTTCTGGCTTGCTCTCGATTGATCTTATCAATCCGAATATTTTTAAATTTGAGCTCTTCCATTTTTTCTTTCAATTGATCGTTTTCTTTTTTGAATTTAAAAATCTCCATTTGAAGCTTCTGCATTTTTGAGTCAGGGTTTGGCACGTGGAGATTTGATTTCCAGTATCCTCGAAGAGAGGGTCTAACTCAGCTCCTTCATCATCATTGGTATTAGCACCATGCCTCAGACGATGAATCAATCTAATTTGTTCATTTCGAATTTCCTGCTGTCTTGCAACCTCAATTTGATCACGGATGGAATTTTCATCATTATTCAAATCATCTCATATGATGGTGTCAGCATCATCGTCAACCCCATATCCATTAATGTTTCTCCAATAGCCGAAGTGTAAATAGTTATTGCTAAAAAAGTAGCGTTCTGAAGTTGGATACCTGTCCCCAGGTATCATGAACCATCAACAGAGTCGGTTGTTTATTACCTGGAGGACAGTTGCAACCCCATCGATCACAATAATTGGACCATTGAAATTGACATCTTCATCCAGAAAAGTTGATAATTGATCCCAAATTTGATCAACCAACTCCTGTGACGTATAGCGGTCATTCCATTTCCTAGGAATCACGTAACTACACTTATCCAAAAAATTAAAGGAACAAGAAAATTTTATAAATTTTTAAGTGATTTTGGAAGGATGTATTTTCGTGAAAAATGATCGTATCGAAAAAACAAAGAAAGCAAATTGAAGCTTAAAATCTCTAGTTTGAAGATCTTCCAGCAAAATATTTTTTCGAGCCACGGTTTTTGCGAAATCATGAGAAAAAGGTCGAGACAGAATTTTTCTAAATTTTTTGGTTTTGTTTTTAAGGTCTATGGGGCCGGGAAAAATTTTTTTAATAAAAAAAATTCATGACTCGCTTAGGAAATTTATTCAGCTACAATTTGCTTTTTTTGTTTCTCTATACGTCAATTTGCTGCTGAGATATCAGCCTTCAAATGAAAAAGGATCCTTTTGTCTTTTATTATTGATATCTCAGCAAATAATGGCCGCACAGTAATTTAAAGGGCAGTTTAAGAAACTTGAATAAATTCCCTACAAGCTCCATTTTCGATTTTTTCAAAAAAAAAAATTTTTTTGATCCTTGACATTCATTTGAAAACCTCTTAAAAAAATGGACATTTTCTGGGTTTTTAGTCGACTCATCGCTACTCTGCAAATATTAATAAAAAAAAAATGTTTCCAGGTAAGTTTACAGCTTAATGTACCCCAAAATCCCTGGAAATTTTCAGATTGATTCATTGAACCGTTTGTCTGTGCCGATTGCTTAGAGTTTTACAAAACAATTAAAGGAACAGGTTTTGTTCCTTAATTTGTGTAATCATTACCAAAATAAAAAATCAAATTTTTTCGGATTTTCTTTCATTCTTGCGTTAGTTATTCAGTAAATGTAAGGTAAAGAGAAAAAAAAAATCAATTTAATTTTATTTGTGTGTAACTTAAAAAAATAAAGACACACCTGCATCTCATATTACTAATTTTTACAGACTGCACATGTAGTGATTGATTTTACTATTATTAAGTAATATTTCTTTTCAATTTATTAAATTATAAGAAAAAATACATGAAATTATCAAGTTCATAAACTAAAATTTTATAAAAGAATTGTGGCGTCTATTGGTGCAGTGATGGCGGTGGTGATTATCTGAATATTCAATTAAATAATAGTTTTAATTATTTTATTGTTATTGATATTCATGTAAATGTTAAAATAATTATTGAATAATACAATCAATTAATTGTTGGTTAGCTTAATACACTGGTCACAGAAATTAAGGGATAGAAAAAAAATCCGAAATTTTTAGGTGATTTTCAACATGCTGTAACTCGGTGAAAAATGGTCGTATAAAAAAACTGAAAAAAACTAATTGTCGCCTCAAGTTTCTAGTTTTAAGATCTGGACCTCATAATTTTTTATCATGTACGGTTCCGGAGTAGTCATAAGAAAACCGACAAAAAAAAAATTTTCAAAATTTTTGCTGGTCTTTCTATACCTCTATGGGCGACAATAAATTTTTTTGAATAATCCGACTGTCTGTCTTTTCTCGGAAATTTTATGCTCTTTAATTTGGTGGCCTTAAAAAGTCTCTACGACGATTTGGCGCCGAGTTATCATTGATCAAAGCAAAAAAGTCCATTTTGGCTTTGATAATCAATAACTCCGGATGTATTGGTCGTACAGAGAATGGAAGCAGGGTTTTGAAAACTGGAAAACATTCTCTATAAGGCAAAATTAGTGGCATTTAATAGAAAAAATTTTTTTAAAGCGATATTGTTTGGTAAACAACGGGTCAAAATTCACAAATTTAAGCATATTCGGAAATCTTGCTATAACTTTGGATATAACGGATGAACAAAGGATATCTTCGACTTTTTTCCAATCTCAAAGTGTCCTGAAAAAACCCTAAAAATTTCAAATCGCTGCGATTTCTTTTTCTTAGTGCCCCGAAGCTTTAAATTTATCGATTTTTTAAAAAATCACCATAATTGGTAGTTTCTCGGTTTTTGTTCATTTTTTCGATTTGAAAATGGTTCTTTTTTACCGATAATCTTCATTTCTTTGATCAAAAAGATCGATTATCAAAAAGAATTGAAAAAAAAAAAATTTTGAAAAAAATTCCTCAAATTTTTTTTACCGCTGCAACTGCATCTGCTTCAAATGTCAACTTAACAAACATACCCCAAAAAAAAAATTTTTGAAAAAAAAGATTTTGAAAAAAAATTTTTTTTTTCAAAATTTTTTTTTTTTCAATTTTTTTCGATAATCGATCTTTTTGATCAAAGAAATGAAGATTATCGGTAAAAAAACCATTTTCAAATCGAAAAAATGAACAAAAACCGAGAAACTACCAATTATGGTGATTTTTGACAAAATCGATAAATTTAAAGCTTCGGGGCACTAAGAAAAAGCAATCGCAGCGATTTGAAATTTTTAGGGTTTTTTCAGGACACTTTGAGGTTAAAAAAAAGTCGAAGATATCCTTTGTTCATCCGTTATAACCAAAGTTATAGCAAGATTTCCGAATATCCTTAAATTTTTGAATTTTGACCTGTTGTTTACCAAACAATATCGCTTTAAAAAAAATTTTTCTATCAAATGCCACGAATTTCGCCTTATAGAGAATGTTTTCCAGTTTTCAAAACCCTGCTTCTATTCTCTGTACGACCAATACATCCGGAGTTACTGATTATCAAAGCCAAAATGGACTTTTTTGCTTTGATCAATGATAACTCGGCGCCAAATCGTCGTAGAGACTTTTTAAGGCCACCAAATTAAAGGGCATGAAATTCCCGAGAAAAGTCAGACAGTCGGATTATTCAAAAAAATTTATTGTCGCCCATAGAGGTATTGAAAGACCAGCAAAAATTTTGAAAATTTTTTTTTGTTGGTTTTCTTATGATTACTCCGGAACCGTACATGATAAAAAATTTTAAGATCCAGATCTGAAAACTAGAAACTTGAGGCTACAATTTGCTTTTTTTAACTTTTTTATACGACCATTTTTCACCGAGTTACAGCATGTTGAAAATCACCTAAAAATTTCGGATTTTTTTTCTATCCCTTAATTTCTGTGACCAGTGTATATAAAACTATTGGTTAGTTACATATTTAGATTATCATCATCACCACCACACCCATAGACGCCGCAATTTTTCTATGAGATTCTATTTATATTTTTATCAAATCATATATAAATAAATACAAGCACACATTCACATGTTCACTTATTTTATTTATTTGCAAATAAATATTGTAATGGGTGCACTTATTATATTAATTTCGATTGTGGTCTCAATACAATAAGTGTCCCACACATGTGCAAAACTTAAGGTGTTTTACAAACCTGTCTAGCTGAACTCAGTGCCTCAGGATGAGGATAAGCCCCGTACTGGACCACACAGTATTAAAATTAGGAGAGAAGTCTTTTACCTAAACTTCTCAGGAAGGTTGCGATAAATTAGTTTAATATATCAAATTTAAATATAAAAACCGTGACATATATTGAAACGAAGCCGCGTTACAGATGATTGATGAGATATGAACAATAACCAAAATGAATGATGAAACTGACTCGACTACTTTTATTAACAACGATTTGACTCGACTAATTTAACCAAACTGACTCGACTACTTTTATAAATAGCGACTCCTCAATTAATAAAATATTATTTAACAAATAAATAGTTAACCCGACGATAAAACAAACGAGTTCACTTACTCCAAAATCTCCAATCTTAACCAGTCCTTTCATTCCACCGATCCTTTTCCTCCAAGACCAAAACCATAACCAGTCCCTCCTCCGAAGTCCACCAAACCATTCCAATCCTTTCCAATCAACCAGGTCCAATCCACAATAAATATTATATAAATAACCGTTTAAATAAACTTAATAACCTTAATAAAAGAATAAGTTTCCACGGGCCGTGGGCTTATATGCTCTTGGCCCATTTTAATGATGATTAGCAGCACGTGTAGTAGTAGTAGATAGAAGTTTGTGGAAAACCAAGAAGTTAGTGGTAGTTGTAGCAAGGCACGTCCGTCCACGGCGATTGCTGCGAGCCAAGAGAGCGACCACTCGTCGTCTCTGGGCCTTGTACCCCTCTCGACTCAGGCTGGCAAACCCCTAAAACCAAATGTCGGGACTCGACCGTAGCGACCCCGGCGCACCAATGACTGTATTTTCTTCAGTTGTTGATAGTTGTTGAAGAAGGAGGGCGGAACTTTTGGCGCGGGTCGAAATTATATTTAAATTGTAATGTGGGAGCATTCCACCCCGCGACAATATTTATATATAAATGTTTAATGATTTATAAGAAACTTACAACAAAAAATGTACAATGAGTCCAACGTTTCTCGGCACTTGTCTAGACTTTTTTGGATTTAAGTTTCTTGAGAGATTTTTATCTTCTCAAGTGTTATGTCCAAATAATTTTTTTTTTATGATAATAATTATTTAAAATAATTATTTCTGAGCTCCTCTTTGCAAAGCGCGCAAAAACGCATCGTCAGCTTTTTCACCTTTTTTATGCGGCAGAAAATAGTGGGAAGACACCTGCAATAAGTTTAACGAATAAACAATAAACTGTCGTCACTTTCCACCAATGACGATAATTATAAATTCCCCATCAAATTGCTAAGCAAAGTTTATAAAAAGCCTGAGCACCCATAGCTCAGGGCTAGTCGGTTTTTAAAACTTACGGTCCGGGAAAATTCGAACGTCGAAATTTCGTCCACTCTTATTGCAGGATTCCGCCCTAGGCGTTGAAAAGTCAATAAGAGGATTTTTAATATTTTCAACATAAACCTTATTGCAGGAATCCGTTTCGGCGTTGATTAATCAATCAGGCATTTCTTAATTTATCTAGACTAATTCTTATTGCAGGAATCCGCTACGGCGTCGAATAATCAATAAGAAATAGTCAAAGATCGTGAATTTATCACTAACCTTACTGCGGGAATCCGCCCTAGGCGTAGAATAATCAGTAAGGCATTTAAAACTAAAATCTTTTGTATCCAATTATTGTAGGAATCCGTTTCGGCGTTGAATAATCAGTAATTGAATTCAAATTATTGTTAAAAATCCTCAAATATTGATCGAAAATTCGATCTGACGCAACCGTAGTAAACGTGCGTCTATTACAATATTTGTCGGATTTATAAAAACCATCCGGTAAGATCGAACCAGTGACGCAAATCACGTGAATTTGCGATTCCATCTCGTGCCCAGTTAATTTGCGCATAAAACCACTTTTCGGGTGTTTAAAAGGACGCATTAAATATAAATTCAAATTTTAATAAAATATCTGTTAAGGATAAATAATCATATAATATAACTTAAATATAAAATTGTGAAAACTAGAGTGAATAAGTGACGTTTAGTTAAAAACGTTGTAATTTGAACCATCAAAATAAAGACAAAGTTCATCACTCCAACCTTGCGGTTTTCATTCGAGAGTAGTACATAAGGTCTTATCCTATAACCCAGCCGTGCCCACTCAACCCAAATTCTAGGACGAAGGTAAAGCGAGCTGCAACGTTCTGGAGGGGTAAAATCTGCCGTACTAGAAGAAGTTACATCGAAAGTTAGGTGAAAGAACTATTTTTCTATCCTTCATAAAATACTTTTGGCTTAAACAAGAGCACCAGTCTCTTCGAAGACGTTTGGGTTCTTAATTCTCGAAAAGATCCACTATGAATAATAAATTATAGGAAGATAATTTCTTCCTCGTATTCTTTATTGTTGTCCGCACCCTCCAACCCGCTTGTCCTAAAATTACTATTGCTACCAAAGGGAGAAATCCCGGATAAATAATTAAAAACTTAAGCGGCGGACGTAACATAAAGAACACTGGTGGCAGCGGTGGGATTTTCGAAATTAAAAATCCTTCCTTTTGAGCCACAGGTATCATTTTTTTACCAATTTTGAGATTAAAGGTAGATTTGTGGTATTTTTCCTATTTTCAAAATTCTAAAAATTTCAAAATTATATTTTCGTGGCATTTTTGAAAGTGCCACACCCTGTCTTTGTAGACTTGCCAAACCTTAACGGTTGGCAACGCCACGTATTGCGAACTCAGCGTTTTCTGCCCCTCAATCGAGTTGCGAAACACCTGAGTTCACAGTCCGCGATTTCGCGATCAAACCGCAGACTCAGCGAAAAGTCAAACATCGACTTTATTGTCCCAGCTTTGAGCTGTTGAAAGAAACTCTTTTTCTCTCTTTCTGACTAAGTCAGCAATTTACATTCCGAGTTTAGCGACTCATAAAATTGTCGCTTCAACATCACCTTAGGGTGTGGTCACCACCATCACTCGTAGTAGACAACACAGGAGGCGAAGAAATCTAATGCCTCCCTCAGCTCACAGCTTACAAGCAGAAATGCTCGTTAACAAGAGACCCCTCATCCGGCTGGATGCTACTTTGCACGATGCAAACACCCCACCAACCCAGTACGATATGGCCAAGGATCTCTATCGAGAGCTACCTAAATTTAACGGTGAAGGCCCAACTTGCAAGCAAGATTTCAGAGAATTTGATGCAATCGTACGAAGCTGGTTACCATGCATCCTCCCAGACCACCATGACATGTTCGTTGCAAAAATCGCAAAGAGAATTCCGGGTCGTGCTAAGAGTATCATTAGATATACTCCGATTTACAGCGTTGAAGAACTTCTCGAGGCTCCGGGCGAGAGTTTTCGTCACGGCGATCCTGATCTTATCTGGCACAAACGTCTAGCTGCAGCGTCCCCGAAGGACGGGGAAACCATCGAAGACTTTTATTTCAGGTTACGCAGTATGATCAAAGGCCTGGAAGCTGCACTACCAGCCGAAAATCGAGATGCCATCATGTCGCAGCAAGAAAAGGTTGCATTCGACCTTCTCTATTCCGCTTTGCATGACCTTCCAAAATGTCTTGCGCGTCTAAAAGATCCCAGAACGCTGAAAGAGCTTTACAAGGCGATTAAAGAAGAGCGAACCCTCGAATGTTTGCGGCCTGCTTGGAAACGCGATTCTAACGAATTTTCGCGTCATCCTTATAAAGACCGTCGAGACTAAGACCGAGACTATAACAGACGCTACTCGAGAGACGATTATCAGAGACCTCGTCGAGATTATGACGATTACGACGACCATAGAGAGACTAGAGGACGAACATTTACTTACTCTAAAAATAACCACAGACAGAGTAAATATGATACAGACGACGAAAACAGTGTAGACTCTGACGCCAGTGCAGAGTCCGCAGACTACTCAACTTACGCTTACACCTCAAGTAAAGGGGGACGTAGTCAGAACCGGGACGATGATTCGACTCCACGAACGTACAAGAAAAGTCCGTCACGTTCACGTACAGAAGAGCATTTTCCGGCCAGACAAAAGACTGTGACGTTTGACTCTGCTGACATCGACACTGAAAAACTGGAACATCTGAAATTAGACGCTCCATGTTGCGACTGTCCGTTCTGCCCTTACCGCGACTCGTCTAAATCCGCCCCTAGGAAAAACAACGACGATCATTTAAATTTGATGGGCGCTCGACAGGCCGAGGCGACTGCGAGTATGCCCCGCGAGCCTCGCCGATCCATGAGTGTCCAGCAGAGGCCTCAGACCGCGAAGGAATTCAAAATCCTTCAACGCCCGAAGCCCTCGCACTAGTAATCGGTAAAGGTCCGAGAGTCTGGATGAAATCTCCAGACCTCTTCCAGGGTGGTTGTGAAGTTTTACTGGATACAGGTTCTGACCTGAACTTCCTTTGTATCGACGCTCTGGGGGATGATACCATCTTTCACCCCGAAAACGGAGGTAAGGTGGGCGGCATAGCGACCAGCAGTATGCCCATCATCGGAACTGTGACGCTCAACGTCTTTGAAGTAGATGTTTGTTTACAGGTTGTACCTAGATCACCTGGAGGTTACCCGGGTATCCTTGGAAACGAATTTTTCATCAAAGAACGAGCTGGCATTTCCTTTTATTGGAATACGCTGGTCCTCAAAAATCGACCTACCCGTCCTATCCCTTTCACAATGGAGGACGACCTTGACGGAGGGTATATCCTGTCCTTAGGGACAGGTCCAAAAATTTTTAACTCGTGTAATTCCCTTCATGAAAAATTACAATGCTTTCTTGTGGATACAGGGGGGGATGTCTGTTTGATAAATTCTTCGGCCCTTAAACCTGAAATCAGAGTGGATCGTAGTGACACGATGCTACTCCGAGGTTTGAATGGGCATCCCATGGAGACGATCGGTACTGTTGAACTGAAAGTTTTGGGATCTAAAATTCGATTTCATGTTTGTGAAGGTAACTTACCCTTCAGCGGCGTTGGCATATTGGGAAACAACTTCTTGAGAAAAGAACAAGCAGAAATCTCATATCATCACCAATCTCTGAATTTATTCTCGCGACCTTCCCGACCTCTATGCTTCAGCCTAGGGGTAAAGCCATCTCGTTCGTATGTCATTCCACCCCGTATGCGAATGTCTGTCTCCGTACCTGTCTTGAATCCAAAAATCAGACAAGGCTATCTCCGTAAGATTCCTCTTAAAGAAGGACTCTTAATGAGTGAAGCCGTTGTTTCTGTGGATGATGGCCAGGCGATGTGTATGGTGATCAACACAACATCTGACCCAGCGAAAATCGAGATCGAACCTCAAATGCTTGAAGAATTCGAATTTGATCACCTCGATTCATCCGACGAATATTTCGATACTGCTGAAGCTCCGCCCGAAACGAACTCACTTTCTAAGCAAGAACGTGTCCACTTAATCTTTGACAAAATTCCCACTAACCACCTCAGTCGTACGGAAAGGAAACAAATATTTAGACTGATACAGAAAAATCATGACATATTTCACCTTCCAGGTGATCGTTTGGGACGCTCCAAAAAGTTTACTTGTAAAATCGAAACCACAAGTGATACACCAGTCCGAATCAAACAATACCGTTTTCCTCAAGAACATCGCGGGGAAATCAAGAAACAAGTCGATAATTTACTCAAACAAGGAATTATACGTAAATCAAAATCTCCGTATAATTCGCCCTTGTGGATCGTCCCTAAGAAATCCGACGCACAAGGTAATAACAAATGGAGAATGGTTATCGATTTTCAAAATTTGAATAAGATAACCATTGGAGATGCTAACCCCCTACCACTCATAATTGACATTCTAGATCAACTCGGTGGAGCGAAATATTTCAGCGTGTTTGATCTTGCAAGCGGTTTCCATCAAGTACCAATGGATCCCAGGGACGCTGAGAAAACTGCGTTTTCCACCCCTGATAGTCATTGGGAATACTGCTGTATGCCTTTTGGGCTTGAGTGCGCTCCAGCAATTTTCCAACGTATGATGGACTCCACTTTGAGTGGTTTGAAGGGAACTGAATTATTCATTTACCTGAATGATTTTGTAAGCTACGCATCTTCACTTGAAGAGCACGAAGTACGAGTGCAAAGACTTTTTAATCGCCTTCGAGAGGCTGGGCTAACTCTTCAGCCCGAGAAATGTAAATTTCTCTGCCCCGAGGTGGAATGTTTGGGTCACATTATCACTAAAGATGCCGTAAAACCCGACCCGAAGAAAATTTCGTCTCTTAAAAATGCATCCCACCCCCGTAATCATACGAAGGCGCGTAAATTTCTGGGATTAGCGAACTATTACCGACGTTTCATCGAAAACTTCGCCGAAAGAGCGAAACTGATCGCTGACCTTGCCAGAAAAACTAAACCGTTCGTCTGGTCAGCTGATTCTCAAAAAGCTTTCGATGACATAAAGAATGCACTGTGCAAAGATTCATTCCTCGCTTATCCAGATTTTAATCGACCATTTATACTAGCAACTAATTCATCCGATGTTGGCATCTCGGGTATCTTGAGCCAAGAACTCGATAACGAAGATCAAACTCCCGAAAACCCAGATGCAAATGTCGAGAACATTGTCTCATGTACTTCTAGAGTTCTGCAAGAAACTGAAACCAGATATACACACAACGAAAAAGAATGTTTGGCGGTTTTGTATGCGGTGCTACAATTTCGGCCTTACCTCTACGGTAAGCCCTTCACCTTGTATACAAGTAGTCCTTGTATGTCCTGGTTAAAGGATAGCCAAACCGTTACAGAACGCCAAATCGAATGGAGATCTAAATTAAGTGAATATAAATTCTCTGTTGTTGTTCGTCATACAATCTCCGAGCAATATGCCGAAGGATTATCTTACAATCCCGAAGGAAGATCTCCGGCAGAGATTAATTCAGAAGAAACACCCATCAGAGAAGCTGTAATGTTACCGCTCAAGAAAAATTCTTGTCCTGACGACGAAGCAGTAGCAGCAGTAAAACGAGGTCGAAAACCGGGAGGTAAAAATAAATCCTGTGTCAACAGCGCTCCACAACCTCGTAATACAATTGCATCTCGTCTACGAATGAGACGAGCTACAGAACTGAACCCAAATCGGAAAAAGCTAAATTATTGTGAAATAATTACTGCTGAACCTGACGTTTCAGGGTCTATCGAAGACGACGTATTCGAAGAAATTCAACCAGAACCATCATCAAAACCCCAAGCTCCAGTAGACCCGGAACCAGAGCCTGAAACAAATTCTGAAGAAACAGATGAGGAGCAAGAAGAAGCAGTCCGACTCATGAACGAAGAGTATCTGATGAACGAACAGGGTAAAAGTTCCAGCGATCAGGGGGATGAAAATTCGCCCGAGGCGATAGATCGACAACAAATGCGGGAAAATCTGAGGAAATCATTCGAACGCTTTAACAGAGCGTTAGAACAACGAACAGTTAAGGCTCCTGACACTGAAGCAGATCAAACCGTTTGCCCAGACGATTATTACAACCCTCTGCCGGTAGCCAGCCCTCAAGTGGCCAGAGAAGTCAGAGAGTACCTTGAAAAGAGCTACCTACCGCACGAACATGACGAGAATAACGACAGTGATGAGTCTGCAGAAATTGACGAAGAAGAAAAAGACGAATTTCTTCGTGAAAATGAAAGTACAGTCGAAGACGAAGATTCGAGCGAAGCCAGCTGCTCTGAACCAGAAGTCGAAGTGGAGGCAAATCCAGCAACTCCACCGTTGTCGCGAGCTACCAAACTTCGTGAAAAATATTTGAGTGGTGGTTCAAGTCCATCTACTCCCATGTGGAAACACACTGTGTTGAGAGCTGCACAGAAAGAGCATAAAGGGCTGGAATACGATGACCATTCCAAAACCTTCTATTGGAATGACGAGGTGGAAGCAGACAATCGAAATTCTACCATCATAGCAAGACCTTCTACTTGTCAAACCTTAAAAACTGAAGATTTTCCAGCTGCATCTTCCAGTGTAGCACACCCGGAAACTCGGTACACCAAGAACAAGACGACGGAAATGAGCAGGCAAACGAATCTGATCCTCGCCATGTGACGCATCCGAAAGTTGTTTGGAGGTCGCCAATCACCACCTACGAGTCCTGAGAGAGGCCGAAACCATCATCGAAGAGGCAAAAGCCGGCAGACTCTCTCCTCAAGCGATATCGCCAAAACAACTTTACAAAGCAACGGTCGACATCATGCGAAAACATCCTGATTTAAATCCACCTCAAACGATTGACAGGATGGACATCTCAACCTTGTCAGCAGTATCGACAGTTAAAGTAGCGAGGGCAAAAGGTTATTTACTCATTATAGTAACCTTGCCTCTGTTCCACAAGATTCCGCTACTATCGTATGAAATGAGACCGTTGCCAAAACCAGAAAACGTGAACGGAAAAATTCAAACTTTGACCATTTTACCATCCAAAAGGTTCTTGGTTACAGATCCAGGCCTGCAAAGATTTTTCCTGGCAGACTCTGAATATATAAATAAATGCAGAACCATCGGAGAAGATTTATCGTGTCGTCTTAATATCCCATTCCAATCTACAGAAGATCCTGAAGAAGTTGACTGCGAAATGAAGCTGCTCTTGAAATCGACAGAAGACATTTCGAGAACTTGCAACATCCGCATTATCCCCGATAGCTAAACTACGTGGATAAAGCTCAATCAACCAAACTCTTGGGCCTATTCGACCTGCAAAGAGGAAAAATTGAGTCTCAAATGCCTGGACCCAGTCGAAAAAGATTACTACATCAATGGAACAGGGATGATTCATATCCTGGGCGGATGCGAAACCAAAAACGGAAAATACTTAATCAAAAGCATAGATGAAGAAATCACCCAGCTGAATATCACGCTGCCGAAGTGAAATTTAACTTTGGAAACACTGTCAACAAATTTAACAGCTGATCCCAAAGTCTCAGGGTTTCTTTTCAAAAAGAACATCGACCCGTTAAACACAATCGATAAATTCCAACCCTGGGGAGCAGGGTTGGAAGAAACAGAAAACCGGATGTCTGAAATAGCGCTGCATCATCAGGAGGACGAGATACAACGAACGATGACGGCGGGAAATATGTCCATCCTCGTCATCTTGTGTGCCATTCTCATCGTTCCAGTTTTCCTCAAATGTTGTATCTGCTCAGGCAAGAGGCGCTGCTTCAGCTATAAGAAAAACAAGCAACCAGGCGAGGTACTACATAAGACAATAATAGAGCGTACCTCTGATCTCAAACCAAAGGCAGTCCAAACTAAGGACCAACCAGAGGTCATCGAACTCCAGAAGCATCCGTCGACATCAACTCGTGTCTCCTTCTCCGCAAATCGGCGAACAACTCCAACTCGTACATCCAGAGGTCTCCGTCTCTCAAACTTCAACGCACCAATATAATCAACCTAAACAAGATAAGAACAATGTATAATCAAACAAAACATTCGCGTGGTAAAAATAGCAATCTTCTTCTAATTATTTAGAAACTGACCCCGAAGTAATTTTTGGGGCCATTTTGGAAAACATCTACAAATTTTTGTATTCATTTAACCATATCTATGGTTATCTTTGAAGAGGATCTCTATTTTACCACCACTTTATTTTTAAAAGATAAACAAAAAAAAAAAAAAGAAATAACTAATAAACATATTACTAGACTTAAGTTATATGATAAATTTTGGAAAAAGAAAGAAAATTTAATAATAGATTTTTACATTTAAACCATTAAAGAAATTTAAAATCACCTGAACATTCGAGAAAACAGGATAATTGGTAAGTCCCTGTTAAAGACCGCGAAATTACTTTTCAAACTAAAGAAAATTATTTAAACGTCTACCTTTCTCAGCGCATGCGCGAATCCGAACGCAGACGACAGCCACTGACAAATATTATCACGGCTTTGACAATTTTCTTACAGGACGTCATTTCTCTGCCAAATTCTCCTTTTAAAAATTTAAACCCCATGGAAACTCCTTAAAAAACTCATTTTCACCACCTATAACAAAAAAAAAATTGAAGCAGTAAATAGATAGTATTTTTTCTTTCAAAAACCAACTTCAGAATGTTACTCACCTCAAACTAGTCATATGTTCCATAATAAACTAAAAACACTTGCCTGGCGAATTTAGATAATTGCGCCGTAATAAAAAAAAACTTTAAACTCAAAAAAAAAAAAAAAAAAAAATAGAAAACCAAGTTTTCTTTACGTATACACTTGCATATGTTACCATATCCAAGTTGTATACGGCTATTTGAAGGAATGGGCGAATTTTTGGGTTAAACGAAGGAACACACGATCTTTAAGCTTATTTTCTCTTTATTACAAAGAGAAAACCGACAGATGAACTTGACTTGCAAGTGGTAACATCACATCGGTTACCCGGCGAACGCTGGTGATAGCCGAATTGCCCCATTTTCTTCCTCCATCTCGAATTCCTCTTCTTCCGGGTCATCTTCTCCATCCTCCCTAAAGAGCCAGGAAATAGATTTCCAATCCTCCATCCAATCATCCAAATTCTCGTCCTTTTCCCTCCAAAGATGCTTACTCCATGCCAGGAAAAGCTCACGCTTTAGACGGGATGGGCAGTCCGGCAGAGAACCCCGACTCGAATAATACTAGACAAACAAACCGATATTTTAAATAACACTAAAATCACGACCAACTAGACTTTTCACTTCAACACATACGTGTAGCAAATTATTACGCACACCACAAGTATTATAACACTCACAAGTATGAATGTTGGGGGCCCAAATTGCAAAAATCCTCCGAATATAAATAAATTCGGAATAGGATCTTATAAAATAATAAATGGGATCCCCAAGGTTATACTTCTGACCGAAAGACTTGCACATTGTACCAGTTTCAAATCAGATGACTGAATGCCCGACTTAACGCATAAACGCACCGTCAGCGGTAATAAGACGCGCTAGCTGTGAGAACGGTTGTTGAAGTCACACAAACTAAACTTAAGAATAAAATAATGAGAATGATTCTCAAAGACTAAAGAAATAAAACGCTATATATTTTTAAATTCATTCGCAATTTATTCTGTCAAAATTCAAAACATTAACGCCTTTTGAAAAGCCAGGCGATAGTAGAATCTTTTAGAGTAGAATTTAACAAACGCAAATTATTTCTGCATCATCGAATGTGACGGATATATCTCAAAACTTCCATTAAATAGCTGTTACCAATGAGAGCATCGTCCGTAAAATACCAATGTAAATTGGTCACGACATACTAAAACGATCAAAAATAACATTTTTAAAGAAGTCCTCTTTATATAATATATATGAGTATACAAAAATACCTCTAGTAAGGTAAGAGCGCGACCATCCGCTCCTATCGGGGGCAAGGGTGGTGCTATCGAATGGATCCAATCAACCTCATACTGATGAGAAACGAACAAAAAGATTGGATCCTAATCTAGATACCAACGAGCTCACACCTCAATCAAAATTTCATCCAGTAAAACCGGTAGAAGTTCCATTTCTGGATCAGCAATCTCAACAGGTTGGCGAGTAAAACACATTTTCAATGATAAATTCTGAAATTATGAATTTCAGTGTATAAATAAAAATTTTTCAAACAAGGAGTTATCAAATTCCTTATTTTTAAATCGAAAATGGGCTTTAATACCGACTTACCCCTCAACTGTAACGAACGCCCACTAGCTTTAAGAATAACTCGATGAAAAACACTATGTTTAAAAATCATCTTTTCTTACTCTAAAAAAGAAAAAAACACAAACATAATAATAACCGTGGCCTTGCTAAATCAGCAAATTAAAAACTGACCGCGAATAAAACAAAGCGATATATGAAAAAGTAACGACAAGAATTCTCAAAAACTCCCATAAATATCCCACTGAAACATCAATGGGTATATTGGGAATAATCTCTAAAAATCATTCCACATGCATGCTACTTATATAAGTGACCTACATTCTCAAATTTTCAGGATAAATTCTTCAACATTATCCTTAAAAAGTCATCATTTATTCAATTTATTTATGATATAAATCATACCATTGATTTAAACACGAAATAAGCTGGTTTAGAGAATAGTCCTTTCAGTGACTGCAAATTGGAGACACTTGCCGGTAAATCTAAGATCAATTCAGCGGTCGATATTTAGCATCACATTGATGTCACACCGTCGCGAGAATTGCGAACGCGGGCAAAGAAGAGACCGATTAGCGACAGCTGTCGTTCACGATCGCGCAACGCTCTCTCTCTCCCTCTCACGTCCCGAGTAAACCTATCGCGCGCTCCCTCACTCTTACACGACCATCCTATGCGGCCAATAAATATATTTAATTCAAAATAACTAATAAACTAACTTTAATAATAAATAATTAAACTAATTCTTAGAACTTGAACAAATAATAAAAATAAACGGCTTAACCTAATTAAATTACAACTAATTAACCCAAGTAGAAGCTATTACTAATCATTAATTATTATAAAAAAAAAAGGGGAAAAATTATTTTTTTTTATTTTAATTAAACTTATAATAATAAATAGTAAGAACTAAATAATATTTCTAATTAAAAATAATATAGAAATTTTATTAGGGAAATTTTATAAAAAAAAAAATAACGCCTTACACTGAAATTCGTAAAAAAAAAAAAATCTTATATTTTCTTATTAAATATAACAAGATATCCAAATTTTTAAAAAAAAATTTTTTTTTTGTTTTATATAATTCTTGTTTCTTTTTGTCTTGTTTTTTCCTCTTGAGTCCTACCGGAGCCTCATGAGGTCCCGCGTCCAGTCACTGAAAAATAAAGGAAGAAACATTAATAAAATTGTTTTTTTATATAATTAAATTCAGATGAATTTTAATGCTTACCGTAGTAGGCTTTCGGCCGTCTCCATGAAGCAGACCGATAGAGTTTCTATCTCCTCGTGGTTAGGGGCCATGACCACTTCAAACGGCCCCGTAGACTCCAGGGCACCTTCCAAGAACCAGCGGGCGGTGATTAACTCCGGTGGAAGATGCCCCGCAGCCATCACCCACACGCTATCGATTACCTCGATAGCGTTGGTCGGGTTTATAAAACCGACCAAACTCCCAATCATTACACCCATGTGCAAAATCGTCTGAAAAAGAAAAGAAAATTTAAATGCAGCAACTGACAGAAGAAAACGGATCAATACTATTAATAAATAGAGCCAAGATCCGCCGCGGTGAATTACATATTGCATCCAGGACGAAAAGCCCCGGATGTGTTCAGCAGTAGCATACATTTTTCAATATTTTTTTTTCCTTTACACCTTACACTGTTGAAGTTTAATTGCACACTAAGAATAGCTCTCAGCGGCAATCGGAATGCGTACCGAGATGAGACGGTAGCCGGAGATCATATTCGCTCGTGCAGACGCGGCAAAACGAACTCGCAATTAAACATCGCAAGATGTCGGCTCAATGCAGATTTGCAGTTAATAGCGAACTATTCCCTCCAGCTTATTTGAGTATCTTAACAAACTTTATATTTCTTAAGATCACCTATATATATTTGTATATATATACCGGGAGGATTACGTGAAATGGCTAATGTGAAGTTGGCTACAGAATTTGGGACTTTTTCCAGTTGGTAGGAGATAGTCTTATTTGGTAGTAAACTATAGCTAATTTGGAAACCCAATTAGTGGCTCCACCATGTGACAACTACGATCGAGATGGTAAAGAAGTAGAAAATATGAATTTCAAAAAGTGGTACTCAACCACTCTGAAATCACCCTTTACTTATTTATTTTTTTTTTATTGATAATCTTAATTAGTTTGCTTTATTCAATTAATTAATTGAACTTTGAGTTAATTACAATATAATTTAATTTTTTAATTCAATTAAATTAAATTACAGTAAAATTATTTATGAGAAAATAAAATTTACGTAATTTTCAGTACAAATTTTTTTCTTTTTTTTTTTTTGTATCATATTATTGAATTAATTAATTTAATCCTTCGTTAATTTCAATTCAATTCATATTATTGAAGTTTTATGTGATTTGTTATAAATAATATTATTTGATAAGAAAAATTACATTTTCGTAATCTTAAAGCGGAACTTGTTGTTGTTTTTTTTTTTTTTTTTTTTTTTTTTTTGAGAGATGAGATTAATTAACATTTGAACAGACGAATTTCAAAATTATGAAAAGTATTTTGTTTTACGTTTTTAAATTAATTTTTTTGTATTCAACGACCACGTGCATGCGCGTTATTATGTTGCGCGCAATTTTTTAAATTTCTGTAATCAATAAATTATTATTTCGGTTTGTCAATAACTATTTTTTTTTGTCTGAAACGTTTATTAATGTTTTTTAGTGAATCACTGAATAATATTAAATACGTAAAAAAATTATAAACTCATCATATCAAAAAAACCTTAATATTCTGAGGTTCTTATAGTAGCCAAGCGTTTTGAGATGATTACGTTTATAACTATTTACATGTTGATTTAATTGTTCATTCATTTTCTGTTTGAATTCTATTTAAAAAAAAATATTTCCGTTCCAAAGAGTGTATAGAAAAAAAAATTTTTTTTTATTCTTGGTTAAAATAGTTTAATAACTATCGCTAATTTTGTATTTAATGAATTGGGTTGCAATTAAAGGACAAATAGTTATTGTAAAGTTAATGTATGTAAAATATAAAAGTCATAAACTTTAATACGAAACATAGTGCCGGACTATCTACTACTTGTAGCAATGACAGAGTCACATTGCTGTAGATTAGGAGAAATTCGTCGGGTGTTCGAATCCTGCTAAGGACAGCATTTTTTTTTTAATTATTTATAATTATTCGAACTATAAGTAAATAATGTAATCAAATTTATCGACATCGAAAAATTGATGTAAGTCATATTATTTAACTTGAAATTAATTTTTGACTATTCAAAAATATTAAATATACACAATAATGAATGTAAACAGAGAAATCGTATGGATGGCCAAGATATTTTTTTTTTCTGTTAAAAAAGGCTTTGAAAGGTTTCTCCCAGAGTCAATTTCAATACTATTTATTTTTTACAATTCGTCATTTATAATTAAGTATGAAGAAATAATAATAGAAAATATTTCAAATCGAATAATGTCTGCGAGCTCGTGAATGATTGAGTTTGGCAGTTAATCAATTAGGTTAACCGATTACCAATTTTTTTTTGTTCTTTAAGTTAATAAACGCGTAGTTGTATTAAGGGTTTCAATATTTATAAACTTTCTTTTATTAAATAATTACGTTCGAAAATTCAACGGGTCCGGAGTCTCTCACTTTACTTGGGGTAAACCCAAAAAAAAAAATAAAGACTTACAAACAATAAGTCATAAAATGTAACGATAGTAAAAGGGATTAGGATCTTTCTATGTGCCGGCTTTTTCTTTCTGTGAAACTTATTTTCACAAAGTTTTTTTTTTAACCCATAAAATACAAAATATAAAAATATTTTAGTTGTTAATTTTATTCTGATATTATATAAATTCATTCATTTATTTCTAGTTAATATTCAAGAATAATTTACTTTTCATTTTATACATATTCTTATATTATTTGCGTCTCGGCTTACAATAAAACAAGGATATTTAAATTTCTTCTATTAATTGAGCATTCTGATTAAAATTTGAAATTTGTTTTATTCGTTTAAACTTTTATTTATGCAATTGCAAAACACAACATTGGTAAGTAAATCATTATTATCATTATTATTATTATTATTATTATTATTATTATTATTATTATTATTATCATTATTATTATTATTATTATTATAGTCGTTGTTGTTATTAGCTCTCCTTCTTTTGTATTTATGTTCAAAAATACCGCCCCTTTCGTTGATACATCATTGGAGTCTCGCATAATAACCCTCCCACGCTTTGTCTAACATCTCTGGCATAATCAGTGTGAAAAGATGAATTATCGCGTTCACCAATTCTTGACGAGTATTACACTCATATTCGTAAAGCTTATTTTTTATATGTCCCCAAATAAAAAAGTCAAGAATTGTTAAGTCAGGTGATCGTGGTGGCCATTCGAATCCCCTGTTCCTTAAACCAATCCACCGGTTTGGGAAGAACTAATCCAGCAATGCTGTTACAGGCCTGATACCGTGTACTGGAGCTCCGTCATGCTGATACCAGAATTCTTCTCCTGTCTGGAAGTTTAACATAATAATTGTAAAATTATACTTTTGTTCAGAACTCTTCTATAATTACAGTTATTGTTAGATGCTGTAACCGTTCTACCCATGTCGCTCCACTATTGTTTATTTAAAGTATTAAAAATAAAAATAAAAATAACAATAAAAAAAAAAAAAAATAATTCATTTTTAATTATCAGAAAAATATTTGTTTTCTTGGAGAAGATTGACTTACCTCTTGCTCAATATTTCTCACTGTTGGGATAACCAGATTTTGTAATAAATCATGGTACATTACTCCATCCATGTTTTCGAAAAAAAATACAGGTCCTATCATTTTATTGCCAACCACCCCAGCTCACACATTTACTTTCTCTTGCACTTGTCTGTTGCCTTCATGAACGATATGGGGAGGTGATTGTGCCCAAATTCGTTGATTTTGACGATTAGGCCCCTGGCCTGCATAAAAAGTGCATTCGTCAGTAAATAATGTACGCTGGAGTAACGACCTATCTTGATTTATCATTCTTTGCATACGTCGGCAATAATTAATCCGACGCTGGTGATCACCGATATGCTGCTTTTGATGAACACAAATTTTGTAAGGCTTGAAAGTATTTTCTTTCAAAATTTTAACTACAGTGGGCTATGAAACACCATACTTCTCAGATATTTGTTGGGCGTTTATTCCAAAAGAGTTGTATGGTTCCAACAAAATCGCTAATTGAAAATCTTCGGGAATTGCTTTATTGGGCTGTTTGTAGGGTCCAGTTCGTCCAATCACACCAGTAGCTTTAAACTGTCTCACAGCACGTAAAATCGTAGATGTCCCAGGGATAGGGCGGTTAGGATGAAATCCCGCGAATGCCGCTTGAATTTCCAAAGAACTTCTGCCTTGTAAAGCCAATTCTACCCACTCTTTTTTTTCAATTAATGTATAAACGTTATTAGGCATGTTTAAACTAATCACTGCACTTGATAAAAACACTGAATTGTTCTGATGACACTCGATGCTTCCTGCATTGAATCCGTAAAATGAATGAAGAAATAGTTGAAGCAAAAATTTTTCTATTTTTGAAGATAATGTTGTAAAAAGACTTGCAATTGCTTATGAGGATAACAATAAGTATGGAGGAGTCTTATTTACTTTGTAAATACAAAAAATTTACTGGTAATACTTAGGATACCGTAGGTCCAGTCATAAATCAAGAGGTTTGGGAGCATTCAAAAAAAGAGCTGTTTTTTAGAATATTTTCCATAGTTTCATGTTTAACAAATAGTGTTGTTTGAGATATGTATTATTAATAAATATTAAATCAATTTAATTCATAATTTCATAATTTATAATATTACTTTAAGTCTTTTTTATTAATCATAATAAACAAGGTATTATACTAAAAATATATTAATTCGATTAATCGAATAAATTAAATATATATTTAGAAAATAAATTAAAAAAAAAAAATTAGTTTTTTATTAATAGTTTAAAAACGAGATCAACAATTACTTTCCAATTTAATGTTTAACTTATACGGTATTATTCGCTCAGCAACTGGGTTCAATATACTTTCAATTTTTACCTCAGTACCATTTTGTTAATAGATAAACCGATGTTATTATTATTTCGGCTGCTTCATTAAGGTCTAAAGTGCTGAAAAAAATCAAATCAAAATTGATTTGATTAACGGATTCGATCAACGTTCTCTCAAAACGTAGTTTCCTAGCTCGATATCCGACAGGGCAAGTGAATTAACGGAATCTTATAAATAATCTTCATTTTTTCAAAAATTAACTATATTTTTTTCTGATTGAATCTGATTGAAATTCAATCAGAGCCCTCGAACGCTCCGGAACATTTCTGATTGAAAATTCGTTTCTGATTGAAACTGATAGAATTCTGATTGAGTTTCAATCAGATTCAATCGGATTCAATCGGAGTTTTTAATCAGGGATAATTGAAATCAAATCAAATTTGAAAAAATATTAATTAATCGAAAATAAAATTAATTTTCTTAAATTAAAATAAAATGTAGATAATAAAAACGAAATCAGGTTGGTTGGAGCATGATAAAAATTATTGTATCGTGCAACCGGCATTTATTGATTTATACGACGTTATCCCGTCAAAAGTACTAACATTTCGTACGGATAAGATTACATCTCACCAAACGTAGGTGCTCAATGTAATCATACCTCATTAATACATGATTTATTCTATACTCTAGGGAATAAATAGCACCTCTGCGATCCACTCCACCAATTGAGTTCAATTTGGATTTGATGCTTTGCTGGGTCCTAATTATTAATGCAAAATTTTTAATAGTATTATTCCTCTAAAAACCGGTTTGTCACAACGAGAAGAGGGGGAAAGTTTCTGGACTCACCATCAGCGTCCAGGTGTTATTTAAAAAATGTCGCGGCTTGTATTCAGTTACGTGAAGCTCCTATTTTATTATTGTTGAAATTCAATCAGTGCGAGTTGTGTATTTTCCAGTCAAGTAAAATTAAATTTAAAACTATCGGTGTTCTTTCTATTTTTAATTAGGTCAATCAAATTGTTTCCAAGGATTTTTTTTTTTTTTTTTCGAAAATTCGTTTTTCAAATTAAGTTAATTCTATTTCTGTCGATTTTATACATTTAGAAGGGTTGTATAGATCTCGGTACGCATGCGTCTAAAAGTTACTCAATACTATATTTAATTACAAGACAGACACGCTTTTTTCTGTCTTATAAGACTAAAATCTCATTTATAAGTTTTACAGTCCCAGTTCAATAGCTGCCTTTTTTGTTAATTCAATGTGAATATTATTTTTGCCGTCAATACATCAGGTAAGTGAAATAATTATACAATATGGAGTTACGTTATTAAAGCAGGTTTATCAGCCGAAGCTACATACTATTACAAACTAAATTTTATGGATGACCGAATACAGTAGACACTACAACAATCGTTATTTAAGTAACAAATACATTTCACTCCGTAAACATGAATAAGTGAATATCCACTAATTCCAAGTGCAAACCGAACCACTTATTTCAACAAGTGGTTCAGTTGGCACTTAGAATTAGCGAATATTCAGTTATTCCACTTATTCATATTCAGAGAGTATTTCAAAATAAGTTGAAAAACAATAATGATTTCATACTAATGAAAATGGCCATCTTAAATACAATAATGACAATAGCTATGATGATAGTTATATACTGAGAAATGGTATAAATACGATAAATAATATAAATAATATAAGTAACATAAATAATATAAGTAACAAAAATAATATAAAGAACAGAATGACATGATTTCATACTATTTGAACATTCCCTGGCGGTTTTGAATCACCCTGGAAACACCCTGAAATCACGGTGTTTCCAGGGTGATTCAAAACCGTCAGGGTAGGCCTATAGTTATACAACACATAAGAGTTCATAACAACAAATCTTCATAGATACACAGAAGACTCGTTGTCATTTTGACGACGTATCTGCGCCACCAGGCTATAGGTTTAAAACCATACAAGTCACGCGTGTCGTTCGTTACATTAAGTAAAGTGAATCGTACCAAACGTTCGTTTTCTGAATGAAGTATATAAGGGGTGTTATAAGATTGTTGACGGAACAAATACCAATCTATGGAGATTAGAAATGGGTGATTTTTTACAGATTCTTCAGTAATGGTTGTTTTCGAATGTAGTAAATACATTAGGAAGTCTCTGAAAATACTGTTTATGAAATCGGGAAAAGTGAAAGTGTTTGTTCTTGTGTCATAGCAAGCCATCAAACCGCTCAGTTCACACAACACCACCGCAAATGAATACCAGCTGCAGTTGACTATGGGACAAGACTGAGCCATCGGATGAGTAAACCGCTTCAGGCGGGCAGAAGCATCGTCAGCTAAACAAATTATTTATTTTAATTAGTAGAAAAATTCACTGACGAAAGCGGGAACTTCCCGATGAAAAAAGATTTTATACAATTGTATAAAATTATATACAAAAAATGGCCCGATCCAATTGTATACAACTGTATAAAAATGTATACAATTCTTTTCATCGGGTTGATTTTCAGGCCCCAGCAGAGCTATGTCAAGTGCGTTGTGATACATACCTGGAGATGTAAACTCAAAAGAAGCTAATTTAAGGACTCCAGTGATCCCTATCATAATGTTCTCTGTCATAAATGACGATGGGTATACTTTTAGCTTCGATAGTTCAAACAAAGCACTGGCTATCTGCGCGCCCATGTGCATAATATGAGATAATCGTCCATGACGTGCTATAATATGCTTAATAGAAATCAAGGGTCCATACGGACAATCAAAGACTAGGACGAAGTGAGACGGATTTTCAAATCCTACCACAGGCTTCTGTAGAAAAAGAATATCATTATCGTCCAAATATTTAAAAGTTCTCTGAAAAATGTCCTTATTGGTGTTCAAGTAGCGAATCATTTTTATGTTATTATTCTGGTTGTTTATGAGAAAAAAATGATTGTCATCAGATTCTGGGAATTTTCTCCACTTCCACTTATTTTCGTCCTGTGAAAAAATAAATAAATCTATAAGGTTAAGTAAAAAAACAGATCGCTGTTTAGAAAATTTCATAGAATCCAATAGATTCTCACAAATTTCTGTAGAGATTTTATAAGAATAAATGAGTTCTATGAGAAGTGCTATAGTTAAGTATAGAGCCTTATACATACAGCTATGAGAATCTATTGGATTTTTTAAGCAGGAATACTTTGAATATTACGTCAAAATAGACATACCATAATGTCTGACAGGAAAGACTTATCATCGGTTACCCAAGATTGCACAGCAGTTACTTTATCTAGGACTTTTTCTTCAGCAGGTGGTTCGGGTTCACGTCTGGCAGTAAGTAGAGGCTGAGTTTCCTTTGGAAGACTCTCTGAAAAGAATGAGCAGAATCAATCAAATAAATTTTCGTTTGCTCAATGAATTTTAATATTTTACCGAGGCGGTATCTCGCCCAGCGCGCATTAGGAGTAGTTGTACTATTTTTTTTTGCACCGCAAACATCAGAAACTTAATTGAATCGTCAATATTGTCGACCTCCCTATGACTTTACCATTTTTTTTATGTTTATTTTTTTGTTACCAAAATCCAAAAAAAAGTTTGGAAAATCCAAATGAGCATGCCTTACGCGCAATAAAACAATAAAAATGCGTAAATGATAGGGTTCACGCTTAAGGCATGCATTTATTTTGTTATATTTAATGATAATAAAAAACATGCAGTTATTTATTTATCCTATTAATTTAATATCATTAGCGAACGAAGTTTTTATCTTTTATCTTATATGATGAAATTAAATCGATAGCGGAATTTGACTGTTATTCCCTTTGAGGCTTTACGGTTACGATTTCATTCTTTATTATTCCTTTTTTTGTTTGAATTTTCCCGCGAGTGGTGTTATCTCCTCTGTAAGTCGAACTAAAAAAAATCTTAACAGATGATAAAACAGTTAGTAACTATACCATCATGTATGTATAGTTTCTGCTTGCTTATAGTTATTCCAATCCTATTTATGAAATATAATGTATATGGCTGCCGAAATCGCAGAAAAAGTCACCGAACTGATAGTCGGAAAAAATTAACTGTATTGAAACGGAATTATTTTGACACGCAATTTTCACAAGGGTTCTAGCAAATTTCCTAAGGAATAAAACAAAAAAAAATTAAATCGTGAAAATGTTTTTTGACAAAGTTGTGGTGTTATCAAGCCCAGTGCTCCTATGAATACCACGCTCTTATTCATTTAATTCGTCAGGAAAACGAGTTTTTTCTGAGAAATCTTATTTAAGCGATAAGAAAATCTTTATAACGTGATCTGTAGTTATTATTATTTATCTCAATACCCTTTTTATACATTTTTTTTCCGTTTAAATTATGAAAATTACGTTTAAATCGAAATCACGATTTTTAGGCGAGAGTAGAGCATACCTACGCTGCGCTTAAGGCATGCAATTGTTAATTATTTTATGACAATGAAGTTTGCAGGCATTTATTTAACCCTTCAGCACTCCCGTTATGAGCATTTTGCTCACAGGACATTACTCAACTTATAGGATGTCGCTGTAGTGCAAGCGAGACACTAACAATCACGGGAGTGCTGACAGGTTAAGAATAGCGAGAGTGCAAATAATTATAAATGTGAAATAATTACCGATACCATTGGATCTAGGACAGGTGGAATTTTCGTCCGTTTTTTCCGTAAAACTTAGACAACACCCCATAACAGCATGTATCAGAAACGTCAAGGAGTACAATTTTCAGGAAATTGCGTACCGTAAAAAATAATCAAAATATTAATGTAAACAGAAACACCGGTAATACAGCTGATGCGTCTATTGTTTTTAGTTTTTCATGCTGACGCTTGACGCTGCTTTTTAGCGTCAGATTCGGTCACGTGATGAGAATTTAACATGTGCGCCACCCAGAAAAAATGCAGCGATAAATTATAGCGTTTAGCGTCAAATTTAAGCGACAAATAATACTCGAGTATTGAAAGTCGGTGTAGCGATGTCAAATCTTTCATATACATACAAAGTTAAGATAAGCGGAATTTCTGATCAGAAAGTTGGTGTACATGAGTTTTGACCAACTTGAAGATAAGTTGTCGACAACTTTCAGCTTTTGTAACTGTTGACTACAAATTGTTTCCAAGTCTTCCAGAAATTTGGCGACAATCTACTGCTGCAATCTGTCGAAAACTTTCTGAGAAACTTGTCGTCAACTTGCAGTCAACGGTTGCAGCCAACTTGGCTATCAGGGGTCAACGAATCAAAGTAACAATCGATATTATACCTGGTAACGCAAAACAAAAATCTATCCGATATTTCTCAATACTTATTTTGGGACTCGCTACATTTATGAAATCACAAAGTAACAGATTTTTGTTTTGAAAAGGTCGATTATTATCGATGCGATTGTTTGAGTAACTTTGACGCTTAATAACCGAGCAAGAAAAGCTAAACTAAATTTAGCTTTATCGCTACATTTTTTCTGAGTGGCGCACATGTAAAATTCTCATCACGTGACCGAATTTGACGCTAAAAAGCAGCGTCAAGCGTCAGCATGAAAAAGCACCTTTATGGTCTCAGTATATACAAATAGTATGCGCTTTCTAATAATAAATTTGACGTAAGTTTAAAGCTGCTATTTGACGTCTGTGGGACATCAAAAGTTATATGTATAGGACATATAACATATTATATAATTAATATAACATTAAATACATATATAATTCTATATTAACATATAGGCTTATATATGATCATACATGGGCAGATATAATTCAGGTCTGATCAGATCTAATTATATATAGACCTATATATAATCAGATATAGGTACATACATAATTAGGTCTGATCAGACATGACTGATACAAACTCATATACAATTGGATATAGGCCTATATATAATTAGATCTGATGAGGCATGGCTAATGTAAATTCATGTATAGTCGTGCATAAGTTTATATATGATTGGGGTGACACGCTTAAATATCCGCAAAAAAATATCAAAATTTGAAAGTAATTTTATAATTCTAGATTATTTTCCAAGAACACAAGAATCTAAAAATTTCGATAAGGGAGATGGAGAAAAAAGCAATATTGACGAGTATCTTCAACTAACAGAGGATGAAGAACAGAAAAAAGAGCTTCGCAAAATGATAGTTTCCAGAAAGTCATCTAACATCGAAATTAATACGGCTGGAAATGATGACGGGGAATTAAACCAACAATTAACCGATGAAAATGTTACGCAGGTAATTATGGTTCACTGCGTTTTGGGCCCCAAGACAATTCATCTCCGACAAAATTGTACTAGGGTAAAAAATTCGTATCTGACTACTGGGTCGAATATGCAGCATACGCTCGATAACTGGATTCAATATACTCTTATTTTTTACCCTAGTACAAGTTTATTAATAGATAAATCGATGTTATTATTATTTTGGCTCACTTCGTTCGTGCGCTCAACTTCGCTCTTGTGGGCAATCGACAACTTACCACACTAATTGAACAATATACTATTTTGCAGGTGAAAATTTCACGTACGGACTCCACACCTATTATTGCTGAGTCCACACCGATTATATCTGACTCCAAGAAAAGGAAAAGAAGCGACGACGGCTGTATTTCTACAAGATCAAATTTATCATGTTCTAGCGACACGATAATCTTAAGATCCTCAGATACGTTGTCCAGCGGTTTTATGGAAATTTTTTATCAGAAAGTCATCCCAAAACCGTCTAGGACATTAAGTCGTTCATGTTCTACCGAGACATTAATCTTAGGATCCGACGATAGTTTGTCCTTTGACTCTTTGTAAATTTGTTGTGATGAGAAAAGCAATGACTATGTAACTCCATATATGATCATATATGACGATATTCAAATTCAAACATGATATATGATCATGTATGAAAAGAATGATTATGTATAGCCATGCATGATATTCAATATCATGTATGATCATACATATAAATTTTATCATGATCATATATGACCATAAATGGTAATATGAAAATTGAACATGACCATATATGATCATAAATAAGTACTATGATCATATACGATAAATAGTATTATCTGATCAGGATATTTATATCTGATCGTCAACAATCTGCTTTGAAGTTTACACACAATAGTTCATTTTTATATGATCATACATGGCTGTGTAAAAATTTGAACATTATGATCTATGATCATCTGTGATTGTACTTCAATTTGATCACAATCATATGTGATCATGTATAGTCATATATGATCATATATAAATACTCCGATCGGCAACGATTAATTGTCTGATCTAACCATAGTATTAATTCATGATCTCCATTATATATATGTTGCTTCCTGTACGCATAAGTCAGTTCATACATGATCATATATATATATCAGAGATGACTATGATCATATGTGCATCAGATATGATCATATTTTTATAAATTTCTGACAGTCAACACAGAAAATTTAATAGTTGAAAAAAAAAACTTACAAATAATAATAATAATACTAAATGACAAAAATTATTAAAAATAAAGTTATTTATTTTATTTCGATTATCAACAAAATTAAAAACTAAACTATTTTAATTTAACTTAATAATTAAAACTAATGCAATTAATTATTAATGTAACAATAAATAAAAATAACTACTCAATATATATATATATATATATACATACATAAAAATCACCTACGATCAAAATAATAGTAATAATAATAATTACAATAATTAATTATTATTTTTTCTTTTTAATGTTTTTATACATTTTTTTTTTCTTGGCCATAAAAACTAATGAAAAAATTCTTCATTTTTCAAAGCTTTAATTGTTTACATGACACATAACTCATTAATCAATTAATTAATAATAAAAAATTACGATAATAAGATTTTTCAACAATTAATCGTTTTCTTTTTTTTTTTAAATTTTTTTTTACAAATTGTATGTGAACTCATAATAATTGGTAATTGGCAATTTTTTTTTTTACATTAAGCAAATACGTATTTAATTAAAAGATTAATTATTATTAGTAATTAATTTATAGTTACAATTAAAAAGAAATTCCACTGGTTTAATTTCTTTTTTCTATTATTAGTAATAGTTATTAATAATTAACAGTATTGATTAATTAATAATTGAAGTGAACAAACAACTGAGACAAAGTAATTTTTTTAATGAAAAAAACAGAAAAAAAAAATTTTACGTTTAAATTTAATTAGTTTGCGTAATTTAATTTAATTAATCACAAATAAATTAATTGTTTCTTAAGATTTTTTTTTTTTTTTGTTAAATACGAAAAAGAAAAAAAATTATTATTTTATTACAGCATTAATTAAAGAAACCACATTTTATTTTATTTATTTAAATTAATTAATTAAAAAAAAAAATTATTTGTCTCGTAAATAATAATTATGGCTAAAGAAATGAGTAGCTTATAATAATTAAATTTAATCACATAAATTAAACAAAATGATATGTTTATTTGTTTAGTAATTTTTTTTTGTCGAATGATACATGTTTTTTTTTGTTTTTTTTTGTTTAATTAATTATATAATTATTTAACTTTACTAATTATACTAATTACTTGCTATTGATTACTTGCTTTAATTGTAATTAAAATTTAAATTTAATTATAATTTTAATTTCTAATATGATTTTAATGATACAACATGTATCTATTAGTAGCAGCATATTTATTATTTAAATTAAATTGTTAAAATTTCTTAAGTTTAATTTTTTGTAATAAATATCATGTTTACATTTTTTAATTTTTTTTGTTTTATAAAATTTTATTATAATCATCATTTACAAAAAAATACTCAGATATGATCATATATGAATAGTTATATCTGATTAGATACGAAATATGATCCTGTATAATACAAAACATCATTATATATGATCAGATCTATTATCATATACGATCATGCTTGATATATGATCGTATATGACGTATGTGATCATATCTGATGTATGATCATATACGATGTATGTGATCACACCTGATATATGACCATATATGATGTATGTGATCATATATGATACTACTTGAATTTTTATTATAGTTAATTACTTGCCCTCAGCAATCTAGCATTTAAACTCAAGTTAATTAACTCAATTTTACAAAAAATTTAATCCCAGATAATTTATTTGTCTCAACAATTTTTTAAATTTTATGATTCAAAAAGTTTTTTAGTTACTAAGGAATTATTTAGTACAAAAATATCAAAAATTGATTTTTTAATGGCTGACTCCGCATGCGGAGTTTTTTTTTTTAGGAGTGATTGCGGAGTAACGCGGATTTTATTTCACTCCCAATTCACTCCGCTCCGGAGTTTTAATACTTAAATAAATTTATTTCAATTTATATTAAACTGTTAAACAGTGTGTGTGTTCCGGTGTGCAAATGTGTGCGTGTGTGCGAATATGTGCGTGCGTGTGTGTGTATGAATATGTGCGTGTGTGTGCACGTCTGCGAATGTGTGCAAATGTGAGTATGTGTACGAATGTTTGCGTGCGCGTATGTGCGAGTGCGTGATTGTGTGTGCGTGTGTGTGTCCGAATATGTGTGTGGGTGTGCGCGTGCGTATCAGCTTATCAGTAAAATTATACACGAATTTTTACTTCGATTATATTAAGTGGAGTTATATTTTATTAATAATATTTTTAAAACTCCTCTCCGGAGTGAATTTCACTCCGAAAGAATTAAATTAATAAAAAATTATGTACTCCGCGAAAACTCCCCTTCGGAGTGAATTTCACTCCGAGCGGAGTGAATAATTAAAAATTCATTCACTCCGCATTCACTCCGGATTTAATCCGCATTCACTCCGCGAATTTTTTACAGTGTGGTGATGAATTCGTGATTGAATTTGCTGGAGTTTGAGTACCCACATCGATATATTTGGGTCACAAAAAAATTTAGTTAAAATTTTTATTCATTCATTATTTTTTTTTTTTTTTCAATGATATTTTGTGAAAGAGCTTGTCAGTGCGATTAAATCGAGTACCCACAAGATAAATTTTTAAAAAAGTCATCAAAAACAAAATGGCGGCATAATTATTAATTATAATTAATTACTTATTTGTATATGTTCTTGTAGGTACTGGTTTTACTCAGAATTTCGTTAAGAATAAAAAATTAAATTTTTATTTTATAAAAAAGAAATTGTAAAAATAGTTCTTTTGGTTTTTGAAGAATTTGAAAAAAATATTCGTTGGGTCTAATTTGTGGTAAGAAATCCTCTCATTTGAATACCCTTATCAATACATTTGAATAGTAAATAAAAAAAATTTCTAAAATAGTTATTATAAAAAAAATTCATTTTTTTTTCATTTTATAATTAATTTTAAAAAATAATTAATATAGTAGTATAGAAAATTTTATAGCGAGTAAAATGAGTACCCAAAAGATATATTTTTAAAAGTCATCAAAAACAAAATGGCGGCATAATTATTAATTATGATTAATCCATTAATTACTTATTTTAATATATTCTTGCAGGTACTCGTTTTACTCAAGATTGTATCAGGAATCAGAAAATTAAATTTTTAATTTTCCGCTAAGAAAATCGATGATTTTCAAAAAATTCGGGAAGTTATTGTTTTCACCCCGATTTGCGAGAATCGAAATTCCTCAAATTTTGTATACCTCACATAAATTATACATAATTTTGAAAAATCTTTTTAAATCGGGTAAGTAAAATAAGAACATAAAGTAATAGATATTCTTGTTCTTGTTTATTATATACATATGCAAAAATCTAATAAATGTAAAAATTTCACTATTAAGATTTGCGATAATCAATTAAAGTATATCAAAACAAATACAATGTATGAAACTCAATAGATATCGCTTTATGAAATCTAATTAATTGTTAATTAATATATAATAGGATGTAATAATTTAATTTATGAACAACTATAGACAGCAAGCAGTATCCATTCTTACTAGCTAGTTAGTACTGGGACGGAGTTTTTTTCTCTTCTACTGTCTTCTTACTTTCTTCGGTAAGAACAGAGCAACTATCAAGAACGTATGCCGATCTTTCGCTCAACGAATCTGAGAACTCGTCTAAAGACGAGTTTTTCAAAAGTTTACAACAGTTAACCATAAGCCTTTTTCTCCCCTTTGGTATGGTGGGTAGACGAAAAACATCAGCAGATGATGATAAGCGGATATCACTTTTCATTTTTTTTTTTAAAGTACTGTCAATATTATCGGTTGACTTCCGCTTTCTGGATGGACGATCAGGAATTGACGAAGCCAACTTAGCGGTTGAACCAGAGACCGACGGTGTCATCGGGAAGTGGAAGATTACCTGGTAAGAGTAATTCAATAAAATATAAATCTACCGAACAACGAGTTATAATACTTTTTAATAGAACATATACATACAACTAATAAGTTTTTGGGTACCTAGACAAAGAAATAATTAATTTAAGAATTTTAAATGTTGCAACAGACGAATACTGAAGAATTTAAGGTAATTCTCAAACGGTGTCCTCTATTTATTTAAAATATTCAATAATTTTTAAGATAATTTTTAAGGGGCATTGTCTTAGAATGCCCTTAAAACATAATTAACTAAATATAGCAACTTTTAAATCTCTCAATCTAATTATTTGTATGTCCAAGTACTTATAAACTTATTATTTATATTGTAATATGAAATATATAAATAATTATTGTGTACTTACTGCATTCTTAGTAATTACACATCTAAGTAATGAAAGCAACATTCCCAATTCTGAACCATCATTCGGTACGGTATAAGTCGAATCTCCATTTGGTATAAAAAGTTCTTTCAGCCTTTCTTTTATAAGTGTTGTCATTTTTTAAAAATATCAGATTAATTACAAATTAAGTGAAATAATTTAAATGAAAGATGCAGACAAAACGTAATTATTTTTTGGAAGTAGCACTGTGTGTCAGATATTTTTTGTTTCTTAACCTCAAATCGTTTGCTTAATATCTCCACCATCTAAACGTAAAGCGCAAGCATTGAATTTGGATAGTGGGGGTACAAAACTAGAAATATCCCTAATAGCCACTTTGTTATGTCCTGGAAGGTTACTAGTATCGGAGCTGACGCCACCTATGGTGTGTTCGGACCCCACGCCCCGGCGCACCGGGGCGCCACCATATACCCGGCAAAATTAAAATTTATAATTAAATTAGTAGAAAAAAAATAAATTATCAATAAAAAACAATGTATGAGGTATCAAGTGTTTCAATTAAAGAGAAATTCAAGCACACGAAGAGAAAATTATGGTAACCGTTCCTAGTACGTTTATGAAATATCATCCCATATCGTTATGGTAATGATTATTTGGAATTGCGGGATATAGGCCCATACTTTCTGGGAAAAGTTCCCATAAGTATAAGAACAATTCCCATTATTATGGTAACAGTTCCCATATCGCATGTGAAAGAATTATGGTAATGATTACCATAATATTATGGCAATGGTTACCATATATTATGGTAATTGTTACCATCCCTGATAGCCAGAATTTGTGATCAAAAAGTTGGTGTACATGAGTTGCCATCAACTTGACGACAAGTTGTCGACAATTTTCAACTTGTGTAACTATTGCCGACAAGTTGGCTACAAGTTGCTCAGAAAATTGGCGACAATCTACTGCCGTAATCTGTCACCAAGTTTCTGAGCATTTTGTCTACAACAGTTACCCTAATAGCACAGTTTGCTTGTGCAAAAGTTTATTGTACAAAAGTTTCGTTAAATTTTTCGTTAAATTTCCGTCAACTTCGGACTTTTCCATTTTTTCCGTCAATTTATATGCAACTTGCTATTGAATTTGAAGTAAATTTACTGCTCGAATTAGAATGCAAATTTACTGAAAAAGTTGACTAAAAAAAAAGTTGCCGTTAATTTTCACGAAAATTTTATGTAAATTTATCGTTAATTTAACTTAAAAAATTCCCAGATAGCCAGAGTTTCTGAACAAAAAGTTGGTGTACATGAGTTGTGACCAACTTTCCGAGAAACTTGTCGACAATTTTCAGCTCGTGTACTGTTGCCGACAAGTTGGCTACAAGTTGCTCAGAAACTTGTCAACAACCTACTGCCGCAACCTGGCACCAAGTTTCTGAGCAACTTGTAGCCAACTTGTCGGCAACAGTTACACGAGCTGAAAGTTGTCGACAAGTTTCTCGGAAAGTTGCCGTCAACTTATGGAAATACCAACTTTTGCGACCAACTTGACGACAGGTTGCGGCAGTAGGTTGTCGACAAGTTGCGGCCTACTTGGCTATCTGGGTTGTTAAGTATATTTTTCCCCTCAAATGGTATACAATTTTCTGTATAAATTTGCTTACCTTCTGAGATGGTAAGAATAAACATTACCGACTGTTTTTTTTTCGTAAAAGTTTACCTTCCCCTGATAGCCAAGTTGGCGAGAAACTGACGAGAAACTTGCAGCCGCAACTAGACACCAAGTTGGCCGCCAACAGTTGGTACCTTCAATAGTTGATAGACATTTTCTGAGAAAGTTGGTGGCAAAAGTTGTAAATCCAAAAAGTTGACAGTCACTTTCTGAGAAAGTTGGTGGCAAAAGTTGCTTGCAAAAGTTGGCAATCATAAGTTGACGGTAAGTTTCCTTTCAATTTCATCAGAAACTTGCATTCCAGTTGCGGCTCCATACTGGCGCCAACTTTCTGAGAAAGTTGGCGGTAACTTGTAGCCAAAAGTTGCAAAAGCTGAAGTTGTCGATAACTTGTCGTCAAGTTGGTCGGAAACTAATGAATGACCAACTTTTTCACGATCAACTCGTGTTATCAGGGTTCCCTGATAGCCAGACATTGCTCTACAAGTGTTGTAGAGCAGACACTTTCGGCTAACTTAACGAGAAAGTTTCTGACAAACCTTGGCTGTATAATACTTTCTTTTAAGTTGGATTCAGAATACGGCAGTAGCTTGAATGTAACTTGCCAGAAAAACTTGCCGTCAATTTGAAGTGAACCCAGACAGCATTCAAGTCGGAATGACTGCTTTAGGACGTCTTTTTGAAGGAGTCTTCAAGAAGTCTTATGATGACTTCTTAAAGATGTCATTTTTAAGAACTAAACATTTCTATAATATATGATAATTAATTAAAAGTATTGTACGAGGATCGCTGGAGTAATTATTGCCTCCACAAATGTTGATATTTATAAATTAACCGTATCAACCGTGTGGGCTCTATTACTCCAGCGATCCTTGTCCTGTACTTATAAATTGATTATCGTATTAATTATCATATATAATTAAGATTTAATTAAATCTAGATTTTATGCACCTACAGTATTGCAAGCCAATAATTATTGCCTCCTCAAATGGTGGTATTTATAAATTAACCGTATCAACCGTGTGGGCTCTAGTACTCCACAGAACTTCGCTCTCTACTTTCAATTAATTATCTTATTAATTATCATAAATAATTAAGAATTAATTAAAACTAGATGTTATGCTGCTATTTAGTATTGTCATCCAATAATAATTCTGGAGCTGAAACAATGATTTTCATAAAGAAACCGTATGAACTGTGCGAAGTCCTAGCTGCCTATAACACTTAGCTCTGTGCGTTTATTATTTTTAGCTACTGATTTTTCGTACTCTTGAACATTTCTGTTCAAACTTTTTTTCTATCGTTGAATCTTTTTTGTATGCAATTTATATTCATATTTTCGTACTGTATTACTGGCTTTTAACCGCCATCTAGAAGAGAGAGCTATAGGTTTTATAATTTTCCTACATTATCTCAGTGGTTTTTCCCTAAGCTATTCCATCTTGTTAATATATAACTATTGCCTACTCTCACGCCACCTGTTTCGAATAACTGACTAACTTCATGTTTGGCGAAATTATACAGACCCACTCGTTCGGGCGGATGTCGGCTAACTTCAAGGTCATATCTTTTTAAGCGCGAATTTTTGAATATTGTTAATCGCAGATATAATTTAAAAAAAAAAAATAAAAGAAAAGAATAGTTCCCATAATATAATGAGAATAGTTTCCGTATAAGTATAGGAACTATTCCCATACCATTATGGAAATGTTTCCCATAATGGTATAGAAATTGTACCCATACTGTTATAGGGATGGTTCCTATAATATATGGAAACCATCCCTATAATAGCATGGGTACAATTCCTATACCATTATGGGTGCGTTCCACTAAGGGTTCAAAACGCTCAAAGTGCCTCAAAATCCTATCTAAACACACGTGAGCGTGGCGTTGTGAACGTCAAGTGGAACGCACCCTATGGGAACTATTCCCGTAATGCATAGCTTAAGTTCCCATAATTTTCTTTCAGTATAAGGTTTCTTTTTTTTTTTTAGTGTAATTAAGTGTGAGTGTACATGTGTGTACATATTATGAACATGAATATTGTTAATTGTAAATTGTAATTGAATAAAGTTTTCACGGAGTATCCCTGATTAAAAAAAATGATTTGGAATAATTCAAAACAATTTGAAGTGATTTAAAACAATTTGAATCAACTAATATATCGATATACACTTAACATGGAGTAAATCATTTTTTTTAATCAGGGATAGATGTCTTCTGTGTACTTGACTAAAGAAATTTTGAGTAGAGTTAAGTATTCGCGAACCATGGTGGGAAAAAATCCCAAAAGCTTTTATCGAGACGACTATATTTTTTTGACATGCAATTGGCAGTGTTACAATTCTACTGACAACATCTCTACTCAAGGAAAATAGCTACTTCCCTTGAGTAGAGATGTTGTGAGTTGAATTGTAACACTGCCATGGAATTAATGTTACTTAAATTTATTGTTTTTTAGGACGCTTTCTTAAACGAGTTGTCTGTTCGAATCTTTTGGAGTCTTCGATCAGTATATCGGTCGTCCGACGTCGTTTTTTGCTAGGGACCTTGTTCTCGACACGCTCTTCTACTACTCGGGTCACTGTCTGCTCATTCGACGACGGTTGAGCATCGAACTCCGCAACTAATGCCGATATATCATGTCCGTGTCCATTTGATGTATTCTACAAATACAAATTAACGTTATTTTAAAAGCACACCGAAAAGAAGAAATATTTGTCCCAAATAAATCAATTTATTTGTGGCTTTTTTTCAAATATTTCTTGTTGACGAATAAATATATTTGATACAACTAAATATGACAGGATTCAAATCATTTTACAATTTGACAGAAGTATATCATTTATTTGTGGTAAAGATATTAAATTTGTGACAAATACCCATGCAGGAGCTGCCAGAGTTGAACGACGGGACCCTACTTGGCCCAGCACTGGAGAACCTAGTTTTGGCACACCTATATTGGCCCATGCTTAGCTCAAGATTGGGTACTCAGTCCTGGCCGTTACAATTATTACCCGGGCTTGGGCCAAGATTGGGTAACCTAGCCTTGGCCGTCCAATAGTAAGCGAGTCTTGGGCCAAGACTGGGTAATCTAGCCTTGGCCATCGAATGGCAAGCCAGTCTTGGGCCAAGGTAGGATTACTCAAGTTTGGTTATACCTATGGTTTAATAAGTAGATCATATTAATGTATCAGTCCGACATTAGTAGGTTCGTCCAGTAGCTATTGTTCGGACCCAGCAATCAGAAGGACGGCAGTTCGCGCCTGGAACCCGGCAGAATATACATATATTTGAAGACCTTATTTATTTGTAGCAATTAAATAATTTCTTTGACACAAATAAATCACTTATTTCACGCAATTAAACTACTCAAATATATAATATGTTTCTCACAATTAAATATTTATTTGGCCATTTCCAAATATACGATATCTTTGGCTCAAATAAATCTTTTTTTCAGTGCATGTTGATGCACTGAAATTATAAAAAAGTTCGTTGGAAATTATAAAAAAGTTTTATAAAACTTATATAAATACAAATATACGGCACCGATATTTGGGCTTGAATTTGATCGTAATTACGACGAACAAACGTTGATATGTAGTCAATGCGGTTTCTTTTGACTTGGTGGGAGTTGTAGAGTTTCTGAGCGATCTTCTTAGCGACAGCCCGGTTGAAATTAGCAAAATCGATGCTATTTGAATTATTTTTAACGATGTCTGCAATTTTATTGACAATAACTGAATTTCGATGTTGGACGTCCAGAGACTGAGTCTGGTTTCGAAGATCATCGATGATTTTTGAACGTTGGTGGTGCAAAAAAGAACGCAAAACTTGACGATACCCTGAACGATAATGACCCCAAACGCGGATAACCGCGGTTTTGAGAATTTCGCCAGATGCCCAGGTCGAAGATTGAATGAAAGCATCTTGATTTTCCCGCAAGAATGCCAAAAGATTTGAATATTGCTGTTTTTGTAAACACGCCATACTTAAAATAATAACAACACTTAGAATTTAATATTTTTTATGATCAAAATCGTTGAACTGGCAACACAAAGAATTTACGAAATGATATAAAATACAATACAATAAATGACAGTTGTCTTGATCAATAGCAACAACATTCATATCATACCGTAGATTAACTTAACGACAAGTTATCGACAACTTCAGCTTTTGCAACTTTTGGCATTAATTTTTAATCAAATATATTTTTATTATACTGACTAGTTTTTCATTGGAAGTTACAAAAATCAATAAAATTTATAAATTATTATTGCAATTTAAAAAAAAAACCATTTAGCAAATCCGCAGTGTAATTGAACAAAATTATTATTATTAAGTGGCATAATGATAATTTAAAAAAATTGGATGAGTTCAAATTCGGCATTTAGCTGGTTATCGTAGGAAATTTTCTTTACCAACACTCAATGATAATATCGACTTCAGGTAAATCATCTGACGTCCTAAGCTTCCCTGATAGCCAAGTTGGCGAGAAACTGACTGTCAACTTTTTGGATTTACAACTTTTGCCACCAACTTTCTCAGAAAATGTCTATCAACTATTGGAGGTACCAACTTTTGGCGGCCAACTTGGTGTCTAGTTGCGGCTGCAAGTTTCTCGTCAGTTTCTCGCCAACTTGGCTATCAGGGAAGCTTAGGACGTCAGATGATTTACCTGAAGTCGATATTATCATTGAGTGTTGGTAAAGAAAATTTCCTACGATAACCAGCTAAATGCCGAATTTGAACTCATCCAATTTTTTTAAATTATCATTATGCCACTTAATAATAATAATTTTGTTCAATTACACTGCGGATTTGCTAAATGGTTTTTTTTTTAAATTGCAATAATAATTTATAAATTTTATTGATTTTTGTAACTTCCAATGAAAAACTAGTCAGTATAATAAAAATATATTTGATTAAAAATTAAAACTTTAAATTTTATTTTACAATTAAGAAATTTCCAAAATAAATTTTTTTAGTCTCGCAGAAATATTTCATAATTTATATTAACTTTTTTTTTGGACGAAAATTTGATATTCTCTCCATCATATGATTGAGGTTCGAAAATTATAATCTGTATACATCTTTTCACCACTTGGTATAACATAATGATAATAATAATAATATTAATGATAATGTAATAATGATAGAAATTGACAATGACCATAAAGACGACTAATCATATTGATTTTTTTAAACATGTTGTTTATATGTTAATGACAGATATTACTTCCATTTAAATTTAATTATAACATCATTTTTCTATTTTTTTTTTTTTGTGTAATATTTTATGCAAATTATAAAAATAATCTATTTTCTACTTTCTCATTCTCTTTTTTATCCATCTTCTTATCTTCCTTATGTGTCGGACAAACTTTCCGACCAGAACTCCTTATAACAAGTTTCGTATTTCTTGTTCCTATATTTTTTTTCATTCCTTCTTTGCGGTTTTCCTAGTTTCCACATCGTTTCCTTTTTTTTCTATCTTTTAATTAATTGGATGCTTCAATCTTTTTTTTTCCTTGCATTTAATTCTGTACCTTTATTCCACTCATATCCTTGATCATGTGTCTCTCTTCATTACTATTTGTTGGCTTTGTCCATTGTTCGTTTTACTATATTTCCATCTTTCTTTTCTCACAAACTGTCTTTTTTGCCGTGTCTTCTTTTTCCCATTTTTTTAGTACGAGATGAATCCTCAAAGTTCTCTCACTTTTCATTGAAATTCCTAAAAACAATCTAATTTTACATCCTTCATAGGACTTTTACGTTTTTGCATCGTAAATTATTATTAAAAATATAAAATTGATTGTTTGTTTTCCTATATTAAAATACATTCATTTAAAAAGTTGTTTCTCTATTGTAATTTTGTTGCATTATATGTAAAATTGTTTAATACTCTAGAAGATTGAAATAAAATTTATTTATCATATGAGTTAATTTATATTAAATATTTGATAATTTTCAATATTTCAATATTATATAAAATGAATATTTTGTAATGTAAAATGGTAGCAGCATTGTAAGCATAATGATCTAAGTACGGTCCATTATACCTATACCTGCTAATGACCACAAGATTTTTATCATATTATTGTACTCACGAATAAAGCTTAATTTACTTACCAAAGTTGTGTTTTGCAATTGCATAAATAAAAGTTTAAATGAATAAAACAAATTTCAAATTTTAATCAGAATGCTCAATTAATAGAAAAAATTTAAATACCCTTGTTTTATTGTAAGCCGAGACGCAAATAATATAAGAATATGTATAAAATGAAAAGTACATTATTCTTGAATATTAATTAGAAATGAATGAATGAATTTATATAATATCAGAATGAAATTAACAACTAAAATATTTTTATATTTTGTATTTTATGGGTTAAAAAAAAACTTTGTGAAAATAAGTTTTACAGAAGGAAAAAGCCGGCACATAGAAAGATCCTAATCCCTTTTACTATCGTTACATTTTATGACTTATTGTTTGTAAGTCTTTATTTTTTATCTTGGGTTTACCCCAAGTAGACTGACAGACTCCGGACCCGTTGAATTTTCGAACGTAATTATTTAATAAAAGAAAGTTTATAAATATTGAAACCCTTAATACAACTACGCGTTTATTAACTTAAAAAACAAACAAAAAATTGGTTATCGGTTAACCTAATTGATTAATTGCCAAACTCGATCATTCACGAGCTCGCAGACATTCGATTTGAAATATTTTCTATTATTATTTCTTCATACTTTATAATAAATGACAAATTGTAAAAATAAGTAAACAAATAATAGTAATGAAATTGACTCTGGGAGAAACCTTTTAAAGCCTTTTTCAACAGAAAAGAAAAATATCTTGGCCATTCATACAATTTCTCTGTTTACATACATTATTGTGTATATTTAATATTTTTGAATAGTCAAAAGTTAATTTCAAGTTAGATAACATGATTTACATTTATTTTTCGATGTCGATAAAATTAGATTACATTATTTACTTATAGTTCGAATAATTATAAATAATTAAAAAAAAAATGCTGTCCTTAGCAGGATTCGAACACCCGACGTATTTCCCCTAATCTACAGCAATGTGACTCTGTCATTGCTACAAATAGTAGATAGTTCTGCACTTTGTTTTGTATTAAAGCTTATGACTTTTATATTTTACATACTTTGAATGAATAATTAAATCAACATGTAAATAGTTATAAACGTAATCATCTCAAAACGCTTGGCTACTAAAATAACCTCAGAATATTAAGGTTTTTCTGATATGATGAGTTTATAGTTTTTTTACGTATTTAATATTATTCAGTGATATACTGAAGAACATGATGATAAGGACGGGCAGGTTATCAACAATTAAGATATTAGTATTCGTGGTTATTACGTTAAGTATATTACAGGTATATTACAATGAATATAGATCCAAGATACACGTCCGTTTAGGATGGTGTACTGGTAAGAACTAGCCATTATACATAGATTGGCAATGGTCATTAGTATAGCTAATACATTCTGGTAACTTCTGGAACATACTAGCACTATGAACCTTGCCCCTCAACACCCTCTTTCAAGGTATATAGTGCGTGCATACTAATCCAAGCTCACACACACTAATTTACAATACCTATATTGCTCACGCTTTTTCTGTGTTTAATGCCGCTCAAACCTTTTGTAAACATATCTGCTGGCATTCTTTCTGTTCACAGATAGTTTACGTCTATCACACCACACGCATACTCATCCCTTACAAAATGATGTCTTACATCTATATGCTTAGTACGCTGGTGATATACATCGTTCTTGATCATACTGATTGCGCTCTGATTATCATTCAGTATCGTGACAGTCTCTGATTCTTCCTGTATACCCAAACTTACTAACAGGCCTTTCAAGTATAGGGCCTCTTTAGTAGTCTCCGCTACCGCCATATACTCTGCCTCTGTACTTGAGAGCGCCACCGTCTTTTGTTTACGCGCTTCCCAACTAATTACAGATCCCGCCAGAATGAATCCATATCCCGTATACGACTTACGATCCGTTGAGTCCCCTCCCTAGTTAGCGTCTACAACAGCAAATAGAGCTAGCCCGGTTTGCTCAAATCTCAACCCGTAATCTATCGTACCCTTCAAATACCTCAAAACCCTTTTCGCGGCTTTCCAATGCTCGACATTGTAATTGGTATTGAATTGACTTAAATAATTTACCACGTACATTATATCTGGCCTAGTAGTTATCGCAAGATACAACAACGCTCCGATTAAACTCTGGTACGGATATTCATTCATTTCTGATTCACTCGCACGTTCTGGTTTTACTAAATTACTTTTAGCCTCAATGGGTGTGTCTATCGGTTTACACTCATCCATCCCAAAACGTTTAAGTACGGCCCTGGTATACTGTCTCTGTCTCAAGAACACACGTGACTTTTCGTCCCGCTCAAACTCGATACCTATACAGCTTTTAACTAGTCCGAGATCTTTAGTCTCGAATGACTTTGACAACGCTTTCTTTATTTCACCTATCCAGGCCTCGTCGTCACTAGCTAATAAGATATCATCTACGTATATTGCTATATACATCATACTGTCACCTTTCCGGTTCACAAACAGACATTTGTCTTGTGGCACTGCATTAAAACCTAATACATTTATTCGATCTACTAATTTTCGATGCCACTCAACCCCGGCTTGGCGCAACCCATACAACGACTTTTTCAGAGCACATAAACTGTCACTCCCCGCTTTCAAGCCCTCTCTCCAGCGCTTTACGGTTTCTATTATTTTCCCGTCGCGTATTATCTTCCCGCCTAAACCGATGGGCTCACCCGCACTTATCTTTTCGATAATCTCATGCATACACTCGGGCACTTCCATGTATACACTTTCGCGCAATTCACCGCTTAAATACGCGGTAACTATGTCCATTTGGTGAATTTTTAAATTGTATTCCGCTGCTATCGCTGCCATGATCCTCACCGACGTTGACCTCACTACTGGTGAAAATGTCTCCGTGAAATCTTCTCTTGGCCTCTGAGAACACCCTTTTGCTACTAATCTGACTTTTCTTTTGCCATCAGATTTAGTGCAAAATACGTAGAGACTTCCGATTACTTTTCTGTTTCTGGGTCTCTTTTCGATTTCCCATGTCTTGTTCTTTATTTGAGCTAGCATCTCTTCTTCTAATGCTATCTTCCACGAGTCCACATTTTCTGTCTTGCTCGCTTGTTTCCATGTAGTCGGATTTTCTGTCACTGTCAGATATGCGAAAACATCTTCTTCCATCGCATTATCTTCAATTCCTTCATTCTCTCCTTCGGTAGCAGCATCGTGGTCATCCCCACTCTGTTCGTCTGGTACTGTGACGTATACTTCCTTCGGTCTTCCTACCGATCCTGTCCGAATGTACATCGGTCGTCCCCGGCCTCTCTTGCTGGGTAACTCTACGCCTTCCCAAGACTTTGTTGCCCCTCTCTTTCTCTGGGGTCTCTCGAGTTTCTTTTCTGGTTCGGGCTTCTCCGGCTCTTCTCTCGGCATCTCGAGTTCTTCACACTGCTCATCACACTGCTCTTCGCACTGCTCCTCTATTACCTCAGTGTTTCTCTCGTTTTCAAATATTTCCATATATTCGCCCTTAAAACCAATCTGATCGACAAACTTCACATCCCGTGTAGTTTTCACTGATCTATCTCGCGGAAAATAGACACGATATGCCTTCGAGGCAAGTGCATATCCTATAAATACTCCTAGTACTGATCTGGAGTCTAGTTTCCCGCGCTTTTGCGTCTTATCCAAGACGAAAGCCTTTGTTCCAAACACTTGTATGTGTTTCACTGTGAGGGGTTTTCCCCACCACACACAATACGGTATTTCTCCGTTTAACGCACTGGTCGGACATCTATTTCTGGTATAGTTTGCGTTGCTTAACGCCTCGGCCCACTGGTGAGGGGGTGCCCCTGCCTGCCGCATCATACATCGTACGATTTCTATCAGTGTTCTGTTTTTTCTCTCCGCAATGCCGTTCTGTTGGGGCGTGTGAGGTGCAGTCAATCTTCTCCGAATTCCATTTTTCCGTAAATATTCGTTGAATTCCCCGTTACAATGTTCCGTTCCGTTGTCTGATTGTAACGCCTTTATCCTTTCCCCGGTCTGGTTTTCCACCTCGTTCTTGTATTCCTTGAACTTCTCCAGGACTTCAGATTTATTTTACAGTAAGTACATCTGACACCATCTTGACTTGTCATCAATGAAGGTGACGAAATATCTCTTCCCTGAGTTGGATGTATGTCGCATTGGTCCGCATATATCTGAATGCACTATTTCTAATAACTTCTGAGTTCTTTGTTCACTGGTCTTGGGAAAAGGTAATCTGGTCTGTTTTTCTTGTATACACACCTCGCACTCTGATAACTTTTCACTATCGCTTATTTCCAAGCCATACACCAATTTATTTTTGGCCATGAGCTTCAGGTCTCGCTCATTTACATGTCCCAACTTTTCATGCCACTTATCTATCCCTAGTTTTTCACTAGTTACGGCACTGTTAACACTCTCTTTGATGTCTTTGATAAAGTACAGGTTCCTGCGTCTCTGCGCGCGCATGATCACATCATTATTTTTATTTACCACTACCGCTTCAGTTTTCCTGAAGGTCACTGTATGTCCGAAATCTGTGGCCCGTGCTACCGAGAATAGATTTGTTCTCAAATCTGGTACGTATGATACGTTCTTAAACCCGATGTCCACTTGTCTTTTACCCGTCGACACTTTTACCGAAACGTTTCTCGTTCCCAATATTTTAGTGTTTTTATCAGTTGCCGAATTAACTCTGCATGCTTAAGCTTAAAATCACTAAACTTATTTCTACTATTACACGAGTGACTGGTCGCACCACTGTCTATACACCAATACGCGTTACCACTACTACTGTACATAGCTTGTTCACTGGTACTTAACGATGACTCATTTACATTTGTCGCACTACTGTATTCTCTTCTGTTTCTTTCTGGGCAGTTCTTTGCGATGTGCCCTCTCTTATGACACTTGAAACATTCGACTTCCCGCCGAAAATTCTCGTCCCGAGAACTCGACGCCTTTGGCTTTCCGCCATTTTGACCACGTTGTCTCCTCTGGTTTTGCCTCGAATACATTGCTCCTTGTGCTGGTTTGACATGTTGTTCTGCATGTCCTTCCTGGTATTCCAGAATTTTGACCCTGAGTTCGTCCTGTGATGGTAACTCCTTCTGTGTTTCTATCGATGTCTTGAACACTGTGTAACTTTCTGGTAAGCTGTTCAACAACAAGATCACCAACATCTCATTGGCTATCTCCAGCTTGACCTCTCGCAGTCTTTTTACTGTCTCTGTGAACTCGGTGATGTGTTTCCTCACATCATCTCCCTCTGTCATCTTCGACAAAGTCAGCTTTTTTAGAAGGTACGCTTTTCGCGCCGGTCCTCCAGATTCGTACGTCGCCTTGATCTTATCCCAGATTTCTTTCGACGTCTCCAAGTCATCGTACGCTGCTGCCTCGTCTGTCCCCAGTGCTATCAAAAGATCCGCCATCGCCTTTCTGTCCTTTTTGACCCACGCTGCGATATCTTCTGTTCCTGATCTGGGTTTGGTTTTTTCACCAACAACATATTCCCACGTTTCATGACTCATTAGAATACCCTTCATCTATGTTTTCCACGACCGGTAATTCTCTCTGGTAAGAGGATCTATTTTAATTGAAAAAGCCATTTTTTACTGACCACTTAACAACCACCAATCGACACTATCAACTTTTTACGCTAGTCACAGCACACAACGGTTTTTCCGCCGAAATCGTTCGAGCTCTTACGCCTAGTGTCTCACAATGACGAACTCCACGCCACTGCACGCTATCGAAACTTCTCGATGCTTCCCGCGCGTTTTTCACGTGCTTCTAATTAATTACTTTATTTAATTAATAACCGCTTTGATCTTTACAATGGTATACCCGCGTTATCTGGGCCCATAACCTGATGATAAGGACGGGCAGGTTATTAACAAATAAGATATTAGCATTTGTGGTTATTACGTTAAGTATATTACAGGTATATTACAATGAATATAGATACAAGATACACGTCCGTTTAGGATGGTGTACTGGTGAGAACTAGCCACTATACATAGATTGGCAATAGTCATTAGTATAGCTAATACATTCTGGTAACTTCTGGAACATACTAGCACTATGAACCTTGCCCCTCAACAGAACATTAATAAACGTTTCATACCAAAAAAAAATAGTTATTGACAAACTGAAATAATAATTTATTGATTACAGCAATTAAAAAAATTGCGCGCATCATAATAACGCGCATGCGCGTGGTCGTTGACTACAAAAAAATTAATTTAAAAACGTAAAACAAAATACTTTTCATAAATTTGAAATTCGTCTGTTCAAATGTTAATTAATCTCATCTCTCAAAAAAAAAAAAAAAAAAAGAAACAACAACAAGTTCCGCTTTAAGGTTACGAAAATGAAATTTTTCTTATCAAATAATATTATTTATAACAAATCACATAAAAGTTCAATAATATGAATTGAATTGAAATTAACGAAGGATTAAATTAATTAATTCAATAATATGATACAAAAAAAAAAAAAAAGAAAAAAATTTGTACTGAAAATTACAAAAATTTCATTTTCTCATAAATAATTTTACTGTAATTTAATTTAATTGAATTAAAAAATTAAATTAAACTATAATTAACTCAAAGTTTAATTAAGTAATTGAATAAAGCAAACTAATAACGATCATCAATAAAAAAAAAAATAAATAAATAAATAAGTAAAAGGTGATTTCAGAGTGGTTGAGTACCACTTTTTGAAATCCATATTTTCTACTTCTTTACCATCTCGATCGTAGTTTTCACATGGTGGAGCCACTAATCGGGTTTCCAAATTAGCTATAGTTCACCACCAAATAAGACTATCTACTACCAACTGGAATAAGTCCCAAATTCTGTAGCCAACTTCACATTAGCCATTTCACGTAATCCTCCCGGTATATATATGGGTCATTCCACCAAATAAAATTATTTTTACGGGGCGACCCTCGTCGATTTGGTTCAAACTTTGTGGAGTCGTTCTATATATTAAAAAAAAAATTCTCTGAAAATTTGAGCTTTTTATATGCAGCTGTTTCAAAGTTATGATTTTTTGAATTTTTTAAAAATTTTTGTTTTCAACTTTTTCATTAATTTTTTTAAAGGAGAAAATTTTTTTTTAAAAATGAGCACATAACAGTTTTTCGTAGGAAAAATTCTCAGCTTTCCAATAAAAATATCTATTTTTCATTTTACGTTACAAAAGACCTTTTAAAATTCGATTAAAGACGAAAAAACGATTTTTATGACTGTGCGGCGCTTGATACATCTAATTTGATATTTTTTTCTAAAAGCTGAGACTTTTTCCCACAAAATATGTGATTTTCACGATGTGCATATTTTTTGTTTAAACAAAATCAATAATTATTTAAATACAAGTCATTGATTTTATAGTTTTAACAAACTGTAATAGTTCATTGTGTGGCAAGAGATGAAACAAAACGATGTCAGACGAAAGTAAAGTAGGCTGCCCGAACCGTAGACAAAAGCTGACAATAACTGCAATCTGAAGTCGTGTTTCATCTAGTGTTACACACTATTTTTTTCATGATTACCTGCATTGAAAATTATTATCAGTGTCAGCAGCCAGATAGAATCAAGTTATATTAAGACCAATGGTGCGATCAACCATTAGTGTACGCCTAACTTATGCTTTGCAATTTATAATTAAACAGAAACCATAAATACTATTGATTATGCACACAAATTTTTATAAAACTTGATTACAAAGTCAGAACTGTCATTAACGCAGATGACATCAATAGTCTGAAATCACTATTGAACAAAACACAAGAATCAAAGTTCAAATTACGATATAATTCCTGGACTTGAACCATTGATGCTGGTATCATGAAAAATGGTTTTATAATTTTTGTTTTTAGAGCTTTACTGCAGATCCATACCCGGAAACATATCCTCACACCGCAAAATTTATACATCCGGGCTATTCAAAATTTTACCAGCGTTGATTTCACTGTTATAACCATCATTTATTGAAAGAAACGACTTAAAACGATTGAAAAACAAATTTAAATACTTTTTAAGGCTTTTGAATACTTTGAATACTTTTGAATCACCCTTTTTATGGGCATTTAACATTACAAATCGTTTCGAATCGTTACGTTTAATCAGGGAATGATGACTTCTTTTAGAAAATAAATGTTTTAGACGTACGATACTTTAAGTCATAAACGGTAAAAGAAACACAAGCAGTGCACCCTATCTCACTTATTGTTGATAGCTTAGGATATATATGTGGTAAAAATGTATCACCATCCTCAAAAAAAAAAAGAATTAACGTTTTTTAATCATAGAGAGTTTATATTTTATTTTATTTTATTCAAACAAAAAATATGCACATCGTGAAAATCACATATTTTGTGGGAAAAAGCCTCAGCTTTCAGAAAAAAATATCAAATTAGATGTATCAAGCGCCGCACAGTCATAAAAATCGTTTTTTCGTCTTTAATCGAATTTTAAAAGGTCTTTTGTAACGTAAAATGAAAAATAGATATTTTTATTGGAAAGCTGAGAATTTTTCCTACGAAAAACTGTTATGTGCTCATTTTTAAAAAAAATTTTCTCCTTTAAAAAAATTAATGAAAAAGTTGAAAACAAAAATTTTTAAAAAATTCAAAAAATCATAACTTTGAAACAGCTGCATATAAAAAGCTCAAATTTTCAGAGAATTTTTTTTTTAATATATAGAACGACTCCACAAAGTTTGAACCAAATCGACGAGGGTCGCCCCGTAAAAATAATTTTATTTGGTGGAATGACCCATATATATATATATATATATATATATATATATATATATATATAAATATAAGTATTTGGGTATGCATCATATGCATGGGAAGAGATTAAATAAATAAATGTAACCCTAATTTCAATTGATCAAAGTCTAGTATTTAATCCTTATATTTATGAATAATTATTATTTTTGGTGATGAAAATCGTAGATTTTAGGGGAAAAACTTTATCAATTTGTACTAACAAACATATATATACGTGTATTACAACATATACACCATAAATATTGGGAAACTCAGATGTAATTCCTATATTTTGAATATTTTCATATATTTAGCTGTAAGTTTCTTTTTAACTAAATTTGTAAGTGTTATCGCGAGCTTCTTAAAAGAGGGGACATATATTTAGAAAAGCAAGAGAGTTCTGCAACCCTCTTACTTTCCGGGGGATTGTTATGTCCAAATAATTTATTTTTTATTTTTATAATTATTTAAAATGATTATTTCTGAGCTCCTTTTTCAAAAGCGCGCGAAAACGCAGCGTCAGCTTTTTCACCTTTTTATGCGGCAAAGAATAGTGGGAAGACACCTGCAATAAGTTTAACGAATAAATAATAAACTGTCGTCACTTTCCACCAATGACAATCCTATTATAAAAAGCACATGACCAATGTATGAAGCCTCGATAACTCACCATCTCATTGGTTGAAAATATAAAAGGGCATGAAAATATATGCAATTTACTAGAAATATACATAAATTAATGAACGCATGCGCACAGCGTTACTCCGACAGCAAACTATGCTTCTTATTATGTGTTGTTGACTCTATATAGTATAGAGGGCAGGTATACAAGTTAGCCGTATCCTAATAACCACCCTGATAGCCACACCTTCGCTCAGCAAGTTCTGCAGTGAAACACTTATGGTTAACTTACCGACAAGTTTCTGGTAAGTCTCGGCTGGATAATACTTGCGTGTTGATGCAAATCTACTACCGTCATTTGAATGTAATTAAACAGAAGAACTTGCCGTCAATTTGAAGTGAAACTTTTTATCAACTTAAAGTCATTGACTGACAGTAACACTTGTAGTCAAATTGAATTCAAGTTAACAGACAATTTACTGTCAACTTAATGGTAACTGCTTGCTCTCCAACACTTTCCTTTAAGTGACCTTTAGAATTATGGCACCCTAATAGCCACTTGCTATATATATATAAATACATATCTATATACATCTTTCAGATTATTACCATTACTCGTGCAAGGACATCAGAAGTTAATCGAAGATTTAGCAATTCGACTGAACTTTTAGCGCCATTAGAACTATCGATTACTAATGCAAGCCAAGTAACAATCGACAGTAAATTATTTCAAGATGATGCTACTGACACAACTACAACTACTGTTGCTCTTATAGATGCCCCGAACACGCTTGGGCGTTTAAGTAAATTATCAACATAAAATATTTTAATTTTGGCTTGAGTTGCGATAAAAATTATTTATAATTTGTTACTTTGCTATTTTCAGTTGTTTTTGGCTGGCTAAAACTACCATTTGCTCCAGTCGTTTCGTATTGAGCTACATATGGGAGTGGGGTTATGATAAACGACAAGTATAATTTACGGATGCAGGTAGTCGATTACCGTACCCTAATTACTTTACATAAAGGTGTTTACATAAAAGTATTGTGTGAATCGGCATTAGACAACAGTAAGTATTACGAATCAAACAGTACAGTTATCATTTAATAGATTTGACATGATTGTTATTGTTATGTTTTCAGATGGCTCATGTATTTTGAATGTTCGTTCCAGTGAAGATGTTAGTCTAGAGGTAACTTACTCACCTTTAACAGACGCAGCTATGCGTAAATTGGGAATAATCACTGCTACAAAACGAAAAGCTGACGACGAGGAAAGTGCTTCAAAGAAAGCTCTGATTGCTTAATACGAATGTGTGGATGGAATGACATCAGTCAAAGACCAGTTTGTGCAAAAAAAAGATTTACTTTAATTTTGTTCTTGGATATTATTATTTATTGAAAGTTAATTTACCATTACGCGGTTTACTTAAAGACGGATTTATCTATTACCTTTATAAATCTCAATATTTTCTACATCTTTGTATTAATTAATATTCCACAAAAAACAGTTTTTAAGATTTAACTTGAGATGTTATTTAAGTTTTATTATTTTTTTTTTATTTTCTTAGCGCGAGAAATTGAAAAATTTTATTTTTTGTTTCAATTTTTTATTTTAAACACTTTATTGCAAACTGAATTGCTGCGTCATTTATTAAGATGTTTAAATTGTGTTTTCAAAGTTTGCATAATTTAAGTTCTTAAAAACTGTTAAATAGTTAGTTAATTTAATTGATGTTACAGCAAACAAAGTTTGTGAGATTAAACTAGAGATGTAATTCGAGTTTTATAAATTTCTTATATTTAGTTAACGCGAGAAATCTCAAAATTTTATTTTTTGTTTCAATTTTTTTATTGTAATTACGCTATTGCAAACTAAGTCACTTTGTCATTTAATAAGATATTTAATTGTGTTTGAACCTATGTTGTATATTGCATGTTCAAATTTGCGTTTTTAAAGTTTACGTAATTATAGTTCTTAAAAACTGTTAAAAATTACTTAATTCAATTAATATTACTGAAACAACGTTTGTAAAATTAAACTATAAATGTGACTTAAGATTTATTGATTATTTTTATTTTGTAAGCGCGAGAAATCGCAAAATTTCACTTTTTGTTTCAATTTTTTATTTTGAATACGTTACTGCAAACTTAGTTACGGTGGCACTCGATGTTTAAAAGTGTTTATGCGTATGTTAAATATTGCATATTTAAATTTGTGTTTTTTAAGTTTTCACAAGTAGTAATAATATTTAAAAAACCTATCAAAAATTTTTAATAATTAAGTTCAAAGACTGATACAATGTACATGAATACATATACAATATATCATGAAATAGTCAATAATTCTATTTATTAAAAGTGATAATGAATTTGTTAACTCATAATAGCTGACAGGTAGAGAACTGATGTTAAGTGTAAGACAAAAGTTAGATTATAGTACTTCAAACAGTTGTTACGAAGTTGCCTCGTGCGCCTCCGACATCATGTGACCTCAGGTAGTATCACTCGTGATAGTGCGTCGGCACGACTATATAAGGGAGCGCGGTCAATCAAATATCAGTTTTAAAGGTTTGGACACCTAGAATCCTTGTAATATTCTAGCGTGTTCTTATCGGTCAATCCAGCCGTACTGTATTACACTTAGTTAATCAGTAATAAAGTTAACATTTAGTTTAACTTTATCTCAGATTGATCCAATTTACACTTAGTTAAATTGCGTAAACTCCCGTTATTAATTACGGTCATTAATTAAATATACCGATAAGTGTGTGTGAAGTGGCGTTAATTAAGCTTTTCTCTTAATAAAATCTTAATTAACAATTGATACCAGTGTTTGAGTGAATTCACCTGCTATCCTGCCCACCTTTAGTGTTAAGGTGTTATAATCACATATTCATCAGGTCCAGCCAGTCCAAGGTCATCAGGGACATCACCATCTCACCGAACTTCAGTCTAGGCTAAGTACTAGTGTTAGTTTAGATTTGTAAGGCCAGTTTGGGTATAACATAATAAAATAATAATAAATAAGAGTCTCATGGGTCTGAGTTACTAGGGTAACCCACGAAAAGGCTGTTAAAACATCTCGTACAGTTTTGAACGGCAACCCACCGTTTCAATGGCGCCCAACGGGTTTTAATTGATTTATTCGATTAATTAAGCCGATTGTTCGATCAGTAATTAAGCCTGCATTACTTTGCCGTAAGCAATAACGCCGTCAGGTTTAGTTAATTTGATTGAGCTAAAAATTACATCATCTAATTACGTAAATTCAATTAATCACTGCATAATTAGATCAGACAGACATAAAGCAATAATTTCGAGTAGAGTCTGCGAAATAAAAAGTTATTAAGATCAAAAGTAGCAAGCGGGTTCAATTATAGAAAATTGTTCCAGAAAAAATTCATAAAGCTGTGACTTTTTAGGCGTTTTATCAGAAAGAAAACGCACACCGCGAGTTTTTATATTTTTTGCTGTAAAACTATAACATTTTTTTCATTTTTAGTTTATTTTTTGATTTTTTTGTTAAAAAAAAAAAAAAAAAAAAAAAAAAAAATACATTTTCGATTAAAAAGAAAACTACCCGGGAGTTAGTTTTCTAAAGAATTTCTTTTTGCCTGGGAACGTACAAAAAAGTGAGAAATTAGTCACTTAAATTATTATTTTTATTATTATTTCTAATTTCCAGACCGGAAATATTAAGAGAAAAATTACCCGAGAATTATTTTTCTAAAGAATTTCTTTTAGCTCGGGAAAGGAAATATAAACCAAAGAAAAAAATTCCAGAGGAATTATTGTAAATACCAGTGATAAGCATAGTTTGTAAGATAAAATATTGTTAAGTGATTTTACAAGTGATAATAGTGAAAATATTGTAAATTTAATTATAAGTATTTTATAATATAGATATTAAGAATATTAGAATTAAGTATTTAAAATAAATATTTTATCGATAAATGTTTATCACAAGATAAAAACACCGGATACAACAAAAAAAGATTTAAGTAAAAGTCTAAACCAGAAAATATTGAATATAAAATTTTGTCACAATAGAATTTCAGTAAAGATTAAAATCTTAAAGCAAACAGGAAGTAACTTCTGTTAAGTAAATAGAATTAAGTGAGTGACAAAATCACAAAAATAAAAGACTTAAAGTTTGTAGAAGCATAAAATTAAAATTTAGTCAAGCAAACAAAGACTCTCAAACCAGAGAAAACAAGACTGAAATTTTGCTTAGTAACGAACCGGAAACAAGGACTCAAAATTTATTTAATATAATAATAATAATCTGCTTAGCAACAGAAAAATAAATACGACACACATACCCGAACAGCCAGGGATGACTCATTGTCACGACTAAGCATTATAAAATACAAAGAAAAACAGACCAAAACATAATAGACGATAAGTCGCAAAGGCCGCAAATATTTAAATTTGAATTGATTTGTTACAGAGTTCTACCTAGGAATTCATCAACCTTACGGTCGGTAATAAAGAAATTCAAAGGTTACATTTAATATCTAACGCCACCTGCCAGAAACAATTGTTAGCAAGTATTTATGTCTCTTTCCGAATAAAGACGCAACTATAAAGTTGTTGACAAGGTTAATTTATTACGCATCACGTATTCAGTAGTAAATAAATATCAGTAAATAAAGTTTATTACACAAAATAGTTTTGTTGCTGAAATAAAATAAAACTCGTCAAAAAGATATAAAATACGTTTTAACATTGAAAATTAAAACGCTTCAGGATATAATCTGTAATATATTCAAGATAAAATTTTAAATAAAAAATTTAACCACGTGCAACCAGGTATTGATTTTAATATTTTATCATATAAAGTTAGTTTAACATCTGGTAAAAGTTTAAAATAAAATAATATATTTTACTTTAAATTAATTTTCATATAAAATAAATTTGAAATATTATTTTTCTGATATTATATTTTTTGATCAAATTCTTAATCCGTGATACGTGACGCGAATACTAATACAAACATATTGAAAGTTAACAGGTGTAAACAAGCAGCAAGGACAGTAAATTTTGGTCACCGGGGAAATCAATTCAATTATATTTTTTGTTTTCATTTTTTTTCTTTCATTTTTTCTGCATTTTTATTTTAAATTTAGTAAATTTATTTTCGGTTTACTCTTTGGAAAAAATAATCAAGATGGTCAAGACAAGAAAAACTAGAAACTTAGAGGGAGTAGTGAAATCGCTGAACGAGACAGTTCAGAAACTCAAGGAGAGACTAGACAAGAGTGATATTCAAGAATTAGACCAAAATCAAATTAAAGCAGACGGACATTCAACCAAGAGGGATAGCATCATCAACCAGCAATCTCAACCGCCAAACCAGGGATTAACAAAACAAATTCCAGTAATAACCGAAAGTAGAACGCTAAACAAGCCACTCACGTTAATAAGAACAAAGCAATGGCGAGATGCAGTGAATTTCAACTTTACACAAGAAACGAGAAACGAAGATATAGTACTACACGATCATCCCCAAACCAGTGATACATCAATAAGGGATGAAAATCTAACGTTCTTAACAAAAGATGAAAAAGTGTGGAGATTAGATAGACTAAAAGCGCAGGTATTCTTGGAAAATATTGAGAAGACGGAACAACTCCAAGCAAAAGAAGCAGAGTGGATTAAAACAACAGCAAATTGGATCCGATGGGCGAAAACAAGAATACAAGATGAAAATACTGCAGCAGCGCGTATTGAACTAATCGAATCAATACCACAAATTAATGACAAAAATTTAATAAGAGACTTAGAGCGAGAATTAGGTCTAAAAAGAAATGATAACGGTCATTGGCAAAACTCAATAATAAATTACATAGCGAAAGATGTACAGCTATGGGATGAAACGATAGAGCCGGACGGAATACTAAATTCAACACAAGTATTCTGTAACCAACAACGGAATAAGAAATCACAAGAACAGTACGTGAGAACAGACAATTACAGTGCTCACCTGGGATATGAACCAGCGCAACAACAGCAATATACAACGTATCAACCAGCTCAACAACAGTACAATAAAACGTACCAGCCACCACAACAACAGTGTGGGACAGAGTATCAGCAACGCCAACAGTATCATAGACCGCAATACCAGAGCCTATACCAAACGTATAGGCCAGACTATCTAAGTGATTATCATGGACAAACAAATTACCCAATTACAATTTCTCAAAGCTATAGAGAAAATTCAATGAAAAAGATAGCAGATAAAATACATCTGATGGAATCTTTAATAAGAGTGAAAGGATTGAGATTCACAAGATCATCACAACCAAAACAGTGGATCAAAAAGTTGACAGACGTATGCAGAGAGCAGAAGTTTGATTTTGAAGACAGATTGGAATTATTAAAAATTGCCATTAATGAAGAGGAATAGATAAATCAGAACTGCGACTTATGGTCAAATTGGGAAGAAGTCGAACGCTCGTTTAAAGTAACGTTCTGCAAAACAATGACAGACACCGATGTGTTACAAGAATTATTTAACACATATCAACAAAAAAACGAGGACACTCAAGAATTCATCAGAAACATGAGAACTAAATTCAAGGAACTAGACAGACCTCTAGGCCTTAAAGGTGAGCTAGACATATTAATACCGAAATTAACAGCAGAAATGCAAACTGAGCTTGACACCATGCCAGTAATTTCGTCATACACACAACTAGCTGAAGCAATAGCCACAGCGGAGAGAAGACTAGCAGATAAAAGAAAGGCTAGAGATGTAAATAGGTCAACTGTGAGGAGATTACAGAACACCAGGGACTCAATATCAGAGACTGACACTGACTCACAATCAGGGGAAGAAAAAAGAGTACAACGACTCGTCAGGAAAAAGAGGCACCTGAGAAAACCAGCGATGAAAAATTCTCCGGATCAAGAAACACAGAGTGACAAATCAAACGACAAGAAAATCAATGTCGTATTTGACAAAAGACAGAATAACAGACACAGAGACAGATCGAACTCGAACGACCGTAACAAAAGATCAGGATCAAATACATCAAGATCATCTTCAAGACCGGTCGGAGGCACTTATATTTGCCTTAACTGCGGAGGAAGAGGAGGACACAGGTCCCGGGACGGCAGAAATGAACGAGTAAATATCTGTGTGAATTGTTAAAAAGTAGGTGAGACTGTTAAGACATGCAGCTGCATAAAAAACTAGCAGCGCGAGTGCAACAAGTACAGGGGGTTGTACTCGCCCGACAGCAATCACCCCACGCCACACTTTGGAGGGGAAGGGAGGCATGCAGTCATCACTCGAGCGGAAGAGAAACGGAAACAGATAACGGTGAGCTATCTAGCGAGCCGGACGTATCTATAGAAAGCGAATACGGTGATTGTAACTGTTTAGTGATTGCCAGCATGGGACTGTTTAGCAAAAACTTGCGGAGGTGATTACCTCGAGCCGAGTCCAATCGGAGAGAGAATAGGACAAACCAGTGGCCAAGAAATCAAGAAATTGACGATTAATGTACCAGCGGGAGCAACTCTGGGCGGAAAAATGCAAATAAATGTAAGTAAACATTTTATTTGTCAGGTTAAAATTAATAAAATCAATTGCACGGCATTATTCGTCTCGGGTGCGAGTAGAAATTTTATCACACTCAAGGTTGCAGATCTAATACCGGAGAATATAATTAAAACTAAATATGACTCAAATAAAAATTCATTTCTATTAGCAGACAACTCAGCAAAAAAAAGCATCAAGAAAATATTCGTCAATATTGAAATAGATGGTGTCGAAATAAATACATGGTTCGAAGTATTTCACAAGATGCCAGATGATATCATCTTTGGTATGATATTTATGATGGACCACGGCATTAATTTATGTGCAGATGAAATGATGTGGACGTGGAAACACGACAACCAACCCAAGTTGTGTCAAGAAATTAAACCAGGTAACCACATATGCACAATATATTTAAAACCAGACGAACAAGAAGAGCTAACCAAGTTTTTAGATGCTGAATTTAAATTAATGGACCAAGCAGATCTAGGTACATTAAGAGGAGTCGAATATGAAATTGAATTGAACGACTATTTACCAATACGTGTTAAACCCTATAGAAGATCACCCAAAGTCACTGAGGCTTTACATAAAATTATTGAACAACTGTTGGACCAGAAAATTATCCAGCCAAGCACCAGTGAATGGAGTTTTCAGCCAGTAATGGTTAAGAAGAAATTATTACCAGGTGTGGTAATAATTAAGCTAGAATTGATCGGTAAATTAAATTTTCCTTGAACGATTCTTTGGATTTTTCGATAATCTAATATGTGATTATTCTTGCATGTTAATTAATCGTCCATAAATCTGACATCTCTACTAAAATAATCATCCCTAAATTAAACTGCTCATGAGGTGGTTAAAAGGAGGTTCAAATTAACCGTTGGTTTCAGAGGTGCCAATAGATAGACTTGGTATAGTTATACTCTATAGTGATGAGACCTTTTTTTCGAACTCGGCCTAGAGGGCAGCATTGTAGATTATATACCCTACCACAATAGCCACCTTAACCACAAGTTAACTTCAAGCTACTGCCGTATCTAAAGCCAACTTAAAGGAAAGTATTAGAGAGCAAGCAGTTACTTTTAAGTTGACAGTAAATTGTCTGTAACTTTGACTACAAGTGTTACTGTCAGATAATGACGTTAAATTGTTTGAAAGTTTCACTTCAAATTGACGGCAAGTTTTTCTGATTAATTACATTCAGATGACGCCAGTAGATTTGCATCAACTTGCACACAAGTATTATCCAGCCGAGGCTTACTAGAAACTTGTCGGTAAGTTAGCCGAAAGTGTTTCACTGCAGAACTTGCTGAGCAATTATTTTTAAAGTGTGGCTATCAGGGTAATTACTAGAGCTGCTTAGCATAAGTTGACTTTCCATTTTTCCGTCGAATTCCGGCAGTGTGTTTTAGGCAAATCTTATTTTAAATTCGCTGCTGAAGCTTAACTCACTCAGACTTATTATAAAGCGATTCAATTTATTCTAATTATAGTCGATTGTTGGTCAATGTTGGTCGATTAAAGTAATTCGTCGGTTAATTATTCACTTATAAAAAAACAATGAATAAAAATAAGCTTATAATCTTTTGCATTTAACCCCTCTACTTCAATATTTTTCCAATTTTTATAGTTAAATCACGAGAAAATCTATTATTGGTGATTGTCTTTTCATATATATATCATTGATATAAAAATATTAATTGAGTAATTTACTATAATAAATCTATTCAAATTGTAAGGAAATTATTTCGTACATTTAACGAAATGGCACTACCTGTCAATACTTTGAATTAATTGGCAATAATTTAAATATTGTTTTAAATTAATCGAAAAAACAAATAATAACACTAAATTTATTTGAGATAAAAATGAAATTAAGAAACTAGAATCCCCATTAATAGAGTCTTCGATAGAAATAATACTTTTTTTTTCGTATAATGATAATAAATTTCTTGATCAAGAATTAGTAATAAAAATAAGTAATTGTTTCGATGAATTAAAAATCAGATTTTTTAATTATTGCCAATTAATCCAAGGTTTTGACAGGTAGTGCCACGTTGTGCGCTGTACGAAATAATTCCCCGATGATTTAAATAGATTTCTTTACGATAAAATTTCTTAATATTATTGTACCAATATTATCAATGAACCGACGATCACCGACAATTGATTTTCTAGCGATTTAAATAGAGAAATTGAAAAAATATTGAGGTAGAGGGGTTAAATGGAAAAATTAAAGGCTGATATTTATTTATTTTTTTATACATAAACAATTGAAGGACAAACTCCTTTAATCGACCAACATTGACCAACAAATGATTGCAATCAGAATAAATTGAATTGCTTTATAATACGGGGCTGAGTAAGTAGGACTGTTGAACAAATATCTGTTAAATTGAGCGACAATCATATGTCAATTTTTGTGAATCCGTTTTTTGACTACTATATGTGGATAATATTGTAGTTCTGTTCTGATATGCACTGCAAGCACTGAATCAGTGCTCTCAATGCATGTTAGAGGTCACACCTTACGTTGGTCACAGTGTTTATCGTATCATAGCCTGTGTTAACCTAAACATACACTCAATTTCTTCTACGTTTGGTGATATTGAATTAGAGTTAAATATATCGATGTACACTCATTCACGTTATGGATATTCCATGTTCTTGTACGTAATTGGAAATAGTGTTGATTGGTGTAAATGAAAGTTTATGGATTTTTCTCAAAATTATAAAAAAACTAAGTAACCAGATACTTTATCACGAATAAAATAGAAGGGTGTAAACCCTTACGTGCTATTTTGATTCCGGAAATAGCAAGAAACTGAGTAGGATTTCTAAATAAATTATCGTAAACCTATTCCTTATAGGTTAGATCATATTGAAATTCAATTACTCTTCACGGAAACCTACAACGCTATTGGTAAGTAATTTAAATTCAAAACAAAAAATTGCATAAATTATTATTTAGATAGTGATCCCTGCTTAAAAAATCCGATAGATTCTTATAGCTGTATGTATAAGGTCTTATATTTAACTAGAGCACTTCTCATAGAACTCATTCATTTTTATAAAATCTCACCCTGGGGGAAATTTTTGGGAATTTTCTTTGAAAAACTAAGTTTTAAAGTTCTAAAGACTTTTTCAGAGTTCTAAAGACTTTTTCAGAGAAAGTTCCCAAAAATTTCCACCAGGGCTATGGGAATTTATGAGAATCTATCGGATTCTATGAGATTTCCTGAACAGGGATGGTGTTTCAAAATATTAATTTCTTTGATTGTAGTATATACTTCACAAAATCGAAATAGTAAAAATCATTATTCACAGTGAACATATTGATAGAAAATAGCAAATCACTATTTGAAAAAAAGGTAGTTTTTTAATTGAAAAAACGTAAATAGCTATTATTTTTATTTTCAAATACTAAAAAGAACACAAACATAAAACAAAAATTATATTTAAAACAGTAATATTTACTATGTATGATAATGAATTTCATATTTGATTTATTTACTTAATCTGATTCAACTACTGATTTTTGGCTACTTTAATATTCATCAATAACACTGTGAAATCGAGTTTTAAAATTCTTTTCATAAATTTGATCATATTTCATAAAAATTAATTTCGTTGATAAATGTTACTCTTCAATAATTAATTTTTTTTCTTACAATATGTCATAATGGCTGTTTATCTTTAAATTTATTAAAAATTATATATTTTAATTGAAATTTATTCTAATTAATATTTTTCTGTTCTAGGTTGGACCAAGAATAAGATAAAGAAATACTGAATTAGTCCAAGATAAGAATAAGACAAGAACTAGACCAAGACAAAATCAAATTGACCTATTGCATTATTTACTCGATCTACCTAAGACTAAAGCTATTACTAAGATCTATACTAGAAATTAAAGATTTATACCTGTTAAGTCAATACTATATGAATTGAACAATAATCGAAACTAGACCAGTATCAGAAAAATATACCAGTTACACGTAAAATTTATGTTGTGTTTGCTTATCTTATATTATAAGAATTGTATATACTATGTAGCATTGATGTAATAATGAATTATTCGTATTAATAAAGAATTTTTTTCATAATAAATATTTATTTTTTTTATTTCCTCTGATACATAGTAGTTTTTATTACGACACGTAGAAAAATTCAACGTACACCGTCTGAAGAAGCTGAATTCAAAAAAGCACGCCTAGAAAAATGAAAAGAACAGCAGCATAAACGTCGTACTAAAGATACTAAAGAAAAGGATAGTATGCTACATGTTAGTTCAGAAAATGGTGGTAATAAGTTATTACGGAACGATAGCAATTCTAATGGTACTAATTCTTGCTCTGTTATAAAATATATTGGATAATCCGTCAACATCTAAGGAAACTTCACAATGCATAGATAAATTAAGGAGTAATCTATGTCAGCGCGTAACAAATTCTGTAATGGATGAACCGTGTCACAGTGAAGCAGTAATACTTACTGACACAGTGCAAAGTAATCAGACAATTGAATCAATTATGCATTTTGTAAATAATCTAGATACAATACATGAAAATTATATAGGTAAAATGGATGTTGAATGTACACATTGCAAATCAAAGCACTTTGCTCTTGAGCAAGTAGCGAATAAAAAGAATTCTTTCAATGACTGTTGTCGTCATGGAGAAGTTAAATCAGAACCGATGCCTAAACCACCAATTACTTTACAATCTTGGTTCGAAGGTACACATGAAATGTCGAAAAACTTCTTTGATCGAATACGTAGTTATAATAGTTCCTTTTCATTTGCATCATTTAACGCTAATTTGTTTAATTCTAATTCTCAACGACGGAGACCGTGTTGTTTTAAAATTCAAGGACAAATTTATTATCAAATGAATACTGCGTTATATCCTTCTTCTGGTGAAACACTAAGTTATGGACAACTCTTTATTGTGGACACTAATGAGGCAGCAGATGTTCGTTCAAAAAAAACTATAGAATGTGATAAAAAACTACTTAAAATTGTAGATAAAATCATTCGTGAACATAATGTATTTGCTCAATCGTATCAGATGATGAAAGATATTTTAGAAAATGAATCTTCGGTAGATGAAAGTGGAAATATTATTGAGCCTGAGTTAAATTTATTATTCATATTAAAACCTGGTATGGATTCTCGACAATACAGTTTTCAAAGAGTGAACGAAGTTGTAGCGGTTTTTTCTACAACTGCTGATGGTGATATACCAGAATCATATATTACAGTTGCGAATAAACAGACTAAAAATCTTAAACGTTTGAGTACAATGGACCCCAATACCGAGCCTTGGGTGTATCCTTTGTTTTATCCATATGGTAATCAAGGATGGCATTCATGTATACCTTATGTAAACAAAACTAATCGAAGAGTAACACGTGCTGATTATTATAAGTATAAATTAGCTATTCGTGATGAGTATAATGTTTTCTTAATGGGCCGTCGCTTAACTCAACAATGGGTAGTCGATAGTTATGTGAAAATTGAAAAAGATCGATTAAATTACTGTAAGTTCAACCAAAAAAAATTACGTGCAGAATCATATCAGGGGTTGTTAGATCACTTGCAATCACGAGCAGAAAATAATAATACAGAATGCAATATTGGTAAAGTAGTGATATTGCCATCAACATTTCCGAATTCTCCGCGTAATATGTTACAACACTACCAAGATGCGATGTCGATCGTTAGAAAATTTGGTAAGCCAGATTTATTTATTACAATGACATGTAACTCAAAATGGCTAGAAATTTTAGAAAACTTATTACCAGGACAAACAGCTTCAGATAGACCTGATTTAATAGCACGTGTATTCGATATAAAAAAAATTCGTTAATTAAAAAAATAGTCAAAGGCCATCTTTTTGGCGAAGTAATTGCTTTTAATTGGGTAATTGAATTTCAGAAACGTTCATTACCGCATTTACACATGTTAGTTTCATTAAAAAATGGTTCCAAAATTACGTCTCCTGACATAGTTGATAAATTAATAAGTGCTGAAATACCAAGTATAGATGAAAATTTAAAATTACATGATATTGTGACGAAAAATATGCTTCATGGGCCGTGTGGAGATTGGTGTTTAGTAAATGGAAAATGTTCAAAGAATTTTCCTAAAGCCTTTCGTGATGAAACTACCATGGATGAAAATGGATATCCTCTTTATCGACGTAAAGATAATGGAATAACGTATACACGAAATAATGAAGATTTTTTTGATAATCGACATGTAGTACCATATAACAAAACATTACTCTTAACGATCAATTGCCATATCAACGTAGAAGTAGTATCATCGGTAAAAGCAGTTAAATATTCATATAAATATCTATACAAAGGTCATGACAAAGCTGCCGTAACAATAAATGAAAATATACATAATTCTAATGTTCTATCAATGAATAATACTGAACAATCACAAGATTCTGCTTTAAATACAATCAACCATGATGAAATCCGCAATTTTGTGGATGCCCGGTATGTTGGCCCCGTTGAAGCTGTTTGGCGTATTTTATCGAAAACATTACAAGATAAAAGTCATTCCATAATTCGTTTACCCATACATTTACAAAATCAACATAATATTACAATAAATGACGACTGCGATGAAAATGGCATTCAAGAGGCATTACAAAAACAAACAATGCTTATTGATTATATCTATAACGTTCACTACTATTTCACACTACCCACGGCGGAGTGTGGTTAGTGTCAAATAGGCGTTATGGCCCACCGATGGTAAAAACTGAAAATAAAAATAGAAAACAGAAAAAAAAAAAAAAAAAACCAAAAATGTCCTTTGGAGATGCCCACGATCCCACTGGACACTCAGCTCTCCTCAGGCTGGGTTAGAAAACCTAGTTGGGCGCCAGCTCGTGTACCCCACGAACAAAATACCAAATAAACAATAAAGAAAGAAATGAAATGAAAATGAAATAATAAAATAAAACAGAGAGCAGTTTTCAGGTATTGGAAGAGGATAGCAAGAAAGAGATAGTTTGCAATAAATAAATAATAAGATTTAAATAAATCCCGGGTTGGTAGCCATTTACCCGATTTAATTTATAAATATTCAGCGGGTATATAAACAATAAACAATAATAAAGAAATAATAGTAATCACTTCACAATATAAAAGTACTGACCATAGTCAAATAACGCAAAAACAATAAATATAATAAACAAATGTTCCTTTGGTTATCACTCGCACGTGATAAATAATAAATATAAATAAGTAATTAATAATTAATGTGCGCACACATACAATTTTTCTCAAATATTTAATTATATAATACGCAGAAATAATAATAATTACCTAATTACGTATAACTATTTATTACCAAAATAATGGTCAATAATATGGATAAATAGTTATACCAAACAATCACCCAATGTTGAAAATAATAATCATGTGAATAATTACAACTAATATTTAATTATTCACCGCAAATTTAATCCAAAAACCCATTGGTGATATTAAATAATTGTATATAATTTCCAACTGGTAAATTCTGATCACAACAAAACAAATGGGTATATATTTACCGCAAACAATACATAATATAAATTATAATTACCAGAAAATAATAAATGGGTTTCAAATAATAATTAATGAGGGATAAGTATCCACTAACAAAACTAAATTGCCACTAAAATGTTCCCCACACTCTTCAAAATAATGATTTGAAAGTATAAATAATAATTATAAATAATACCAATTAGTTACCGTCAATAATATACGGTCACCAATAATTAATACAAACAAATAATAATAATAATTAGTATTAATTATTTACCGTCAATAATACACGGTCACCAATAATTAATACGAATAAAACAATAATAATAATTAGTATTAATTATTTACCGTCAATAATACACGGTCACCAATAATTAATACGAATAGATAATAATAATAATTAGTATTAATTGTTTACCGTCAATAATACACGGTCACCAATAATTAATACGAATAAAACAATAATGATAAATGGTATTAATTATTTACCGACAATAATATACGGTCACCAATAATTATTAAAAATACAAAAATAATTCCAATAAATATTAATAATTATTTACCGTCGATCACATATACGGTCACCAATAATTATTAATATAAAATCATAAATTTACCTTCTAATTTTTGAATTTAATTTTTATCGCCGAGACAAAGAATTACGCACTATATATATATATGTTGAAACCTCTCTCTCACTCACACGTGAGATATACCCAAATGGCCACCAACGCGGGACAAATTACACGCCAATGAATTTAGCACAAAGGTACTTACAGTCCTCGCCAATCTCCAAAACTCGTACTGGCTCCATTGTTTTTTTAATCAATATATTTTGACAATCAATGTCCCAACAATTCAATAATAAACGTACAGCGTCTCACGCAACTTATTAATAGCCAATATAATTTATGGCGTTTAATGATTCCAAATGGCGTCTCAATATATATTTTTGGCAATAACAACAGCACACCTTACTCTCACAAAGTTTATCCACGTCTGACCATGGCAGCACGTGAGTCCCATGCCGGCACCTCGGCCGGCGCCATTTTGTAATGGTTTCTCTTTTCAACCAATGGAGCACTATCTCTGTCGCATGTTAATTCACTCATTGACATCAACATGATGCAATGACTTGTTTGGCATGTAATTTGTTCACTCTCGACATTAAATGGCCATTCTTTTTCCAGAGTATAATTAATAAGATAATATTATAAATAAATATTCCCTTAGTTTATTTATAAACCCCGTAAATTGATTTAAATTAAATAAATTCACCGAGGCCAACTGTTGCGTTGCCGCGCATGCGCCAACCAACCAAAATAATAATAATAATAATCAAATAATTAACTAAATAAATGCGTAATTAATTATCCCGGCGGCTATAAAATCCATTGGCAGGTTTATAAAATGCAGTAATTTTTACTGGTATCGCCGCAATTTGTATCTAGTAAATTAAACAAATAATAATAACACAGTAAATAAAATAAGATAATACATAAAATAATAATAATAATAATAGTATGATAATAATAATAATGAATGAGACGTGCTGAGCAGCGTGTGCTGCCATCTGTTGCCCTTCTCCGACCTAATGCGAAGATGCCGCGATATTCAAATATCGTGACATATCTTATTAAACGAACGAGATGCAAACGCTCGACAATATTCATACAGTGAAATACCTCATCATTATGTTTTCAAATAATCAACCGGAAACAGTACATTCAGTTGGCAACCACGAACAAAACATTTTAATGTTATTGGTCGTATGTATTCAATCAGTCCAACCCAAATTGAGTTATTTCATCTTCGACTTTTATTAATTAATGTGAAGGGTGCAAGAAGCTATGAAGGAATAAGAACTGTTGATGGAATAGTACTAGATACATTTACGAAAGCTCGTTTAGCATTAGGATTAATAGAAGATGAGTGAAGCAGTAGTATGGATGATGCCACGGCAATTGCGGTGTTTGTTTGTCCGTATATTGATTCATTGTCAACCCCTTTACCCGGGAAAACTATGGGAAGAATTTAAAGAAAATATGTCCGAAGATTTTCACAGACGATTTGGTGTACAAGATGGCAATAGAAAATCTTATATATTGTTACGATGTTGGCATCGTACGCCTCCGTTTGTCATCGGGACAGAACTGTCACATGACTAGTGCGACAGTTCTGTCTATAAAAGAGCGCGTTAACGTGCGACCGGTGCTTTTTGCGTTTAGAGTTTTCGTCGTTAGCCTTGAGTAGACAAGTAAGTTCATATTCACTGCTAATTGTCGCGTAGTAAATGACCTGTTCGCTGATCGTCATTACTGCTTATTAATTTGTTCTTAACTCATATTTGTTGGTAATTCGTCTAGTGTCCGCGATAATTAGTTAAATCAATTATCCAGTATTTATTACATCAGATTTGTTTGTAATAAATAATAGCTCATATCTGTTGCTATACCAAGACGGTTATTTGAATAAATTGGTAGAAAGCCCTGTACCGTTAAGTACAGTAACGATATTGGTAAACTAGTGTGTGTGTGCGACGTGGCATAATAGATAATTATTAGTTAAATAAATAATTATTCTATTAACTGAAACCAGTGTTTGAGTGAATTCACCTGTGCTTTCCCAAGTCCACATTAGACAATTAAGGGTCTTCTTAGCCAATACATTGGGTACCAGTATCACGATCCAAGGAGGCGATTTCCAAGGACCAACTAGTTGCTAGTCCAAGGACATCCAGGACTACATCCATCTCCGAACTCAATCTTAGGCTAAGTACTAGTATCAGTCTAGAATTGTAAGGCCAGTTCGGGTTAATTAATTTATTGCTAAGGCATTATTAAATTAAATTCAATCAGTCAGAGTTTCATTGAGAGCTAGCGGGGCAAACTTTGACCCACTAACTGCACCCTTCCACCAGTAAGTGCAGGATAACGTACCCCAGCGTTACAATATTTATAAATTCTATGCTAAATAAAGAAGGTATTAGTCTTTCAGCGTTCCCAGAAATGCCGCAAATAACCGAAACAGAAGATTTACTTGATGACGTACTGTTAGAAAATCCGATTGATAATGATACTCAATCCCATTACCAAAAAATTAAATTTAAACCAAAAAGAAGTCGTAGATTTTGTTCTACAAGTAATTAATGATAAAGAGATTTTAAATTCTAATAGTATTTACATTGATGGACCAGGAGGCTCCGGTAAAACTTTCATCTACACAATATTATATAATTTACTAAAAGCCCAAAATAAAATTATCTGTACAATGACTTTTACGGGCGTTGCAGCAACCTTATTGCCTAATGGAAGAACGGTCCATAAAACATTTGGTTTACCTGTTCCAATGTTTTCTGACTCATCTTCAAACGTAAAGAGTAATTCAAAACAAGGAAAATATTTGAAAAATGTAGATGTATTCATTTGGGACGAAGCTCCGATGTCACCTAGATATGCTTTGGAAATAATTGATAGAACTTTACAACATATCATGAATAATGATTTGCCGTTCGGTGGAAAATTAATGATATTGGGTGGCGATTTTCGCCAGCTTCTGCCAGTGTTGACACATGGTACTCGAAATTAAATGATTAACTTATCAATAAAGTTCAGCAGATTATGGATATATTTCAAAAAATTTACATTAACACAAAATATGCGAACATTACCGGAAGAAGTAGAATTTTCACAATTTTTGTTGAACGTCGGTGATGGGATTCTAAATGATTTGAATGATAATATAGTTCTTCTGATCACATGTCCCGTTTCGAAAAATGGAGATATCGTTAAATTTATGTATGAAAAAATTATAATAGGAAAACGTTTCGATGAACTTTGTAAAACCTTGATTTTGTCTGCTAGAAATGTTGATATTGATTAATAAGCAGGTTGTTGAACTCCTAGACGAAACTACAGAAAAAGTTTACACAGCCATAGACAGTACCGAAAATTGTGATAACCAAGATATTGATGATGCAATTTTGCCAGAGTATCTCAACACCTTAAATCCACCAAATTTCCCACCTTATGAACTATGCCTGCGAAAGAATACGATAGTAATGTTAATAAGAAACCTAAATTTAAGTGAAGGATTATGTAATGGTACAAGGTTGATGGTTTTAGACTTAGGAAGCAGTGTTTTGCGATGCAAGATATTGACCGGAGACAAATTAGGTGAAATTGTATTTATTAATCTTTTAACATTGTACTGCGATAATCATTATCCCTTCACATTTAAACGCCATCAATTCCCGATTAAAATAGCATTTTGTATGACTATAAATAAGGCTCAGGGTCAGACATTTGATAAAATAGCTATCGATCTCACAAAAGATGTGTTTAATCATGGCCAGTTGTATGTAGCTTTATCAAGAGTCCGTTCTTGGAATTCATCGCGTGTCTATTTAAATAGTCAAGGAGTAAACAATTCAGTGAAAAACTTTGTTTTTAAAGAACTATACCTGTAACTAAAAGAATATCCCACTGTTGTTCATTATTTCATTCATAGAAAGCGGTTTTAATTAACGCGCGCACTTGCGCGTGCCACGTAACCTAGTGATTATAAATTCCCCATCAAATCATCAACCAAAGTTTATAAAAAGCCTGAGCACCCATAGCTCAGGGCTAGTCGTTTCTTAAAACTTACGGTCCGCGAAGATTCGAACGTCGAAATTTCGTGCACTCTTATTGCAGGATTCCGCCCTAGGCGTTGAAAAGTCAATAAGAGGATTTTTAATATTTCAACATAAACCTTATTGCAGGAATCCGTTTTGGCGTTGAATAATCAATAAGGCATTTCTTAATTTATCTAGACTAATTCTTATTGCAGGAATCCGCTACGGCGTCGAATAATCAATAAGAAATAGTCAAAGATCGTGAATTTATCACTAACCTTACTGCAGGAATCCGCCCTAGGCGTAGAATAATCAGTAAGGAATTTAAAACTAAAATCTTTTGTATCCAATTATTGTAGGAATCCGTTTCGGCGTTGAATAATCAGTAATTGAATTCAAATCATTATTAAAAATCCTCAAATATTGATCAAAAATTCGATCTCACGCAACTGTAGTAAACGTGCGTCTATTCCAATATTTGTCGGATTTTAAAAATCATCCGGTACGATCGAACCAGTGACGCAAATCACGTGAATTTGCGATTCCATCTCGTGCCGAGTTAATTTGCGCATAAATCCTTTTTTCGGGTGTGTAAAAAGGACGCATTAAATATAAATTGAAATCTTAATAAAATATTTGTCAAGGATAAATAATCCTATAATATACAGTAAACATAAAAATTGTGAAAACTCAAGTGAGTAAGTGACGTTTAGTTAAAAACGTTGTAATTTGAACCATCAAAATGAAGACAAAGTTCATCACTTCAACCTTGCGGTTTTCATTCAAGAGTAGTACATAAGGTCTTATCCTATAACCCAGCCGCGCCCACTCAACCCAAACCTAGGAGGAAGGTCAAGCGAGCTGCAACGTTCTGGAGGGGTAAAATCTGCCGTACTAGAAGAAGTTACATCGAAAGGTAGGTGAAGAACTAATTTTTCTATCTATTATAAAATACTTTTGGCTTAAATAAGAGCACCAGTCTCTTCGAAGACGTTTAGGTTCTTAATTCTCGAAAAGATCCACTATAAATAATAAATTATAGGAAGATAATTTCTTCCTCGTATTCTTTATTGTTGTCCGCACCCTCCAACCCGCTTGTCCAAAATTACTATCGCTACCAAAGGGAGAAATCCCGGATAAATAATTAAAAACTTAAGCGGCGGACATAACACAAGTAAACAATTTTTTTGTTGTGGTAAAAATCAACCAATCAAAACACTTGTTATATAAAAGATGAGACCTGATTGGTTCGCTTTTGAATGGCGCGCGTGTAGACTTCAGCACGTGCACTTTTGTTAAAAAATGTCAATAAATATTTATTGATATAATTTATATTAAAATATTATTTTAGACACATCTCTTGACGATTTTAAGTATTATTCTTAAACAATCATTCTATTCATATCACATAAAATTAATTTAGAAAAATAATGTGCGGGAAATAACTGCCATCTTGCGGGATAAACTTCATATAAAAATCGATGCATCCATATTGTTGTCAATTCTGTATACAGTCAATCAATAATGACGGTTAAATAGCCGCCACCTAGCGGGATAAACCGGTTACTGAGATTGATGTTAATTCTATACATCTCTATGTTTTCAAATTATAATGAAAAAAATTAATTAATAATAAACAAATGATATACTTACCTGATAACTATATATTTTTCAAATAAATGGAACAGTTGCACACTTTTGAATAAAATCATTTCTTTTTCTTTTTTATTAAATTAAAATGATTTTTAACTTATAAAAATCACTTATTTAAATCAAGCTAAAATTAAAATCAATTAACGATTTAAATACTTTAAAATATTATATATAATTATTTTCCAAGTAACTTCACACTATTTTATAATAATTAAATTCAAATTAGTTAAGTTTGAAAGAAAAAAAAGTCAGAAATAAAAATTAATCAAGTTGAAAAAAGAAGGCAGAAATAAATTTTTTTTTTAATTTTATTCAATAATTAAGAACCAATTTTTCATCAATTTTACATTTTGTAAAGCACATAGATATTCATCATTTAATTTATAATGATAATTACAGAAATTACAATCGAAAAGTTTATGATTTTTGAGGGCGGGACATTTGAAATCTTCCAGGTCGATGACAACTTTATCTTGTCCGACTAGATCTTGTACCTATAAATTTTTTTCACCACCTTTGACATAAATATACTTGTAATCACTTTTCACATGATCAAAAACTTCATGTAGCTTAGATTATGGTGTCTTTCCAGCATTCCAGGTGATCCCAAGATGATGATGTATGATTCAGGTGTTTTGACGCTGACATTGATGTAGTAGCGATTTCCAATTATATGGTGGTTGGAATAGTGTACATGAAAACTCTTCATGTCCTTCGATCTCACGTTGAATCGTAATTGTAGCAAGTTCTTCCACGATAAATTGATAATCAACACCTTTGAACCCTTGAACATCTAGTATCATTCCCATTTTTATAGCTTGTATCTCAGCAACAGTCAGAGAGTAACTGAAGAATTAATACAGCTATTTTTTATTTTCATTATTTCCCCGACCACACTATTTTTAATTAGTAATTTTTAATTTCATTGGTTGAAAATGTCCTTTGTTTGAGATAACTACGTAATAGAATGTTCCAGAATGTTTATATTTTAAATGATGACTCATCAAGTTCCTTTGATCCATTTTTAACTGCGTAGTAGAATGTTCCGGAATGATTATTTTTTAAATGATGATTCATCAAGTTCCGAGAAAAAAAACATTCCATTGTTATTTCAATTTTTAACTACGCAGTAGAATTTTTATTTTTAGATGATGACTCATCCAGTTCCGAGAAAAAAACTTTCCATTGGTATTTTTATTTTCAACTGCGCCGTAGACTATTTATTTTTAGATGATGACTCACTCAATTCTATTTTTAGATCATAACTCATCCAGTTAAATCTTCAACTGCGTAGTAGATGACGTCAAACTTTCCGTCGCGCCACCTAGATCTTAGGTTATGTTGATGCAATCTAGGGAATTTTTGCCATTTATAGGGGATTTTTTCCAGTTTCTGGGGATTTTATTTTATAAGGTTGGTACTTTTGAGAACTATAAAATTTTTTATTGCGCAGTTGATGAGTCGCACCCCACCTATAAAAGCACTGCGCGAGAGCATACTTCATTAAAAAGAAGTACAAGTCTCGCAGTGAAGTACATAACTCCGTGTATTCACTCTGTTGATTGTGTGTGAAATTCTGTGTGATTTAAAGTTATTCTGATTGTTAATAATCAATATTTCAAGTGATATATTTTACCCAACTTCCATGCTTAAAAGATTTTTGTGGTAAAAAATTTGTTGATAAGTGAAAAAAACTCTGTGCTAAAGAAATTTATTATTTTAAGAATAATTATTTATGAACAATTGTGAATAATAATTTTGATTCTTTCTGTGTTAAAGATCTGTTTAGACTTGAAACAGTTATTTTGTGCATTCAAAAACTTTAAACAGAAAAAATTTTCATTCAATTTTTTTTCATTGAGAGTGACTGATTATATATCAAAAATATTTTTTTAATCATGTCTACAATTCATTTCTGTGTTAAAGAACTGTTTAGACTTCAAACAGTTATTTTTTACATTCAAAAACTTTAAGCAGAAAATATTTAATCAAGTAAATTAGTAATTGAATAAAAAAAAAAAACAATTTTATCAAAAAATGGCACGAAATGATTTTATTGTAGTGCTTCAGCGTCCAGTAGATTCGAAAATTAAATCATTCAATGATTTACACGATCAGCCATTAGCTGAAGAACATTATCAGAAGTGTTATCAAGTGTGTAGTGATACAATTAATTACTTCAACGAGATCTTGCTAGATCCTGAAATAAATGTTCAAGACAGAAAAAGTGTACAAGCAAATATTGTACTTTTATACTGGTATGCTGATAAATTTGCACAATTGAGTGGTGAAGTAACTGGTGGTGATTTGCGTGCAAACCGACGTCTCATTAAGTGGCAAGATCTTGAAAACGCATTCTCAAATAATATCAGATCGGAATGTGTAGTGAATCAAGCCCATACAGATCTTCGTACTTTTCTTGATGATGCTCAACATCTTATAATTGAAAAAGTTGAGAATATGCTTAGAGATCTTGCTGGGCTTGAAGTAAATGTTGAATTGATTTGCAAATTTAGAAATGTAAAAGCTGAAAATGTCATTGAAGAAACAAAGACATTCAAAACCAAGAGCCGAGAAATTTTACATGCAACATCTCTTGCTACTTGGTATAAAGATCATGTTAATGATAAATTATTGAAGAAAGTTGAGAAATTCAATCAAAAAGACTCTGGGTGGAGTTTAATTGAAATCCACAGTTTGATAATTACAATGTCGAGATATGCGCCTCTTCAAGCTGGAGATTCAACATTTGTGAAGCTACCCAAGGACATCCAGACGAAAAAAGCAGTATTAAATATTCAGAATTCTGATGAACACTGTTTTCTTTAGAGCGTTGTAGCAGCATTATATCCTGCTAATAGTGATCCTGCGAAAAAATCATCATATCCACACTTCAGCTCGATATTAAAATATGAAGGTATAAAAGTTCCAATCGCTTTGAATGATATATCAAAATTTGAAAAACTAAATAATTTATTAATCAATGTCTACGGTATCGAGTCAGAATTTTGTAATAAAAAATCCGAAAAAAGTATAATAATTCCTTTGTATCTAAGTAAGCTCTTAAAGTCTGACAAAAAAGTTATTCATCTCTTAATGGTACAGCAAAATATTAAATTAAATACATCTGATTTTGATATTAAGAATTTTCAACCTAAATTTCACTTTGCTTTAATCAAAGATCTGTCACAATTAGTTAAATCTCAAATTTCCATGGCAAAATGTAAATTATTTTTTTGTGATAGATGCTTAAATCATTTCAAATATGATTATTCATATGAAAATCACAAAGCTGATTGTTTTAAAATAAATAAAGTCCATATGACATTTCCAAAAGAGAAAGACCAAATTTCAAAATTCAAAAACTATCAATATAAAGACACTGTACCTTTTCTTGTATATGCTGACTTGGAATGTACACTAGAAAAGACCCAAGGAGATGATGAAACTCAGAAGCATGTTCCACACAGTATAGCATTCTATCAGCATTGCAGTTATGATAATAAATTATCTAACTTTGAATTAAATCGTTCAAAATTTTGTATTGGGTGGTTTATTTTAAAGTTAAAAAAATTAGCTATTGAATACGAAGGATATTTGAAAAATCTTATACCAATGGAGTCGCTTACTAAACAGCAGCAAGAGACACATGATCAAGCAACTTTTTGTCATATTTGTGAAACAATAATCATTACAAATACCGATAAGTGTTATGATCACTGGTAATTATCGTGGTCCAGCTCATATATCTTGTAATGTTAATTATCCCATATCTCATGTTATTCTCATATTCTTTCACAATTTATCCGGTTATGATTCACATTTTTTAATTAAAAGTTTAGCTACATTAATTAAAGGTGATGTAACTCTACTACCAATTAATAAAGAAAAATGTATATCTTTTACAAAATCGATCGAATGTACTTCAGTGACATTACGTTTCATAGACTCATTCAGATTTATGGCATCTAGCCTTGAAAAATTAGCTTCAAATCTTGGTGATGATGAAAAGCTTATAACGAAACATCACTATCCCGACCCAAATGAATTTAAATTAGTTACGCACAAAGGTATATTTCCATATGAATAAATTTCATGCATTGATAAACTTAATGACAAACAATTGCCTGATCAAGTATCATTTTTTTCAAAACTCACGAATGAAAGTTGTTACGATGTGGGATCCTACGCCGCCGTTCGAGCTCGGGTAGTGATTGTCACGTGCTCCAATATGACGTTGCCACCTATATAAGCACGTGCAACCAGTACCCCGCGCTTTTTGTACTACCAGCAGTCTATATCGCATCGTAGCTATTTGTCGTACTTTCTTTGCTGCCACCGTATCTGAGTCAGTGTTGATTAACATTATAGTTGATTACAGTCAGTTAATCAGGTTAATTAACCAGTATAATTATTACAGTTAGTTAATAGTTATAGTAACCAGTTAGTGTTACACGCGTATCGGTGAATAATCCTATTATTTGGAGCACTATTGGGTAGGAAGCCCTGTGCAGGTAGTCACAGTAACAGTGATATCACACACAGTTAGTTGTGTGCTTATCAGAATTGTACCAGTGTGCTTGTGTTGTGGCCGTTTGATAATTATTAGTTAAATAAATAATTATCCAAACTATAAACTGAACCAGAGTTTGAGTGAATTCACCTAATCCAGTCCACACTCCTATAATTAAGTATAAGAGAAGCAGCACCCGGTCTACCACCGATCCAAGGAGATTTCCAAAGGTCAATCAACCGCCAGTTCACCATCATCAGGAACTTCAACACCGAACATTGAGATAAGGCTAAGTACCTAGATTTAGCTTTAGTCTTGTAAGGCCAGTTCGGGTAAAAATTAAAGAAAGAAAAGTTTCAAATTGAGTTAAGCTGGGTCAGACTCACGAAAACTATATCCAACACCAAAAATATAGTTTGTACGTCTACCCCGACGTTACAATGGCGCCCAACGGGTTTTAATTAATTAATTAATTCATTAAGCCTAAAATTAACATCTTTAAATTGCATAAACTTATGTTAGTCACTTTGTAATTAGAAACGTTCGAGACATAAAAACCAGTAAATTTCGAGTCAGAGTCTGCGAAATAAAATAAAACATCGGTTAAAATTTATCAGTTATCAAGTAGGTTCAATTACAAAAATTGTTTCCGGAAAAATTCCTAAAGCTTTGACTTTTTCCGCGTTTTATCAGAAAGAAAACGCGCAATAATTATTTTTTTTTCATTTAAAACATTTTTTATTAATTAATTATAAATTTATTATTTTCCGTTGCATGTTTTGATTAGTTATTGAGAAAAACTAAATTTGTGTTTCATTTTTATTTGCCAAAAATTGGAAAAAATAAAAGAAAAATTACCCGGGATTAATTTTTCTAAGAATTTCTTTTTGCCCGGAAACAAACAAAAAAAAAAGATAAAATTATTGTAACAATAATCAAACAGTGCCCATTCCTCTGGTAGGGAATTAAAAGAAAATACCAGAAAAATAATAGATCAAGATTGTTAAATTTAATATTTAAGTGTATATAAATAATTTTGTAAAATTAATTATAAGTGATATTTATATGTGTAATTAATAATTAAGCTTATTTTAATCTATAAGTAAAATCTAAAAGTACAAAAATTTATCACATAACTGATAAAGAAATTTAGTACAAAACCGGAAGTGACAAAATAAAACTTAAGAATTATAAAACCAGAAAATTCTAGAATAAAGTCTTTGTAAGAAAATAAAAGTCAATAAGGATTATAAATCCATAAATAGACTGAAATAATAATAACAACTCGCTTAGCAATAGAGATTTTGAGAAAAAAACTTAAGTTTTAAAGAAAATAAAATAAAATAATAATAATAATCCGCTTAGTAACAGAGAATAAATCAAAACGACAAATACCCGAACAGCCAGGGAGACTCATTGTCGCGATCGAATTATTATTATTATATACGAATAATAGATCATAAATAATAGATCATGAAGAACAAGTGATAATCTGCAAAAGCGGCAAAATTTTAAATTTGAAATTGTATGTTACAGAGAACTGCCTGAGAATTCATCAGCCTTACAGTCGGTAATACAGAAATTACCAGATTAAATATCCGCCCAATAATTTACCGCCATCTATAGAGTCAATAAATAACCAGACTTGATAAAAAGAGACGCAAGTAAAGTTGTTGACAATCAAATTTATTACGCATCACAGATTTGCATAAAAAGAAATAAAAGTACAAAGTAAATGAATTTTAATATAAACGTTTTGATGTAAAATAAAACTAAAGTTATATAGTAAAGTATATAAATTCAAGTACCAGTAAATAAAAGGGATATAAGAGATATACCCAGAGATATAAAATTTTTAATAACAGGTTATCCACGCACATATATACAGGTATTGGTTTTAATATAAGCTAAGCGAATTATAACCAAATATGGATAAAATAAAAAATACGCTAATTAGCATGCAGCAAGATATAATGCAGCAAAAGCTAGACATGCTAAAGATGAAAGAAGATATTAAAGGCACAATAATCAACAGCCTCAACGAGAAGTTCAACAACTTGGAACTAAAAAATGAGCTTTTGGAGATAAAAATAGAAGAGCAATCGAATGAAATTAATGACCTAGAAAGACAGTGCAGACGCAAAAATCTGATCTTTTTTGGCGTAGAAGAGACAGAAAAGTCGTACGATGAACTGGAAAAAATGGTAATAAATATAATAAATACATACATAAAAATTTCATGCGACACTTCCAATATAGAAGCTGTTAGAAGGTTAGGGAAAAAGGACGAAAAAGTTCGACCAATCGTAATAACATTCAACACTTTAGGTTTCAAATTAAAAATACAAAAAAATAAACATAACCTTCAAAATACTTCCTATTACTTAAAAGAAGACTACCCAATCGAAGTCTTAATTAAGCGTAAAGAGCTACAAATCCACTACAGAAAGAAAAAGATGCAGGAAACACCGCTTTTATAAAATACGATAAAATTATTATACTGAGCAACAAAAAATCCCCACAGAAACAGTCAAGCAAAAGAAACCTACCAGTGTCCCCGGAGACGCTCCACCCTGACAACCAAAATGTTCAACAAAATAGTAAACAACCACCTAAGACAAATAAAGGGGACATGAAGAACTATATAATACAAAAGCCTAAACTAATTCTCGCTCAGCCAGTATCAACTCAACGCCAATCGAAGACATCAGACTACAGCACAGCATAGCAATCAAAATCGGACCCTCTTCCAACCCCTAACCTCCCAGTACGGCCGGTCACCGCAGGAGAGTTCGACCAAAATCCCCCAAGAACAATTATCAAAACGAAAAAGACCGTCTACATTTGCACCCTCAACGTAATTATCTTCTGATCAAAAATATATTGAGTTCAAAGCTGCACTAGAAGATATTAAGCATGATATAATAGGTTTGAGCAAAGTTCGCCGCCTAGGAAAAAAAACATTCGAAGTCGACGAATACATCTTCTACCACAGTGGCCAAACAAAAGGACTAGAAGGAGTAGGTTTTCTAGTAAGGAGGAAACACAAAGATAACATCATAAAATTTACTGGAATATCTGAAAGAGTGTGCGTACTGGAAATCAAAATGGAAAACCTGTGTTTTGTAGTAATTCAAGCGCACGCTCCCACTGAAAATTCATCACAGGAAGAAATAGACAGTTTTTACGAGGACTTAGCAAAAGCCCATCATTCCACATCTACTGAGTACGTTGTCTCTATGGGCGATTTTAATGCTCAAATCGGAATTCCAAAAAAGTACAAACGTTCCGCCACAGGAGAGTATGGTTACGGCATCAGAAGCGGTCGAGGCACGAGACTAATTCAATACGCGCAAGAGTACAACCTAAAAATTATAAATACAATGTTTAAAATAAAACCAAAAAACCGCTGGACATGGATCTCTCCAGATAAAAACACAAGAAATGAAATTGATTATATCATGACCATGAAGCACCACATGATCTCTAAATATGAAGTACAACCATCTTTCTCCTTTGGATCGGACCACAGACTACTAAGAGCAACAATACTCCTAAACTCAACAAAGAAAAGTAGGCGCAATTTCTCTAACACATCCACTAAGCTAAAAACTCTAGCGGAACAGGAAATGTACCTGACAAACATCTACAGCTTTATACCAGAACTTATAGAGAATCAAAACAACTATAATGTGGAGGAGTACTACCAAAAAATCATGCGCTACATCAAGATAAGTCTAAAAAACATTAAAGGAACACAATCCGTGGAACACAAACCACATAAGAACAAAATCCTATCCGCGAAAGCGCTAGAACTCATGAAAGATAGGAGCGAACTACAAAATAAGCCCAAATTAAGCGTAACTGACAAAGAAAAACTAAAATCTTTGTATAAACTTACCAATAAAGAAATAAAAAGGTGCTACGTTACCTACAGAACAACAACTATACTAAGACACCTCGATAATATTAGATCTGCCAAAAAAGCTTACAAAGAGCTAAATCAAGCCAAAACATGGGTTCCTTTTCTCAAGTCTGGCAACAACAAATGCAAATCTCGCACAGAAATCATAAATGCTGCTACTAACTTCTACGCTAATCTATATCGACAATCAGACACACAAAGTCAAAACATGGTTTCCTATAGCTACACAGATACCTCTCCAACACACCAGTTAACAGAAAATGAAATATGGAAACAAATAATGAGACTTAAGCCAGAAAAAAACCCTGGACCTGATAGAATCACCAGCGAATGTATCAAGGTTGCGAAGACTCTACTACTGACACTAATCACTATCCTATGGAATAAAATACTTGATGAAGAAGCTGTGCCACATCAATGGATGACATCGGAAATTATACTACTATATAAAAAAGGTGACCCAGCTGATATAGGCAATTACCATCCTATAAGCCTAATACCTTGCTTTTATAAACTTTTTGCCTCCTGTCTACTTGAAAGGATAGCCCCAGTCATCGATGCTCACCAACCGATCGAACAAGCTGGTTTCAGAAGCGGTTTCAGCACGATGGATCATATCCTGTATTTAGCTTTCATCGACTACAAAAAAGCTATTGATTCAATTTCACACGAGAGCATCTGGGAATCGCTGAAAGCACTAAACACAAATGAAAAGTATATTAATATCCTAAAAAATATTTACTCTAACAGCACAAGTAGAGTCAAACTGGATAGAGTAGGCGAAGTAATCAACATAAAAAGAGGTGTCCGGCAAGGAGACCCGATCTCACTAAAATTATTCATAGCCGTTTTACAACACGCAATGGGAGAGCTGCCATGGTCCAATCAAGGTATTAATATAAATGGGAATTTTCTGAGTCATCTCAGATTTGCTGATGACATAATTTTATTTTCGGAAACCCCTCACCAATTAAATACAATGGTAAATGAATTAAACCAGGCTAGTATAAAAACTGGTTTGGAAATGAATCTGGACAAAACTAAAATTATGTCTAACCGCAGTGCAACGCCCATCTTAACAAATAACACACCTCTCGAGTTTGTCAACAACTACATTTCAACAAATCTCTTTTAGTAAGGAAAGAAACACTGAGGAACTTAACCGAAAAGTTGCGATTACCTGGAATAAGTTCTGGCACCATAAGGAAATACTAAAATCGCAACTTCCGCTACCGACCAAGAAAATAGTCATGGATACAGGACTTCTACCGTGCCTCACCTATGGATGCCAAACTTGGACCTTCGATCTCAAAACCAGGAACAAAATTCAGACTACCCAGAGAAGAATGAAAAGAAGTTGCCTAGGTATAAAACTGAAGGATAAGGTAAAGAACGTTGACATTCGAAAGAAGACAAAAGTATGCGATGCCTTAACTTTTGCAGTGAAGGCTAAATGGAAGTGGGCGGGTCACGTGGCCCGTTACGAGGACGACAGATGGACTCTACGGTCAGTAAAGTGGTCTGGACCAAAAGGCACCAGATCAAGAGGTAGACCAAGGGCCAGATGGGCAGACGAAATTGCAGCGTGCGCGGGCGGTAGTTGGCTGGACAGAGCTAATGATAGAGAAGGATAGCATTCCTTGGGGGAGGCTTTTACCCGAACGGGGTCCATGCATTAATTAACTAGGTATTTGAAATTAAAGCAAACAATAATGAAACTAATAACAAAATAGAATTTATAATTAGAAATCGAATTCATCTAACAATAAGTGGAATAAATGTAATTGAATTTTCGTAGGTTAATAAGTTACCAATTGTTATAGTTTGATATGTACATGCATGGAATTAATTTGAATAAAGCTTTATTATTATTATTATTATTATTATTATTATTATTATTATTATTATTATTATTATTATTATAAACGTTTTGATATAAAATAAAACTAAAGTTATATAGTAAAGTTTATAAATTCAAGTACCAGTAAATAAAAGGGATATAAGAGATATACCCAGAGATATAAAATTTTTAATAACAGGATATCCACGCACATATATACAGGTATTGATTTGAATATATTTTATATTCAAGTAAAAGAAATCAATTATAAAATATTAAATTTTTAAATATTTAAAAAATATTTAGTATAACATTTTGGAAAAAAAAAACATAGTTTTTTATAAATCAATACATTTAATCCCAAAACGTGACCGCGAATAATAATACTGCTTTATTGTAAGTCAACAGGTGTAACAAGCGGCAAGCGGAGGATTCTGGTCATCGAATATCTTGTTTGATTTTTATTTTTAATTTTTTTACATCTTTATTTTTTGTTTTTGTTTTTTTGATTTTTTTTCGCTTGTCCAATTTTCTGTTTATTCTCTCCCCATGGGAACTAAAAAAAACATCAAGATAGTTAAAACAAGAACACAAGTGGGAAATCTTCAAAAAGAAGTGCAACGCCTAAATGAAACAGTTGCAAAATTACAAGAAAAATTGTCAGAAAGTCAAAGACGGAACCAGGAAAAAGATGAAAATAACAGAACACTGGAAGAAACTAAATCAAATAAAAAAACCATACCGGTAATCACGCAGGACAAAATTCTGAGTAAACGACTGGAAATAAGAAAAGACAAAGTAGACCAACAAGGCTGGAAATCGGCAGAAAAATTCGACTTTGGTGAAGAAGCTGACGATGAAGAAGAAGATGTAATAATACACCCGCAACCAAACCAGCATGAAGAACAGATGAAAGGAAATATCACGTTCCTCACAAAAGAAAAAAAAATATGGTTGCTGGATGAATATAAACGTAACATATTCATGCAAAACATGGAGAAAAACAAAGAAATGAACGAAAAGATGGTCGAATGGTGTAAGACAACGGCAAAATACGTTCAATGGTCAAGGGATATAGTAAGAAAAAGAAAAAGCTTACAGAAACGCATCAAGTTAATAGAGTCCATGCCGCATATAACAAAAGAAGACCAGATAAAAGCCCTAGAGATCGAACTAAATCTAGGAGAAGAAGCCAACGGAAACTGGGAAAATGCGATAGTGGATTATGTCACGAGAGGGATGCAATTACTCGACGAGACAGTAAATCTAGACGGAATACGAAATTCAACCCAAGTGAACCAGCCTAGATTTTAATGATCGATTGGAATTATTTAAAATGGAATTCAACACGGAGAAGGAATGGATTAAACAAAACATCGACACGTGAAACAACTGGAATGACGTTGAAAAAAGATTCAGATAAACGTTCTGTAAGACAATAAAGGATGCAGACGTACTACAGGAAATTTTCTCGACATACCAGAGGAAAAATGAGGACTCTCAGCAATTTATCAAAAATATAAGGGTAAAGTTTGATGAACTCCAGTGCCCAATGGATATGGAGAAACAGTTAGAAATGATAATACCGAAGCTAGATGCAGAAATCCAGAGGAAACTGCATATATTCGAGCATTATTATCATATAAAAAACTAACTGAAGCATTATCAAAAGCTGAAAACAGAGTCGCAGATATGAGAAGATCAAGAGAAAACAGAAGATCGACAATACGTAGGCTGCAGTCAACAAAAGATTCTGTAGCAGGAACGGAAACAGAATCGGAAACAGAAACAGAACGGGATAAAATCAGAAGAATCTAGAAAAGGAATAAACAACATAAAAAAATTACAAAAAAGAACGAAGCCAAGCATAAAAATATTGACGACAATAACGACGAGAAAAAATTAAATGTCGTATTTAACAAAGAAAAATACAGTTACAGAGATAGATCGAAGTCAAACGATCGCAGTAAAAGATCAGGATCTGATACATCGAGATCATCAGGGAGATCAGTAGGCGACACGTACACGTGCTCGAACTGCGGAAAGAAAGGCGATTATAAGACCAGAGAGTGAATAGAAGACAGAGTAGACGTCTGTGTACGCTGTTTTAAAATAGGGGAGACAGTAACGAAATGTAACTGTGTAAAAAACTAGAGAGGCGAGCACATCAGCGGGAATTGTTGCTCGTACCTCAAATACTCCCCACAACTACCCGTCAACGCAGGGGGGAGAGGCCGCCCAGCCACATCTATCTGGATAACACGGATAGCATAACAGATGACCACGCGACATCGAGTGAGTCGGAAGTGAGCGCGGACGGGAGTTACCGGATTAAATATAATAAAATTAATAATTGTAAAGATATCTGTGCCATAATGGGAGGTGGTATTGCGACGTTTTGTTGGGACGATTATTAAAAGCCATCGCCGGTACATATGAAGAAAGCGATAGTCAACAAGCAACCAACGGCAGCCTGATCAGGAGAGGCGCACACCATCATCATACCAGAAGGGGCTGTGTCAACAAACGACAATTATTGTAAGTAAACATTTTATATGCACAGTCGATATAAGTAATGTCAGATGTACGGCATTGTTCGACTCAGGTGCCAGCCGGAATTTTATGACACAGCATATCGCAGACAAAATACCAGCAAATATAATAAAAATTAAATTTGACTCAGCTAAAACCTCGTTTATTTTAGCAGATAATTCAGCTATCCAAAGTTTATACAGGGCATACGTCACATTTGAAATCGATGGAGTGGAGACAAGTACATGGTTCGAAGTATTCGATCAGATGCCAGATGACATAATATTCGGTGTTACGTCCAGCTAAAATGCTGAACGTTGTATTTTATTTTTCATTTCTGTTGTATTTATTAAAATTGAGCCGACGACCAGATTTTATTTTTTTATTATCATTTTTATGTTTCGATAATATTTAGTGATAAGACATGACGAAAGTAAAATGCTTTTAAGGGATTAAGACTTGTTTGCTTTGATATTTTTTTTTTGAAATGCTAGAGCAAACACCTAAATGTAATTATAATGACTCCTCAGGCAATTGTAAAGGCCCAAAGGCCAGCTGAAAACACTTTTCGTAGGAACCCAAAAATATTTTTATCAAAAAAGTGTACGTGGAATATATTTTTAGTTATAAATAAAAATAATCTTAATCCCTCACTTTGTCTTTGAGTGCACTTTTGTCGAGACATCTTGGCATCAGAAAACAAATAGAAAAATTAAATTTTAATGACGAAATAGTCATTAAATAAAATTTAATAATTTAAAATAAATAAAAAATATTCAAACGTCAATTTAATAGAATAAATAACAATCGAATAAATAATTTTTAACACGTAATATTCAAATAATGAAATTCTAAAAAAAATAATTAATAACCAAATAAATAATTTCTAAAACGTAATATTTCTTAGATTCAAATATTAAAAGAATAACTAATAATCAAATAAATAGAGTCGGCTGCTAGCCATCTATTTTAAATTTAAATTAGGATTTAATTGACTAACAAAAATAGTAGAAAATTTATAACAATAAATAAATAATATAGGCTCAACGCCAATCAAAGAAATATAATGTTAATTAAAATTAATATTTTAAGTTAACAAATCATAATGTTACAAAAAATAATAAATAAACTTAAACATTTAAATTTAAAATATTGTTATAAGTAAAAAATTGTACATGTGGATGGATGTGTGGGTGCGCACGCACATAGGCCCACATAGGGGTGTGCCCTTAACGCTTTCCTAAGGTGAAAATCTTAGAGAAAGGGAAAGGACCCATAGGAACTGTGTTCCGATTGGACACAGTTTCCCCCAAACAATAGACGAAATAGGATCCGATAAGAAATTGAAAAGGGTCGTAAAACAAAAAATCGTTAGTCCCGGACAAGAGGTCCATTGAGGCAGTGAAGTTCAAGTCACAGTGTCTTTACAAAATTTAAGTTACACTAGTTCCGTGCTAGTTCAGCTTTATACAAGTGTTCTCACACTTTAATCTTATTTACGCTAGTTCCGTACTAGTTCAGTTCTATATACAGCGTCCTCACGCTTTCACACTAGTTCCGTACTAGTTTATATTATACAAGTGTCCGCACATTTATTAAGAGTTTTATTTAAATTAGTGGTTTTATAAGTTTAAATTCAACTGTTAAAGTAAATTGTTAGCAAAGGTAATACCTAGAGTCAGTGAAAATTACGATTGTACAAACATCCAGTTGCTGCGACTACAGGTATTGTAATTTTTAAGTTTATGTTGTATTAAAATCAAAAACATTTCCAACACGCGGAAATTGTATTCAAAATTCTATAGTCCTCTCTAGTAATTAAAACGAAATTTATTGTACATTAGAGTCGGCTGACTAGCCACCTAATACTTTCATAAAATAATATCAAGTTTATTGTATTCATATCTTCGAGTTTTTTCAATTTTATAAAATATAGTAATTTAATTTATACATCAAACATCTTTTATTTCAACACACCTCCCAGATAAATACACTCAGTGCGATCCCGGTCTATTGGTCGAAAGACTAGGGCCGAAAATACTAATAATAATAAATTATGTCCAAAATCACGATACACACCACATTTTGGACGTAACATCGGTATGAAGTTTCTGATGGACCACGGAATACATCTACACGCTGACAGTATGAGCTGGACATGGAAACATGAGAGTAAAAGAAGAACATGTGAATCAGCCATACCAGGTATCAACTATGTACCATTCAATTAAATGTGAGCGAATCAGACAAACTAACCAGATTTTTAGATGCTGAATTTACATTAATGGACCAAGCCGAGCTTGGGACATTAAAAGGAATCGAATATGAAATTAAATTGACAAACCATATAGAAGATCGCCAAAAGTCACTGAAGTGCTACATAAAATCATTGAACAGTTGCTGGACCAGAAAATAATTCAGCCGAGTACCAGCGAGTGGAGCTTTCAGCCAGTGATAGTAAAGAAAAAGTTATCACCAGGGCAAGACGCAGATGACATTAAAACATGGAGAATGTGCATCGACTATAGACCACTTAACAAGGTCATGAAGATGGTAAATTATCCCATGCGGCGAATTGACACATCACTAGAAGCCATCAGAGAAGGTGCATATTGAAGTGTAATTGATTGCACGAACGCATTCTACCAGATCCAAATCAAACCAGAGCATCGCCAGTTTACAGCGTTTGCCGTAGAAGGAATGGGTGCATTTGAATTTGTGCGAATGCCTTTTGGCCTATCCACAGCGCCTGGAACATTTCAACAAAAGATGGATCCGATTATACAAACCATGAAACAAGTATTACGCCAGCTCGAACTACCAGCCCATTGGATCAATTATGTTCATCCATATATGGATGACTGGGTGGTAGCAACACCGACATTTGACAATCATCTACAAGTCCTAGAGATTTTATTCAAGGTCAGAGAGGTAGGCTTGTTGATAAAACGAGAAAAATGTCGATTTTGTGTTTCAGAAATGAAATATCTGGGGTTCATCATCAAGGGGAACGAAGTACACCCAGACCCTGAGAAGCTGAGCGCAATCGAGAATTACCCGGAACCAACCAGCAAGAAACAGCTGAGACGTTTCTTGGGAATGGTAAATTGGTACAGGAGGCACATGAAAATGGTCGCAAAAATCCAAGGACCACTCACATCATTGGTCAGTGAGACAGCTATATGGACTTGGAGACCAGATCAACATAAAGCGTTCAATCAGATCAAGGAAATGCTTTTAAATGCCCCGGCATTAACGGTACCAGATTATAACTTACCATTTATTTTATATACAGATGCTTGCGACACCGGTATCGGAGCAGTCCTTACTCAGAAAGGACCAAAGCACGAATATCACATTACTGCGATCAGTAGATCGTTAAACAAACATGAGAGGAACTATACGACAACAGAAAAAGAGTGCTTAGCAGTCATTTGGTCATACCAGAAGCTCAGAGGATATTACGATGAATATCCAGTGACAGTTGTTACCGATCATGCGAGTTTAAAGTGGCTGCAAAATGTCAAAAATCCAAAGGGTCGACTAGCCTGATGGGTAGCAGAATAATCGTTATGGGCAATAACAATCGTCCATCGACCGGGCATCAACAATGAAGCGGCCGACGCTCTATCAAGAGTCTACGAGGGCGTCGAACCAGAACTAGAAAAGGTCAGTAGACTGAAAGGCATTAGACAACAGTGGTACGATCGAAAGTTAACTGAGGTCAAGGCTACACCAGACCGTTTCCCTCAATGGAAGTGTCTCGATAATGACCTATATTATTATCGACCGCGACACCCCACTCAACTATTTGAGGATGCGCCAGAACACTGGAAGCTAGTAGCCAAACCAGAACAGCGCAGATCAATAATCAGCGATGCGCATGAGGAACTCGTATCCGGACACGGGGGTATCAGCAAGACATATTACTACGTGGCGAACCATTATTACTGGCCAAACTTATACTATGACGTAACGGAGTATGTCAACAATTGTGACGTCTACAAGTTAAATAAACCAGATACCAATCCACCACAAGTCATACCAGGACATCGACCGATAACAGAGTTATGAGAAAGTGTTTCAGTGGACACAGTCGGACCACTGCCCAGGTCAACACACCAGAAAACTCATCTGATTGTCTTGTGTGACATGTATTCAAGATACTTGGAAGTTCAACCCATCTCAGAATCTACAGGTAGAAAGATTGTATTTTTTCTACGTTCTGTATTTAATCGTTGGGGCTACCCGAGGGTAGTTGTCACAGACAACGGAACAGAATTCGTAAATAAGGTAGTATCCGAGTATTTACAGACTAATAATATCATACATGAGTTGACACCCACCTATCATTCACAGGCAAATCCTGTGGCAAGAATAAACAGAAATTTAGAGACATTAATTAGAACTTTTCTTACAGATAAGCATTCCAAATGGGACCAGAATCTTCCAGAACTTGCTTATGCTTATAATACATCTGTTCACAGCTCGCTGACCGTCTTTCCAGCATATTTAAATTTTGGCCGTGACCTGAGGTACCTAGATCTCCATCGAGAAGGAAAAGTTTTAACTGAATTCCATAACCAAAACCACCGTAAAACTGTTTTGTCACTAATCGATGAATTAAGACATTATATCGAGTCTTTCATGATCAAAGCTCAGAATAGACAGGATGAGCAGGCATCAGAACCCAATATCGATATCGATATTGGCACAGAGGTATTTATTAAAAATAAACAGTTGAGTAAAAAGGCTGATGGATTCGCAGGTAAGCTTGCGGCACCCAGAAAAGAGCCGTTTTATGTACATAGTTTTTACTCAAACAGTTTAGTAAATATATGTGACAAAAATAATGTATTAATAGAGACATTTAGCATTAGTGATCTGAAAATACCGCGCAGATCCAGTAGACACTAGTTAAAAGTCGAACAATAAGTTGTATAGGTGTTAGAAATTTAGACAAAATATTGTAACGTTAATACTAGTAATGTACACAGTTTAATCTCAGTGTTATTTCAGAATGGGAGCCCTGGGGCAAATATTATCGTCAAAGACCAAGTCACAACAAGAGACATCGGATGCTCGACAGTTGCTGAGAGCACAGTGGTTCCATGGTAGAATCGGCGACCGACAATCATATTGGTTGCACCCGGCTTTCGCCTCACCAGCCGGCTATTTGGGTTTTGACATCCCCGTGACAACAAACATTACGTTGTTATCAGGGTTTCACCGGAGAAAAAGTAATGTATTTATTTACTTAGAACGAGACTCAGTATTAGCGGTACCAGAGAAACCAGTGGAGGTACAAGTCAAATTGCCAGTGATACCAGTACCATCGGTACCAATAAAATGCTAGATCACAATGGGTCAACACACGCAGTACGTCGACACCAACTTGAAGCATGTCCTGTCCAACACCGAATGGCAGGAGGCAGTGAAGAAAATTGCTAAAGAAATGACTGCAAAAACAACCCGTACAATCGCCACACAGACGATTGAAACCCGACTTGCACCAGTTCCAGAACCAGGGTATCTTAAATGTAAGCAGGCGGGTCATTCTTTTGACAAATGCCCGAATGAATTACAAGGTGATTGTTTCTGCACCAATTGTAGATGGCTTGAACGCACTAACAACGATTGTCCATACCAGATGTGGCGTACTGATGGCTATCAGGCGATGAAAGGATACTGCCGCTGTTGTTCGACACAGCATCCGTTCGAAAATGACTCCTGTCAAGATTGCAGACAGAGAAGTCTAGTAACCAAGGCAGCACGGGGAGCGTATTCAATCCTGCCCCAGTAAGCACCAGATGACAACCAGGAATTTATGCATCAACCAGAGATCCGACCAGTGTTGCTCAAGAAAAAAAGTGTGATATTCTACAATAGTGACTTAATTTATGAACCGGTTTTTTGTTCTTATTATTACATGGTCAATATTATTTTTTTGTTTTTCATTTTTATTTTTATTTTTATTTTGTTTTGAGTGCATAAATTCAGAATTATCAATTCAGACTAATAATTAACCAGAGTAGTGGGTTAAAATTTTTATTTGACAACAGTTCAATACAGCAAATGTTCAGTTTCATTTTCTATTTCATTATTATTTATGACAAGAATTATACAACAATGTAGAAAAATTATTATTTGTATCTTCTATTTTTATTTTTTGTCTACTATTGGAATAGTGTACCTGGAAAAGTAGAGTAATGTATAAGGACATTGATGAGTCCATGACTGAACTATTAAGTGTTTGATACTAAAAGATGTCTGTTGACGATTTTAATATTTGTTTTCATGTTTATTTTATAAGATGTTTATAAAAAATATATATATTTATTTTGATGGATACTGGGATACTTGCTAGAATATTATACAGCAGTATTACCAGATTATGCCACGGTGTGAATGTGAGCTTAGTATCGTGTGATATAATTGTTACTGTCGGCGCGATTATCATTCTTCAATTGGCTTACCCTCAACTCGGTAGTTGATTCCACCCGGGTTAAAGTTAAGGGGGGTGGTGCTACGATGGGGGATCGTACGCCGCCGTTTGAGCTCGGGTAGTGATTGTCACATGCTTCAATATGGCGTTGCCACCTATATAAGCACGTACAACCAGTACCCCACGCTTTTTTGTACTACCAGCAGTCTATTTGGCATTGAGCTATTTGTCGTACTTGCTTTGCCGCCACCGTATCAGAGTCAGTGTTGATTAACATTATAGTTGATAACAGTTAGTTAATCAGGTTAATTAACCAGTATAATTATTACAGTTGGTTAATAGTTATAGTAACCAGTTAGCGTTACACGCGTATCGGTGAATAATCCTATTATTTGGAGCACTATTGGGTAGGAAGCCCTGTGCAGGTAGTCACAGTAACAGTGATATCACACACAGTTAGTTGTGTGCTTATCAGAATTGTACCAGTGTGCTTGTGTTGTGGCCGTTTGATAATTATTAGTTAAATAAATAATTATCCAAACTATAAACTGAACCAGAGTTTGAGTGAATTCATCTGATCCAGTCCACACTCCTCTAATTAAGTATAAGAAAAGCAGCACCCGGTCAACCACCGATCCAAGGAGGAGATTTCCAAGGGTCGATCAACCGCCAGTTCACCATCATCAGGAACTTCAACACCAAACATTGAGATTAGGCTAAGTACCTAGATTTAGCTTTAGTCTTGTAAGGCCAGTTCGGGTAAAAATTAAAGAAAGACGAGTCTCAAATTGAGTTAAGCTGGGTCAGACTCACGAAAACTATATCCAACACCGAAAATATAGTTTGTACGATTACCCCGACGTTACAAAACTAAAGAACAAATTAGATGACATTCAATGATGATCGAAAGAGACTATAAAAAGGAATAGTTGGTATGATTTCAGACACATTTAGTGCATTAGATTTTGATTTATCCGGAAAAAAAAACATTTTATGTTATTTTTTTAACTTTTCAGCGCCGAAATCTATTGAATAAATGAACCGATTTTGACGTTGGAGGTGGCAATTGGCGCGTTTTCTCGAATTCTAGAGCTGATCTAATTTCGGAATCGATCGGTTCTGCCGTTTTGAAGATATTTGGAAAATCCCGTTTTTTACCATTTCTTTCTCCAACGATATCTCTCGAACAAACTAATCGATTGAGATGGTTGAGGCAACGATCGACGCGTTTTATCAAGTTCAAGAGCTGACTAGATTTTGAAGTTGATCGTTCAACTCGTTCCTGAGAAATCAATAAAAAACTAAAAAAAAAAATTTTTTTTTTTTCGTAATTCCCCAATATTTTCGAGTCTACTTGATTAAAAATAATCTGAAACTTTCAGGAAAGTTGACAGCCAACAAGCTCTTTCAATTGCCACCTTAACCATCCAAATCGGTTCATTAGTTAAAAAGTGTAACGCTGGGGTACGTTATCCTGCACTTACTGGTGGAAGGGTGCAGTTCGTGGGTCAAAGTTTGCCCCGCTAGCTCTTTATGAAACTCTGACTTGTGATATTTAAGTTAGGTATTAATTAACTTACCCGAACTGGCCTTACAATTCTAAACTAATACTAGTACTTAGCCTAAGATTGTGTTCGGAGATGGATAAGTCCTTGATGTCCTTGGACTGGCGTTGATTGATCCTCAGAAATCTCCTCCTTGGACCTTTGTACTGATTCCCCAATGTATGGACTGAGAAGACCCTTAATTGTCTAATGTGGACTTAGGGAAAGCACAGGTGAATTCACTCAACACTGGTTTCAGGTATTAGTTTAATTATTTATTGAACTAATAATAAACTAATTGCCACGTCGTACACACACACACTGGTTCTCAATACAGTTACTGTACTTAACACGTACAGGGCTCTCTACCAATTTAATCAAATAACCGTCTTCGGTATAGCAACAAATATGAGCTATTACTTATTCCAAACAAATATGATGTAATAAGTACTGGATAATTTATTGAACTAACTATCGCGGACACTAGACGAATTACCAACAAATATGAGTTAAGACTAAATTGATAAATAGTAACGACAATCAGCGAACAGGTCGATTACTATCGTGTGACAACTAAACTCAAAAGACCACTTGCTATGAGCAAAGCTGGACACAAAAAGCACCAGTAGCACGTTGACGCGCTCTTTTATAGACAGGACTGCCGCATTTGTCATGTGACAGTTCTGACCCGATGATAAACGGAGGCGTACGATGCCAACATCGTAACACCACCCTCCTTAACTTTAACCCGGGTATTGTCTATGATAAACTGACAATTTACTGGTTAAAGTTTATCGAAAGTATTTTACGCCGACAGTAACTTTTCATCCATCCATACAACATTATTTTCATTCATACTGTGGCAAGAGATACTGGTCTTACAATAACTCTGACGAGTACCTCTTTAATAGCAAAATATAAGCACTGTTGTACATTTTCTTTGATTATTATAAATATTATCACATGTAATCAGTACTGGACTCATCAATGTCCTTTTCTATTCACTACTTTGGTGCGTAGAAACAAAAACAACAAAAAAAAATAAATAATAAAGAATACAAACAAAAAAAACTGAATACAACACTATTGTGCAAATACTGGTATGTTCTTTTTAGAACAACGACAAATAAATAATAAATAATAAATTGGCATGATTTACATGCATTAATAAATCTGAGCAATTTTCCTGCAAGTAATTACTCTAATCATAAATAAATAGTTCAAATGTACTATGTGATTGACAAAAATAAAAATAAAAAATCAAAAAATAATAATAAACTAAAAACCGGTTGATAATATAAATACTATTGTCTTTATGTAATACTGGTTTCTTGAGCAATCTTGATAACGCTGTCACTTATCACATGTACATCTGGTCTCGTCCGGGAGAATGTCTTAGTTCATGGTGGCAAGATTTGGAATGCCCCTCTTGCTGCTCGTGACATCTGGACTCTAGTTCTGCATGTCTGGCACGCGTCGTTCATGAACGGATCTGTAGTTGAGCAATGACGACAGTAGCCTCTCATTTTTCGGTAGCCATCGGTGTTCCAGTGCTGATATGGGCACGTGTTATTAGTGTGCCCTAGTCGTCGACAATTAGTGCAATAGCACTCACCTCTGAGTTCATTCTGGCACTGATCATGAGTGTGCCCTTTTTCTTTGCATTTGAGGCAACCTGGTTCCGGTACAGGAGCCAGTCTTGTTTCAATTGTCTGAGTCGCGATGGTTCTGGTGGACTTCGGCGTCATTGACTCAGTAATTTTCTTTACTATTTCTCGCCATTCAGCCTGCGAGAGCATGTGATTTAAATTGGAGTCAACCATCTTGAGATCTCTTCCAATCATCATCTGGCATTTTACCGTCATTGATGGAATTGGGAGCTCTGGTGTCTGCACTGGTGTTGTAACTGATTTTTCAGGCATAGCTAGCACTGAATTCTTCTCATGATAAACTAATACATTTGACAAGCGCCTGTGAAAGCCTGCCGCCAATGTAACTTCAGTTGTTACCGGGATCTCAAAGTTGAGATACGCTGCTGGTGTGGCGAATACGGGGTTAGCCCAGTATGAATTACGATCGCCGATTCTTCCATGGAATCTACAGGTCCTCAGTAGTTGTTGATCTGCTTTCCTTTCCTTTGTTGTCTCCTTGCTGTACAAGAATCTCCCAAGTTCTGCCATCCTGTGAAAGAACTATCATTAGACTGTGCAACGTACTAGTATTAGCTTATTCTAAGAGTTACAATTTTATTTCAATAATACCTAACCGACTCAATGTTCGACTTTAGGTACTCTACGGTTTGATCTGCGCGGTATTTTCAGATCACTAATACTAAATTTACCAATAATATTATTATCTTTATCACAGACATTTACTAAACTGTTTGAATAAAAACTGTGTACATACAATGGCCCTTTGCGAGGAGGCGCAAGCTTACCTGCGAATCCATCAACCTTTTTACTCAATTGTTTATTCTTAATAAATACCTCAGCACCGATAGCAATAGTAATATTGGGATCTGGTACCTTCTCGTCTTGTCTGTTTTGAGCTTTGATCATAAATGACTCGATGTAATGTCTGAGCTCATCGATTAAAGATAATACCGTGTTTCTATGGTCTGGTTTATTTAATTCTGTCAAAACTTTTCCCCCGCGGTGAAGGTCTAAATACCGAGGATCACGGCCGAAGTTCAAGTAAGCTGGGCTTACTGTCAGCGAGCTGTGAACAGAAGTATTATAAGCATAGACAAGTTCTGGGAGATTTTGGTCCCATCTAGAATGTTTATCTGAAAGAAAAGTTCGAATTAAAGATTTTAAATTTCTGTTTATTCGTTCCACAGGGTTAGACTGTGGATGATATGCCGGTGTTAATTCGTGTACTATATTGTTAGTCTGTAAATATTCAGAAACAACTTTATTAACAAACTCAGTTCCGTTGTCAGTTACAACTACTCGCGGGTAGCCCCAACGATTAAACACTGAGCGTAGAAAAAATATGATTTTACTACCGGTTGGTTCTGATATAGGCTGGACTTCCAGATACCTTGAGTACATATCGCATAACACAATCAAATGTGTCTTTTGATGCTGCGACTTGGGCAGTGGTCCCACTGTATCAACTGATACACTTTCCCATAGCTCGGTGATTGGTCTGTGCCCTGGTATCACCTGTGGTGGATTAGTATCTGGTTTTTGTAATTTACAAACAGTACACTGGCTTACGTATTTGGTTACGTCAAAGTACATATTAGGCCAATAGTAATGACTGGCCACGTGGTGATACGTCTTGGTTATTCCGCCATGTCCGGATACTGTTTCGTCATGCGCTTTGCTGATAACTGACTTGCGCTGATCTGGTTTGACAACTAATTTCCAATGCTCCGGCGCATCGTCGAATAACTGCGTGGGATGCCGCGGTCGATAATAATATAGGTCATTATCGAGGAATTTCCATTGAGGAAAGCGTGTTGGAGTAGCCTTGACCTCGTTAACTTTTCTGTCGTACCACTGTTGTACTATGTCTTTTACTCGATTGACCCTCTCAGCCTCAGGTTCAATACCCTCGTAAGCTCGGGAGAGAGCGTCAGCCGCTTCGTTGCTAATGCCTGGTCTGTGAACTATTGTTATTGTCCACAGAGAGTATTCTGCTACCCATCTTGCTAATCGTCCTCTCGGGTTCTTGACATTCTGAAGCCATTTCAGACTTGCATGATCGGTGACAACTGTCACTGGATATTCTTCATAAAAACCTCTCAGTTTTTGATACGACCAAATGACTGCAAGGCACTCCTTTTCTGTCGTGGTGTAATTTTTCTCATGCTTGTTCAAGGATCGACTGATAGCAGTTATGTGATATTCTCGGTCTTGGCCCTTTTGTGTTAATACGGCACCAATACCGGTATCACAGGCATCTGTATAAAGTATGAAAGGTGAATTATAATCTGGTACCGTTAATGCTGGTGCCTCCAAGAGTAACTTCTTCATGTCAATAAAGGCCTGCTGTTGTTCAGGACCCCATACCCATACTGATTTCTCACTGGTAATAGATGTGAGTGGATCTTGGATTTTTGCAACCATCTTCATATGTCGGCGATACCAATTTACCATTCCCAAGAACCGTCTCAGCTGTTTCTTATTTACTGGTTCTGGGTAGTCTCTTATGGCGCTCAGCTTGCTGGGATCTGGATGTAATTCATTACCTTTAATAATGAATCCCAGATATTTCATTTCTGCAACACAGAAACAACATTTTTCTCTTTTAATTAATAGTCCTACCTCTCTGAAGACTTTGAATAAAATCCCCAGGACTTGTAGATGAATTTCAAATGTTGGTGTCGCTACTACCCAATCGTCCATGTATGGATGGATAAAATTTATCCAATGTGCTGGTAGTTCAAGCTGGCGTAATGTTTGCTTCATTGTTTGAATTATCAGATCCATATTACGTTGAAATGTTCCTGGTGCAGTTGACAAACCAAAAGGCATTCTTACAAACTCGAATGACCCCATTCCTTCGACAGCAAACGCCGTGTATTTACGGTGCTCTGGTTTTATCTGAATCTGATAATAGGCATTTGTACAGTCAATGACACTTCTATATGCACCTTCTCTGATGACTTCCAATGATGTATCGATGCGTCTCATTGGATAATTGACCATTTTCATTATTTTATTTAGCGGTCGATAGTCGATGCACATTCTCCATGTCTTGATGTCGTCCGCGCTTTGCCCTGGTAGTAATTTCTTTTTCACCATCACCGGCTGGAAGCTCCATTCACTAGTACTTGCCTGAATAATTTTCTGGTCAAGTAGTTGCTCAATAATTTTGTGTAATGCTTCTGTTACCTTCGGTGACCTCCTATATGGCTTTACGCGTATCGGTGTGTAATTATTTAATTCAATTTCATACTCGACTCCTTTCAGAGTACCGAGCTCAGCTTTGTCCATTAATACAAATTCCTGGTCTAGAAATTTAGTTAATTTATCTTGTTCGTCTACGTTCAAGTGAATTGATCTGATTGTGTTACCTGGTTGTACTGGTTCACAAACTTTTGGATGATCATCATGTTTCCATGTCCACGTCATGTTATCGGCACGTAATTGTATCCCGTTATCCATCATGAATCTCATCCCTAGGATGATGTCATCGGGCATCCGGTCGAATACTTCAAACCATGCGTGTACCTCGGTTTCTTCAATCTCGAACGCAACAAATATTCTCCGAAGACTTTGTATTGCTGAATTATCTGCTAAAATAAATGAATTTTTAGCAGTATTGAATTTTATTTTTATTATATTATCCTGGATTTTACTGGCAATATCCTGTGTCATGAAATTTCTACCGGCACCTGAGTCGAACAATGCTGTACATTTTATTTTATTTATTTTTACTAAGCACGTGAAATGTTTACTTACGCTTAGTTGTACGCTTTGCTTCACGTTTGCTCCCTCAGATACTGTAATGAGTTGTTTAATCGCTGGTTTAGGTACTGCAGGTGTTTTGTCCTTTGTAGGAGACGGCACGTAGTAGTCTGCGCCGCAGCATTTAGCTATACAGTTACCCATCACGACACTATTCTGGACACTACTATTAATTTTATAATTATTGTTTATATCAGACCTGTTTTTATTTACTTCACCGTTGTCACTTTGATCTGATTCGGCCGTTGACTGTCGGTCGTCTGATACTCCATCACTTTCTGTTTCCATGGGGTGGTGAGATGGGTGGCCTCCCCCCTCTTGCTCCGAAGCGCAGTCTGCTAACGTTGTCGCGAGTACGGGACACTGCGTATATCGCACTCGCTCAGTTAGTTTTTTCTACAGCTACACTGTTTAGCTGTTGCTCCCACGGTGAAACATCGCACACAAACGTCGACTCTATCCTCTTCGCAATCCCTGGTTTTGTGTCCGCCTTTCATTCCACAATTCAAGCACGTGTAGGTGCCTCCTACAGATTTACTCGTGCCTCTTGAAGTGTTGGACCCAGATCTATTGCTGCGATCTCGTGATCTTGATCTCTCTCTGTCATTGTGCTGGTTTTTCCTGTTAAAGATGACATTAATTTTTTTATCGTCATCTTTATTGTGATTTATCGATTTAATTTTATTTACAGCAGTTCTCCTGCTTTTTCTTTTTACTCTGCATATAGTTGTTTCTTCTTCTTCAGAACTTGACTCCGTAGATTCATTCACTGAATCTCTTGTTGTTTGTAGCCTACGTACTGGTATTTTTCTGGCTTCTTTCACTCTCCGGATGTCCGCTACTCTGCTTTCTGCGATTGATATTAATTCAGCAAATTGTTTATACGTCGTTGCCTTTTGCATAGAATTCAATTCTCTCTGAATTTCTATGGTCAGCTTTGGTTTTATTATTTCCAGTTGTTTTGCTGTTGTCATTGGATCTTCTAGCTCAGCGAATTTGCTTCTCATGTGTCTCACAAATTCCTGTGTATTTTCATTTTTCCTTTGGTATATGCTGAATATTTCCTGAAGTACTTCCGTGTCTAGAGTTGTTTTACAAAATGCCACATTAAATGATTTTTTGACATCTTCCCAGTTTGTCCATGTGTTAACGTTCTGTTTAAACCATTCTTTCTCACTGGCTATTGCTATTTTTAATAAGTCAATTCTTTCTTCGAACTCCATTTCTTGTTCGATGCAGGTCTCAGTAAATGCTTGTAACCATTGTTTAGGCTGTGAATCTGCTGTATATTTCAAGTTGTTACTTCTAATCAATATTTCCATTGATTTTATTTTGTCTGCACGTTTCTTCATGTTGTCTTCACGCGTGTTATACGTAGTATTCATTGTATTGAATCCCTGGTGACCTTGATATTGGGTTCTCTGGTCTGGTATGTGTGTATACTGTACATTTGGTCCGTTGTGCGCATACATTTGAGGTTGCGTGTACTGCACTGAATATTTGTTGTAATTATTCATGGGCACGTTTCCTTTCTCACGTGATCCCATCTCTTGTTGCGTTTTCTGGTATATTTGGGTTGAGTTTTGAATTCCCTCCAGATCTTCGGTGTTGTCCCATAGCTGTACATCCTTCACTATATAATTTATTATGGAATTTTCCCAATATCCAACATCTCCTTTCTTTATACCTAGTTCTCGTTCTAGTTGTTCTACGTGCTTGCGGCTGGTAATTTTTGGCATAGATTCAATTATTTCTATACGAGCTGTCAGGTTTTTTTCTGTTTTTACTCTTTGTTTTGTCCAGTTGATCATGTCAGCCATCGTCTTGCACCAGATTGCATTGTGTACTTGCAATTCTTCTACTTGTTTTATATTTGACATGAATATGTTCCTTTTAATTTTATCTAGGCTCCATACTCTCTCCTCGTGTGTTAGAGTTGTTACATTTAGATTTTGTTGTGCTGTTCCTGGTACTGCGTGGATTATAACTTCCTCGCTGTCTACTTCTTCGTCATCTTCAGGCGATTTGTTGAAGTTGTACTGGTCTGCTGACATCCATTCACCATGTTTTTTAAATAACAAAGGTTTTGTTAATCTTCTGTCTTCTCTAATTACTGGTATCTTTTTTTGTTTGTTTACTTCTTGTGATTCTGACATCTGTTCTATTTGATCAAAGTTGTCCGTCCTATTTGGTATTTGATTCTGGTTGTCAAGCTGTACTGTCGTGTTTAGATGCTGTTGAATCGTTTCTTTCACCTCCTTTTTTATTTCGGCCATCGATTGGTTTACCATCGATCGCATTTCTGCTTGAAGTTCTTTTGTATATTTCCTTGTCTTAACCATTTTGCAAAAATAAACAGAAATTTAAATTCCGACTCGAAATAAAAAATAAAACGAAAAAAAATAAACACGAAAATTAGTTGATTAATAAATAAAGTGTTTGCAACGTATTCCCGTTGCGTGCTGACCAAAATCTCCGTTGATATAAACCTGTTGACTTACAATAATTCTGTATTATTATTCGCGATCACGTATGTGGATTAAAAAATATTTTATATGCAAAAAGTATAAAAATTTTAACTACTGGTACAATATAAATTTTAATTTATATTTTTCTATTTATTTTACTGTTAAATTTTAAATAAAAATACTTAAAATCAATACCTTTTAGTATGCGAACACGTGGATAACCTGGATTTTATATCTCGTAATATATTTTATTTTACGTCTCTGTATACGTTTATTACTCGTATTAAATGTATTTTATTACTTTATAATATATTAAGTTTCTATTGATAACTTTTTTAATAAACTGTCTCTATTTTATTTATTTACTGAAGAATAAAAAAAGATTTTACTTTGAACTGGTTGTGACTTGTGATGCGTAATAAAATATCTGTCAACAACTTTTTATACGTTACTTTGTCTAATAAATACGGTTATTTATTACCCTGGTAGATGGCGGTAAATCAATGAATTGATCACTAAGTTTCTACTATACCGACAGTAAGGTTGATGAATTCCTAGGCGATCTTCTGAAACAAATAATTTGAATTTAAAAGTTTCCCGCGTTTGCGGATTATCACCTATTTTGTTTTATGTTGATATTCTTATGTTACAATAATAAATTAGTCATAACAATGAGTCAACCTGGCTGTTCGGGTATTTGTCTCGTATTTACTAAGCCGATTATTATTATTATCTTGAATAAATTTCAATTTATTAATTTTTTCGTTTCCGGTTTGTTACAAAGCAAAATTTTAGTCTTATTTACTCTGGTTTATTTCATGAGAGTTTTTGTTTGCTTGACTAAGTTTTTATTTTATGCTATTACAAACTCTAAATCTTTTATTTTTGTGATTTTGTCACTTAGTTGATTTTATTTACTTAACAGAAGCTACTTCCTGTTTGCTTTACAATTTTAATCTTTACTGAAATTTTATCGTGACAAAATTTTATATCCAGATTTTTCTGGTTTATACTGGTTTTACTAAGTCTTTTTCTTGTTACTACGAGAATTTTTATTCACACAGTCTGTTATTTAGATTTTAATCGTTATTTACTGGTTTTATTTGTATAAAGACTTAATTTTTTTTTTCTATATCCGGTATATTATTTGTTTCACTTAACAAATATTTTTTTCTATTTTATACTTAAATTTAATCTTAAATATTAAGTAAATTATAAAATTACTTATAATTAATTTACAATGTTATACACTACACTGTTCACTTCACTTAACAATATTTTACTTAAATCTATTTCCGGTTTATACTAATTCTTAATTCCAACGGAATTTATATTTTTTCTCTTTGGGAAATTAAACTTGAATTATTTTATAACGATAATACCGGAAGCGTGATTTTATCACCTTTTTCTTTATTTGTTCCCGGGCGAAAAGAAATTTCTAGAAAAATTTAATCCCGGGTAATTTTTCTTTTGATTCTCTAATTTTTAGAGATAATTTTAAACAAAATTGTAATTTTTACCTAAAAATTAACTAAAAATCTGGTTTTTTTTTTTTTTTTGAACAAAAAATTTAAGCAAAAAAAGATAAACTAAAAATGAAAAAAAAGATTATATTTTTAGAGCGAAAAATATAGAAAAACTGGTAGTGTGCGTTTTCTTCCTGATAAAACGCCTAAAAAGTCAAGGCCTTAGGAATTTTCGGGAACAATTTCTCAAATTGAACCTGCTTGATACTCGACAATTCTTTGTCCGGTGTTCTTATTTTTATTTCGTGGACTCTACTCGAAAATTACTGATTTTATGTCCAAAAATTTTAACTATACAGTGATTAATTGAATTTATATAATTAAAATGATGTGAGTTACAGATTTGATCAATTAACTTGACTCGAAGAAATTTAACAAATCCGTTGCGCTTTATTGCGTTATACAATAAAATATAGGCTTAATTAACTATTACATTAATTAAAACCCGTTGGGCGCCAGTTGTAACGCTGGGGTACGTTATCCTGCACTTACTGGTGGAAGGGTGCAGTTCGTGGGTCAAAGTTTGCCCCGCTAGCTCTTTATGAAACTCTGACTTGTGATATTTAAGTTAGGTATTAATTAACTTACCCGAACTGGCCTTACAATTCTAAACTAATACTAGTACTTAGCCTAAGATTGTGTTCGGAGATGGATAAGTCCTTGATGTCCTTGGACTGGCGTTGATTGATCCTCAGAAATCTCCTCCTTGGACCTTTGTACTGATTCCCCAATGTATGGACTGAGAAGACCCTTAATTGTCTAATGTGGACTTAGGGAAAGCACAGGTGAATTCACTCAACACTGGTTTCAGGTATTAGTTTAATTATTTATTGAACTAATAATAAACTAATTGCCACGTCGTACACACACACACTGGTTCTCAATACAGTTACTGTACTTAACACGTACAGGGCTCTCTACCAATTTAATCAAATAACCGTCTTCGGTATAGCAACAAATATGAGCTATTACTTATTCCAAACAAATATGATGTAATAAGTACTGGATAATTTATTGAACTAACTATCGCGGACACTAGACGAATTACCAACAAATATGAGTTAAGACTAAATTGATAAATAGTAACGACAATCAGCGAACAGGTCGATTACTATCGTGTGACAACTAAACTCAAAAGACCACTTGCTATGAGCAAAGCTGGACACAAAAAGCACCGGTAGCACGTTGACGCGCTCTTTTATAGACAGGACTGCCGCATTTGTCATGTGACAGTTCTGACCCGATGATAAACGGAGGCGTACGATGCCAACATCGTAACAAAAGTTACAAAGAGTTTACACACACACACACACACACACACACACACACACTCGGAAATCATTCTGAAAATAGTCAGAATAGTTTCCTAGGACCTCAAAACGTCGACATCTGATTAAAACTCGATTTTTGAAAATCGGGGTGAAAATAGTAACTTCCCGAATTCTTCGAAAGTCATCGATTTTCTTTGCGGGAAGTTAAAATTAAGTTACAGAATTGATTATATTTTGTTTACTATTTAATTAGTATCTTTTGTTTGAAAATGTCGGCAGTTAATGAAAATTTGACAGCTAAATTTTGAGTTGTCTTGGCTGAATATTTATAGCATTGAATAAAAGTGATAAAACAACTTTCAAAATGTCAAGAAATTTTTCTTATTTAATGGATAAAATCGAAAATATTTTGGCATTCGAAAACATCAAAATTCTTGTGCCACGGAGAAAAGTGTTGGCTCGAAACCTACCAATTTTTATTATGCTGTCAACCAAATTTGAAACAGTAAGTAAAGCATCCAAAAAATTACTATACTCTTATAAAAAATTATTATGCTGCATCAAAATTATTGTAATGTATCGAAGTAATTGATTTTAATGCTTATCGATAAGTATCTCGCGCGTTGTAAGTATTGTGATGTAGCATAGTAATTTTTTATAAGAGCACAATATTTTTTTGGATGCTTCACTTCCTGTTTCAAGTTTGGTCGACAGCATTGTGAAAATTGGTAGGTTTCGAGCCAATATTTTTCTCCGTGTGACATCTTATTTCCGAAGCGCATTAGCATATATCAAATACCAAGAAAATTAAAATAAATTTGTAATTCTAGATTATTATTATTATTATTTATATTTATAAAAAGTCCTGTTTTTGACCTTAAAAACAATTGAACACAGACTAAAAATTATAGTAAATAAAGTCTGTTTTTGTCCTTCAAAACAATTGAACACAGGCCAATAATTATAATAAAAAAGTCTGTTTTTAGTCTAAACCCGATTTAAAACAGTCTAAATATCATACGAAATTAAGTCTGAAATTGGCCTGGATAATGACTAGTACGGACAAAAACAAATTAAACTCCTATTTAAAATAAATACGATTTATAAACTTGAATTAAAGAAAAAATATTTAAATTTATCATATATTTCAAAAGATCTAATTTTTTGACCCGTGATATTACTTGAGATATATATCCGACTTTGGTGACATATTTTTATATCATACTCTGACTTTGGTGACTTCGTATCTCAGTAATACTTGCGATATATTTATTTATTTTATTTATCTATTTATAAACAAACAAACCCAACAGCCGTAGCCATTAACAGGGTTAACAATTTTTACAAGTTAGTTATTCTTAAAATTATTATTTTTTTTTTTTTTTACTGACAATCATAACCAAAAAAAATTAAATAATATATTCGGATTACATCGATCCACTCACAGTTACTCGAGTAGGTGAGCATAAAGATGAAAAATTACAAAAATAAAATATAACAGATTTGTAAAAAAGAAAAAGAAAAAGAAAAAGAAAAGGAAAGATTTGATTTGAGCCTAAGTGTTTATGACTTAACGCCATTTTGCAATTAAGTTAGCTAATGATGCGGCCACATATCCCGTAGGGCAGTCCAGGGGATCAAGGGATTCCTCCATTGCACAGAAGCGGTTCGCGGTCTTAGACATTCGATACAATGGTGTCGACTGTGCCAGGTTGATCGTCGCCGAAGGCATATGCATTGGCGCATGATTTCTTAGCCCAGGAAATGGTACTTTAAATCTGAACATTAAGAGCAGCTGAGGACAGTCTATCAGGTTATTGAAGAGTTTGGTGGCAAAAGCAAATTCGTTGCAGATGCACCTTTCCTCAAGAGTTGGATAACTACATTCCGTACAGAGCGCTAGATCAGTAACACCACGCGGTGGGTACTGTCCAGTCTTCTTCCAAATAAGGAACTTTAAGAATCTCCTTTGGACTCGTTCAATCCTAGCAGACTGCCCCTGATGCATTGGGAACCATATTAACGAGGCATACTCTAGCTTGGGCCTGACAAATGTGTTATACAGTAGCTTTATCGCGTTTAGGTTTACAAAGCTCTTAGACACTCGAGTGACAAACCCAAGAGTTTTCCAAACTTGTGAGATAATATTGTTTATATGTATAGAGAATGTCAACCTATCATCAAACGTGACCCCAAGTATTTTTGCTGTACTGCTTCGCCCCAGTGTTCTGCCAGATAAACTATAATCAAAAACGATAGGAACTTTTTTTCGAGTAAGTGTTAGCACACTACACTTATCAAAATTTAGTTGTAGCTTATTGTCAGCACACCACTCAGCAAGACAGTCAATATTGCGCTGCAAAAAACAAGCGTCTGCAATACTGCGTACCTTCATATAAAGCTTTGAGTCATCAGCATATAAATCAAAGAAACAAGATATATACTGCGCCAAGTCGTTAATAAAAACAAGAAATAAAAGGGGACCAAGATTGGAGCCCTGTGGGACTCCGGAGGTAGAGACATAAGGTTTCGATTGACGCCCAAGATAGTATACGAAGTTCTTCCTGTCAACTAGGTAGGTAAGCAGTAAATGAATCAAATGAGTATGAATCAAATGAATATATATCTGACTTTGGTGACATATTATTATGTTATACTCTGACTTTGGTGACTCTGTATCTTAGCATTACTTGCGATATATATCTGACTTCGGTGACATATTTTTATATCATACTCTGACTTTGGCGACTTTGTATCTCAATATGACTTGTGTTATACATCGGAATTCGGGGACATATTTTTATATCGTAGTCTGAATTTAGCTAAATTAAATAATATTGTAATCTGACTTTAGTAACTTTGTATACAAATCTTACTTGGCATATATATTTGAGTTCGGAGACATATTTTCTTATCATACACTGACTTCGGCGACTTCATATCCTAATTCAAACTACGATATCTGCGGATAACTCGGTTTTCGATGACAATTTGAATAAACATGCACTATCTTTGACGATATTCTACATTTTCGATGACTGTCGTCGACATTTATCAGAATTAACTCGGTTCATAATAGTCGTTGAAATTGACTATTTAAACAGAGCTACTCAAGTCTGACTTCAGTGACTTATTGCTTATATCATTATTGATTTAGAAGATTTTGAAATTAAAAGGCATTCGGTCTAATATAAAAAAAAAACATATTTACAAAATTATTATAATCCTGATATTACGTGAACGACGAACTTGCACTACTTAACTAAGAGTGCCTTTTTGTAGAGAATAAAATTTCCCGAAATTTCGTTATTCAGTCAATATCAATTAAAAAACCAAATGACTATTAAAAAAATGCTTTTCAGAACCAATACAGAAAAAACAATTAGAATCTGAGTAAAATTACTAAGGAGAATTTTGAAGAGTTCTGAATTATTTATCAAATGCCGCAAATGGCGACTTAATCACTTGAAATGTACCTGTGCTGTACAGAATCAAAAAAAAAATCCTGACTTTCCCATGTATTATAAAGGGTAAAACTTCAAAATGAAATGGAAAATACTTGAAATTAAAATTGAGAGCTAAAACTTTCAGGGAATTTTTTTTCCAATGTCTACAGCAACAATTTTAAATGAGAGTGAAAGAAAAAATAATCGTTCCCAACGGACAACTCTTGTATATAAATTTGGATTCTTCATCAATATTTTTTATTGCAAGAGATATTTCTATTAAATGATTACTGGAGATCTATATTCAATTTGCAGCACCCGCTAAAAATTATTGAATAAAGCCTCAATGTAAAATTTTGAACTGCTGATTAAATTTTAACAAAATTCATCAAATTATACATACTGTACACTTATTGCAAATATTTTTTTTTAAATCTATTTGTGAAAAACTCATAGGTCTTCACGAATTGATATCTTAAAAGTTCTTAGACTGAAATTAGTTGTTAAAACCGATAATTTGTCTCTTTATTTAATGGAAAATCTTGATGTCAACTGTATTCAACCCCGACATTCAGGCGCTAAATCTAAACTACTTACCAATCATTAAACCACTTCAATCAATCATTGCTGACGATATACTTATGTTGGATGCCAATCAACTTAAGGACTTAAATGACATCTATATGACAATTTTTTCGATCGTTTATATTATAATCGTTTTAATTATCTGTATGCTTTCACAAATTTCAGGTAATTCTGTTTTTGCCATCCGAAATATGATAGTAAAATAATGATATATTGCGAAGCAATATATTTTCATTTTCATGGATTTGAAATATTTTTATGTTTTATATGATCTTACGTAATTTTTTAATTTTAGACATCGTACAGAGCTTTATAAAATTACTATACTATTTCAAAAAGTCATTTTGTTTAGCAGTGAAATATGATAAAATTCTCCCAAATAAGTGGCTTCAAATTTTATTAAATTCCTTAAAATTATTATTTCCTAGTTATTTTTAACTTCTGATGAGCAAATGATCCTTATTAAGAAGTTGGTATGTAATATTGACAACTTCTAAGACTTCTAATTGAAACGTAAATTGTAGCGACCATATGCCGTAATTATCGTAGAAAATTTTACTATATTAATCACAGCGTAATCTCCAAATTAACGTTCGTTATAATAAAACAATTTTAAGAAAAGTACATGAAAGTTTGTAATTTTGCTGACTTCCCAACATCACTGAATCCGCGATTCCATGAACTGATATGAGTTTGAGTTCGGAAAAATTAATCACAAATTTAATAAAATACAGTTCTGTGTTAATTATTATTATCAATTATTTTTTATCGGTTTGTAGCAAAAATAATCATTTTCAAAGTTAAGACAAGTAAATTTCCCAACAAAAATTATTTTCTTGATAGTAGAGTAATGTCTTAATATTAAGATCTAATCGTATTTATTAAGATAAGATAGAAACCAATTGTTTATCACATTGATGTATGGCGGTATAACGTTCGTACTTAAAGAAAAGTGTTTATTTCAACAAAATACAGATGCATCTGAATATAAGTATCATTATGTAATTGCATAAACATAAAAGTATAAAATCTTATATATTCTAGAACCAGAAATTAATTAATAATGCTTAATTACCAGAGAAATTTTATTTATTGAAAATTAATGTTTATATCATTATTAAAATAAGAAAAGAGTTAAATTAAAGTAATTGATTACATACAATCAACATTATAAACAGAAAATTAGTAGAAACATAACTTTTCCGTTCACACAAAACAAAAAATATTGACAATTTAAAACGGAAATTGTTATGACGTAACTTTTTACTTGTACGTCTCGAGAACTGTTTATTTTCAATTTTTGCACCTCAAAAACTGTGAAGATTCTAGTAGTATCATTCTTTTCAAATTAATACGATTATTCTATTCTCTGTGGTCAAATACTTTTTTTTTATTAATCGGAAATTTGTGGATGCATCGTTTAAAATACAAAAACGATTTATTATCAACTTTTCGAAGCAAACTAAAGTATGATCACGTCAATATGTTTTCTGATAAATGATAGTATTCTACATATTACGATCGTTTTTCTAACCAAGCATAATATGAAATACTAAATATTATAATCATGTAGTTGTTTTATAAATTAACGAAAAAAAAAAAAAAAAAAATGGTGAGTGAAATAATTCTGACATATTAATCATTTATAGTTTTTGAATCGTAACAATAGTTCTGCAATTCACATTTCAATAAACAAAAAAAAAAAAAAAAACAAAAAAAAATTGGATTTATCACAAATTCTAGCAAATAAAATTGAACATATTTTCCAAGTATATCTATTAGGGTGCTCCGTTTGAAACGAAGATTTTTATTTTTTCGTTCCCCATCGAAAATCTTGTTCTACATGTAAAAATAAAAATTCAGTGAAATTTTGAGCTCTTAATAACAATTTTAAGAACTGGAACAACGTCGTTGAAGTTTTCCCATGCTAAAAGCATGTAAATTTTGATTCATTTCTTTTTATCGAATAAAACTCAGCCCCATATTCACGTATCTTATCGGTTCAAAGTTTTCTTGGAAGAGAATTGTATGCTCTTTGAAAAAGCCTGTATGTGCTTAGCAGTACCTTCAACTACAGCCCTCGTGAAAGCCTTGAAAGTCTAATTTCCTACGAAATTAGTGGTTTTTTGTTGTTAACTTGTAAACGGTTGACTTTTGGGAAAAAGACTATAGGATATTTTTTGTAGGAAATTTAGTCTTCTACAAAAAAGTTCCTATAAGTCAAATCTCTAAAATCAATATTTAAAAAGATATATGAACTTTAACTAAGTAAAATTCAAAATTTTAGGTAAATATCAAGATTAACGGGTTTATAATTAAAAACCATTACATAAAACATGTTTTTTCGAACATAACCTATCTGTTAGGTCCTAAGGAAATTGAAAATTCGAACGAGATTCTTCAAACCTGTGTTTTAATCATTCATTTTTTGAAAAGAATTGCAAATGAGGTTGGCACTTAAGAACAATTTCGATGAATAATTACGGGCATTTTATATTTTATATAAATATATATTAATTGATACTTACCATAAGTTAATAACTGAATATATTGTATAGTATTGGACATTGACATTTAGCTAAAATTTCGAATTTTACTTAGTTAAAGTTCATATATCTTTTTAAATATTGATTTTAGAGATTTGACTCATAAGAACTTTTTTGTAGAAGACTAAATTTCCTACAAAAAATGTCATCTACTTTTTTTCCCAAAAGTCAACCGTTTACAAGTTAACAACAAAAAACCACTAATTTCGTAGGAAATTAGACTTTCAAGGCTTCCATGAGGGCTGTAGTTGAAGGTACTGCTAAGCACATACAGGCTTTTTCAGAGAGCATACAATTCTCTTCCAAGAAAACTTTGAACCGATAAGATATGTGAATATGGGGCTGAGTTTTATTCGATAAAAAGAAAAGAATCAAAATTTACATGCTTTTAGCATGGGAAAACTTCAACGATGTTGTTCCAGTTCTTAAAATTGTTATTAAGAGCTCAAAATTTCACTGAATTTTTATTTTTACATGTAGAACAAGATTTTCGATGGGGAACGAAAAAAAAAAAATCTTCGTTTCAAACGGAGCACCCTAATATCTATGTTAATTATTGATGACAATTTTTTTTTATCAATAAGCTTCATGCTACGTACGCATTGAATGATATAAAAATGTATATAATTTAAGCGAATCATAATAAGTAAACACCTTAATGCTAGTAACAATTAAATAGAAATTTTGTTTTTAAAAAACATAACATGAAGATAAGAAGATAATCATAATGACATCAATAATTCGGCGATAAACTTAAATATAATTGGCTATCAAATTATTAATATATTTGAGTAATAATAAAAAAAAAAATTACTTTTCTTTCGAAATAGCGTTATATTAAGGAAAGAAAATAATCATAGTGAACTTTTCAAAAATTCAGCGCTGAACTTAAATACAATTGACTATCAAATATTTCGGAGCTGGTCCTTAAAATAATCACTTATTTTAAGACTACAAAGTGTTCTTTTTAGTTTTTAAATATTTGAGTATCATTGCACTGTTCGGATTTGACTATTCATACTATCGTAAACAAACGAAATAGCATTATCAAAAGTTAAGAAATATTTGCTTCTACAATATAACTAAACTAAGAGCGATTGACTCATTATCACAACACTCCTCTATTTCTGTTCACTAAATAATTTTCAAAATAACTCGCGACTAATATCAAATATCAAAATCACTCTGCTTTTTTGGCTTTGTTTTCTTATAGTAATTTGAAAACTATGTTCTCATGGCTGGAATTGAGCGGTTTTTTTATAGTGACTCGATAGAGCATACTTTCAGCATTTTTTTATTGTTTGGATAGCGTCCATCTTTTATTTCGTCTTTAAAATGATTCAGCATCGCATCGATGTGGCGCTCATTCCATTTTTGCCTTCTGCACGAAGTTTTCATTGATTCATCCAAATCTACATAAAAAAAATTTCAATCAAATTTTTGTTTTAGCCTATTATCGATTATTAATAACTAACACTTTTTCTATTCATAATTGTTTTTAGAATGAAATTGTGTTTCATTGTTTATGAGTATCTACATTTATCGTAATTAGTAGTACAAAGAATATCATGTGAAAAATCAACTGAATATGAACATGAAAAGCGATATTAAAAAACAAGAATTATTTAAAACTATATTTTTGGTATTTATATAATTTTCACAATAACAAAATAACTTACTTTCAGTTTTTACACAAGTGTTCACTATGCTGAATCATTATAAAAGCATTTTAAATAATTCAGATGGTACAGTTCATAACCAAAAAGAGACTAATCAACTCAACTACATAAGTATACATTAGAGTGTTTAAAAAAAAAAAAAATAAAAAAAAAAAATTTTTTTTTATGGTTTCCAAAAATTGAAAGTATAACAAAAAATCAAAATTTTGTAGCACTTCGAGCTCTTTTTAATAATAATATCAAGGTTTGCTTCTGTTGGATAGTTAGCAATGCCTACGCTGTCGTAAGTGTGCTCTGTGTGCATGCTTGCACTTTACCCGCCGTCTAGTATATATATAGTTCAGTCTATCAAGGGCCTTACTTGATATTGCCACGTGCACGTCGTATTGTCGTCTACTCATTTACTATTAATTGTATTACTGTTATTATAAATAAACTTAATCCAAACACGAATATTAATCCACTTATTTACAATAGGTTATGGGCCCAGGACGTTCTGGAAGCTGTGAGATTAATTTTGCGTGAAGTTAAAAAGTGTATTACGTCGTTGATTATAAAAATCAGTCTTGTGCGTCGTGCCGCGCGATATAACTATGGCGAATACGAACGCTAACATACAGGCGTTATCGAAGGACAATTACGATACGTGGAGGATTCAAATCGAAGCCTTGTTAATTCAGAAGAAATTGTGGCAATACGCAAATGGAAGTGTCGTGAAACCAGACGAAGTGAGTGGTAATGAAAATGAAGTCGCAAGATGGATTGAAGCAGATCAATCGGCCAGAGCAAGTATTATTTTAGCAATGGCACCGTCGGAATTAAAAACTATTAAAAATTGTAAAACGGCGAATGAACTGTGGCAAAAGCTGGAGCAGATCTACGCATCAAAAGGCCCGGCGAGGAAGGCGACGCTGTTAAAGTCGCTATTCATGCGGAAATTAAACGAAGGAGGAGACGTACGACAGTACCTCGACGACTTCTTCGACGTAGTGGATAAGTTAGCTGCCATGGACATCGAAATCAACGAGGAATTATTAACAACGATGATGTTACATGGACTATCGCCAAGTTTCGAGAATTTCCGATGCATCATCGAAAGTCGAGACACATTACCAAAGCCGGAGGATTTAAAGATTAAGATTCTTAATGAAAGTTTAGCCAGAGGTAATGACTCACAAGAATTTGACGACAAAGCATTTGCAGCGAGCTCAAGGTCGCATGTGAACACACAACGTACGAATGATAGTAAATATAAGAATCACGGAAAATGTTACAAGTGTGGTAAATTCGGCCATTTCGCTAAAAATTGCCGTACAAAGGGCGGCGGAAAATCATCACGAGCGTCAGTGAGCACGACTGAAGATTTTTATGTGCAGGCACAAACCAGAGAGGAAGCTAACAAAGTTCAAGGTCAACCTAAGTTGAAGTGGTGCCTGGACAGCGGGTGTACAACGCATATGTGTGGCGACGAGAGTTTACAAATAAGTAAAACGGCGTGCGATTCAATATTGAAGTTAGCGACGGACGCTTCAACAACAGCAAAAATTAAAGGCGTGGCTAAAATAGCCATTAGTGGTGGAATACGTGAGTCAGCAAATTTTCACGATACACTATATGTGCCTAGTCTACGAACAAATTTAGTGTCGGTATCAAAAATCACAGATAAAGGCAATAAAGTAATTTTTGACGACAAAACGGCGACGATAAAAGATTCCAAAGGTAAAACAATCCTAGTTGCGGATCGAATTGGAGATCTATACTTTATTCGAGAAAGTACAAGCGAACAAGTCCAAGTCGTTACCCGAACAGGTAAAGAAACCTCAGAAAGACCGTCGAAGTCTGACGAAGCAGCTGAGAGTCCATTGAATCTCTGGCACAGGAGATTGGGTCATATAGACCAAAACGGAGTAAGAAAATTGTTCGAAGAGCAACTAGCGACCGGGATTAATTTATCACGAAGAGGAAGAATCGACGTATGCGACGTTTGTTGCCGCGGGAAGCTGTCAGCCAGACCATACACGGAGAGAGTCGACAGGAGCAAATCGGCGTTAGAAATTGTACATTCAGATGTCTGCGGGCCCATGAGGGTGAATTCAAACGGAGGAGCCAGGTACATGGTGACGTTTATCGACGACCACAGCACGTGGTGCGAGATCTACTTCCTAAAAACAAAAAGTGAGATATTAGATAAATTTAAAGAATATAAAAATATAGTTGAAACTTTTACTGGCCAAAGGATAAAATTTTTGCAGACTGACAATGGCCGTGAATACTGTAATAATGAGTTCAATGAGTATTTGAAACGCGAAGGGATCCAGAGGAGATAGTCAGCGCCATATACGCCCCAACAAAATGGAGTAGCTGAGAGAAAAAATAGAACGCTACTAGACACAGCCAGGTGTATGTTAATTGAGGCAGGACTACCTCAATCATATTGGGCAGAAGCAGTGGCCACCGCCAATTACTTGAGAAATCGCTGCCCAAGTAGGTGTATCAGCGGAAACACACCATATGAAGTTTGGTATAGCAAAAGACCAGACTTAAGACACCTGAGAGTGTTCGGCGCGAGGGCATACGTTCTAGACAAGAGCGTGGGACGCGGCAAATTGGACCCAAAAGCCAGTGCAGGGCGTTTGGTCGGCTACGACCAACAATCGAAGGCGTACAGGGTACATCTGGACAGTGGAAAGGTGTCGATAACACGCGACGTGCGTTTCGACGAAAATTTAGAGCCAGTGAAGGACTACGTGGACCCACTGAAAGGACCAGAGATGGACCAAGTTCCTGAAAAACCATATACAAAAGTATCGCAGAAGGCAACTGAGGTCAAGACCTATGTAGAGGTTGATTTGACCCCATTCGGCGAGGAGAAAGACGACGAAGAGGGGAAATAGAAGAAGAGGCAGATGCAGCGATCATGATGCCCAAAAGACTGCGAGGAAGACCCAGACTAGCAAGATCAGGAAGTCACGGTAGACCGCAAAAGGTATTCCGGACTGATAGTACATCCACCGTCGTATTACAAAAACCGAGAGACGATAACGTTGAAGACAATGTATTCGACGATGACATTACTCGAGGTCAAAAGAGACCACTGGACTCGTCGTTGATACAGGTAGAAAAGAGACCTAGAGGGCCAAAAAGCTCAGACAGCCAGGAGGAGAGCGACGATGAGACGATAAATATCGTCGAGCAGATGGCACTTACTACGGACGTGCAAATAAACGATGCTTTCAACGGAGCAGATGCTAACCAGTGGATGAGAGCAATCACCGAGGAAATTAAATCACATTTAGAGCATGGAACCTGGGAAATCGTGCCCAGACCGGCAGACAAAAACGTCATTGGAACAAGAACAGTGCTGAAAAACAAGCTAGATGCGGACGGTAACGTCGAACGAAGAAAAGCACGCATAGTTGCGAGAGGCTTTACGCAACGACCAGGATTTGATTATCATGACACGTTTGCACCGGTAGCCAGATTAGAATCCGTCAGATTATTGATGGCGATAGCCGTCGAATTGGAAGCAAAAGTCCAACAATGGGACGTAAAAACAGCATACCTAAATAGCGACGTCGAAGAAGAACTATATATGGAATTACCAGAATTCCTAGTTCAAGCCGTGGATGAAATAGTACGCAATGAAAGACGTGATTCAGAAATGCAAAAAGCGGCATTAAAAATGCAGGAGGCATTGAGGCAAGAAAACCAAGTATGCAGATTAAGAAAAGCGATATACGGACTAAAACAGTCCAGCAAAAGGTGGTATAACCATCTACAAGGCATATTGAAGAGATTGGGATTCCAACTACTGACGTCGGACCCATGCGTTTTCAAGATGACTCATCAAGGAAGCATAGTCATAATTGCCGTTTACGTCGACGACATGCTAGCAATAACCAATAACGACGACTTATTAAACGTCATAAAGAATAAATTAAATAAAGAGTTAAAATTAACAGATCTCGGCGAAGCCAGACATTGTCTAGGCATAGAGATAGACCAAAAGGACGGAATAAAGCTGCGTCAGAAGAGATATATCCATGAAATATTATGTAAATTTCAGATGGACAGCTGTAACGCTACAGACATACCAGCAAGCCCAGAAGCAAAACTGGAAGGAAATACGAATCCAGGAAAGATGACCAAGAAGTATCCTTATCGAGAACTGGTCGGGTCATTGATGTACCTAGCGGTCGGCACAAGACCGGACATCGCACACACTGTGAGTGTGTTGGCTCAATTCAATGATAAGCCAAGTGATCATCATTGGGGAGCGGCGAAGAAGGTACTGCGATACCTAAAAGGAACTCCAGGATATTCCTTACATTTTCGACGGCCAATAGATAAATTGGAAGGCTACGCAGATTCCAATTAGGCTGGAAGTACCACAGATCGACGATCCTACACAGGATATGTATTTTTATTGGGCGGAGCTGCAATCAGCTGGCAGGCCAGAAAGCGAAAAACTGTTGCCTTGTCGACGGCTGAAGCAGAATATATGGCGCTAACTGAAGCGGCCAAGGAGTCCATATTCCTAAACAGATTCCTGGAGGAATTGGGAGCCTGCGGAGCGACGGATGGTACTATCTTCAGTGATAGTAAAAGCGCTATAGCGATAGCAGAGAACCCGACTCATCATTCAAGGACGAAACATATAGACATTCGTCATCACTTTATCAGGGAAAAGATATTAGATGGTACCCTGCGATTGGAGCATGTACCCAGCGACGAGATGTTAGCCGACATCTTCACTAAGTCATTGAAGGCCATCAAACATTCTCGTAATTGTGAGGCCTTGAGGCTGATATAAGCCACTTCACGTAGACATTGAGAGGGGGTGTTGGATAGTTAGCAATGCCTACGCTGTCGTAAGTGTGCTCTGTGTGCATGCTTGCACTTTACCCGCCGTCTAGTATATATATAGTTCAGTCTATCAAGGGCCTTACTTGATATTGCCACGTGCACGTCGTATTGTCGTTTACTCATTTACTATTAATTGTATTACTGTTATTATAAATAAACTTAATCCAAACACGAATATTAATCCACTTATTTACAATAGCTTCACTCCATTTTTCTATTTTACATTTAAATATCACGGGAAAAATTTTTTTTTCATTTTTTTGGATTTCCTGGCTCACAAACCGATCAACGAAGTTTTATGCACAGTAAACAATTTGTAGGATATTGAACGCTCCACAAGAAAAGTTTTTTATCATTTTTTTATACACTTATCCAAAAAATTAAAGGAACAAAAAAATTTATAAATTTTTTAGCGATTTTTGAAAGGCTGTATTTTCGTGGAAAATAATCGTACCGGAAAAACAAAAAAGCAAATTGAAGCTTAAAATCTCTAGTTTAAAGATCTTTTAGCAAAAAATTTTTTTGAGCCACGGTCTTTGCGGAATCATAAGAAAAAGGTCGAGACAAAATTTTTCTAAATTTTTTTTGATTTTGTTTCTAAGGTCTACGGGGCCGGGAAAAATTTTTCAAAAAAACGAGTTCATGACTCGCTTAGGAAATTTATTCAGCTACAATTTGCTTTTTTTTGTTTCTCTGTACGTCTATTTGCTGCTGAGATATCAGCCTTCAAATGAAAAAGGATCCTTTTGTCTTTGATTATCGATATCTCAGCAAATAATGGCCACACAGTAATTTAAAGGGCAGTTCAAGAAACTTGAATGAATTGTCTACAAGCTCCGATTTCGATTTTTTCAAAAAAAAATTTTTTTTCATCCTTGATATCCATTTGAAAAACCGTTAAAAAATGGCCATTGTCTGGTTTTTTAGTCGACTCATCGCTACTCTGCAAATATTGATAAAAAAAATAATGGTGCCAGGTAATTTTACAGCTTAATGTACCCTCAAAAACCCTGGGGTTATTCAGATTGATCCATTGAACCGTTTGTCTGGTCCGATTGCTCAAAGTTTTGCAAAACAATTAAAGGAACAAGTTCTGTTCCTTAAATTGTCTAATCATTATCAAAATGAAAAAATTATTTTTTTTTGGATTATCTTTCATTTTTGCGTTAGTTATTCAGCAAATGTAAGGTAAAGAGAAAAAACAAAAAAAATTTCCAAAAAACGAAAAAAACAAAAAAAATGAATAAAACGTAAAAAAAAAAAAAGAAAAGAATTCTTGTTGTATCTCGTTTTTCGGAAAAAAATTTTTTTTTTTCTCTTCTCAACGCAAAAATTAAAGAAAATCCAAAAAAATTGATTTTTTCATTTTGGTAATGATCACACAAATTAAGGAACAAAACTTGTTCCTTTAATTGTTTTGTAAAACTTTGAGCAATTGGCCCGGACAAACAGTTTAATGGATCAATCTGAATAACCCCAGGGTTTTTGAGGGTACATTAAGCTGTAAAATTACCTGGCACCATTATTTTTTTTATCAATATTTGCAGAGTAGCGATAAGTCGACTAAAAAACCAGAAAATGGCCATTTTTTTAACGGTTTTTCAAATGGATATCAAGAATAAAAAAAAAATTTTTTTTGAAAAAATCAAAATCGGAGCTTGTAGGGAATTTATTCAAGTTTCTTGGACTGCCCTTCAAATAACTGGGCGGCCATTATTTGCTGAGATATCAATAATCAAAGACAACAGGATCCTTTTTCATTTGAAGGCTGATATCTCAGCAGCAAATTGTTGTACAGAGAAACAAAAAAAGTAAATTGTGCTGAATAAATTTTCAAAGCGAGCCATGAATTCGTTTTTTTGAAAAAATTTTTCCCGGCCCCGTAGACCTTAGAAACAAAACCAAAAAATTTAGAAAAATTTTGTCTCGACATTTTTCTCATGATTCCGCAAAAACCGTGGCTCGAAAAAATATTTTGCTAAAAGATCTTTAAACTAGAGATTTCAAGCTTCAATTTGCTTTTTTTGTTTTTCCGGTACGATCATTTTTCACGAAAATACAGCCTTCCAAAAATCACTAAAAAATTTATAAAATTGTTATGTTCCTTTAATTTTTTGGATAAGTGTAATTCCAACTGATCAAAAATTATTTGAGCTCATAGTCAAATTTATAGTCAATTTTGAGATCCTTCCACTTTTCCGGCGAAACTATCAGTCCTATCACAATATATCATGAAATGTTTTTTGTAGATAATTTTATTCTTTACAAATTATTACGAATAAAATTCTCCGAAATTCTGCATTGTTTTCAAGTTATTTTTATTTCCATATCAAGCTTTTGAAAAAATAGATTTCTGATTGATTTTAAGAGCTTGACATTGAAATGAAAATAACTTGAAAACAATGCGAAATTTCGAAAAACTTATTCGTTATAATTTGTAAGAAATAAAATTATCTACAAAATAGTATCCATGACATTTTGTGATGAGACTGATAGTTTCGCCGGAAAAGTGAAAAGATCTCAAAATTTACTATAAATATGACTTTAAGCTTCAATAATTTCTGAACAGTTTGATTTATCCAAAATGATGTCATTTTTTGTAGAGTGTTCAATTTCCTACAAAAATATTCATTGCGCATAAAAATCCGTTGAGTGGTCTTTAAGCTAGAAAATTAAAAAAAAAAAATTTTTCCGTGTTATTTAAATGGAAAATAGAAAAATGTATGGAGGCAAACCTTAGTATCATTATTATGGATTGGCACTCGGATTGGCACTAACATTTATATTTTCAAATATACTTACTATTTTCGAATACCAAAACAAATTTGTTTTTTCTGAAACACTCTAGTATACTTTTATTTAAGATAATAAAAAATGAACTATTTAACTTCGAAATACTAGAAAAAAACACAAAAAAAATTTGACACGTCTAATGAATGGATTTTATACCTTTGTCTAATGAAACTCCACTTAAAGTTTTTGGAGAATTAGAACATGATACTTCGCCGGCATTAATAGATGAATTTTCCATGAGACTATTTTTTTGAAACAGCTCATAGTTATCAGCTTCTGATTGTTCATCTTCAGAGTTCGAATCAGAATCATCAGATGAATCGTGATTACTGTCTTTAGAATGTTTTGCGCCACAAGCACTTTCTAAACACTCTCGGTTGTTGACAAATTTCTTCAGCAACATTGACAAGGTGGTAGTAATTTTCATGCATGCCCATGTTATAGCCTCGATGGTTAGCCAATTTAGTACGATCAATATTAGCTGCATTATGGTTTACTAAATAGGTAGCAATGTGTTTTTGTAATGTTGTTCCACGTAAAGACCCAGGATTTTAAGCTCCACATTGCTTTGAATATTTACGAATCAGTACACAAGCTCGTAAATAACAATATTTATCGTCGGAATTTCCAGGTATCCCAAAGATATACGGGTTATTTTGACGGATTCCCGCTTTCAATCTTTTTTTTTATAACATTTCAATTGCACTAAACATAGTCTCATCTAATAGAACTGTTACATCTCTTCCACGCTTGCCTCGGATTGAAAATCTTACGTATTTATTACAGAACTCTCTGGCCTGGGCAGAGATACTTTCCATAATTTCTTTGAGTCGATCTTGCTTGAGACTATTATACAGTTCAAAATCTTTCCATAGAACCCGTTCCATCTCACCTGCTCTTCTCTGGTTAAACATTTGAACAATCATGAGTGTTGTTTCAGCCAACAAAAGATAATTTTCAGTTGAAAACTATTCTTTAAGAGAATTGTAAGCTATTATTTGTTGATTTAGTAAATGATCCATTAGTTTGTTAATATCGTCTGTCGTGGGTAGAGTTATTTTTTTTTTTGTCTCTTCTTTTTAATTTGCGATTCTTGAACGTTTTTATTTATAACGTCTGCCCACTTTCTTTCCACAACCAACAGAAAGTCATCAATCTCTTCATTTTTGTTCTTCAAATTACTCATGATATTTTCACATTTCAAGAAATTTCCAAGCTGTTTGAACAAAGTCCCGATTGAAGATGCAACCGACGGAGATTTCATGTCGTAAGTTTTATCGTTTCCTCTAGCCATTAGATGAACTGCTTTTATGAAAGTATTTATATGTTGTGGGTGAAATAAACAAGTCATGTTTTTTATTTTTGGAGTGAAAATAAAAGATTTACCAGGATTATTTTTTTCGAATGTGTGTTTTTCAATTTTTTGTGTCGTTACAAGTAGCTTTAAAATGAGTCTAAGTCAATTCCGAATCAGTTCATTTTGCTGATCTTGTTTGTACTTTTCACAAAGCGTATTTCCAAACCGTATCAATAGAGTGTCGAATTTTAAAGTTTTTGAAACATCGTCAACATGCATGCAAACGATTAGATTGCGTAACTTTTTACATGCTTTAGGATGTAAATCATTATCATATATTTTTGCCAGTTTATTAATGATTCTGTGTTTTTTTCCATTTTGTCCGGTACAGTGTTTGAAGTGAACTGAAAGAGTTTTTTTAGGAACTGACACCTGACAGCTAGGGCAAAACATAAACTCACTTGGATCTTTGGGATTTGACACATTAGGCCACCTAGACACAATCCGATTACGAAGTGATTCACCTTCTAAATTACTATTATATATATAATCACCATTGTCCCGAATCGTCGTAATTAATTCATGTCTAATCGAACTTTTTCAAGGGTACGCAAGGAAAGCTCTAACATCTTTTTCCATTGGGTGAACCAATTCTAAGTGCCTGGGTAATCGTGTTTGTAGTTTCATGCAGTATAAACACGCATGAACTTTACTTCCTGAGTTGCACGGCTTAACTAAAATTCTCTTATCAGTATTTTCCAATCGCTCTGGTATTTCAGAGATTTTAGAGGATTTATCGACGTCTTCAGAATTACGTCCTGCATTTTTTTCTGTGTCATTAGTGCCATTTTTGTCATTAAGTATCTGATCGACAGACCTCTCTTCATTAAGACCACCGTCACTTGGATTGTGTTCTAATTCAGATACTTTCGATGATGAGGGAACGTGTCGAATAGGCAAAGATACATCAAATCCTTAAGAAATGATATTTTCTCGAATTACTATTGTAACATCATTTTTATGCTAATAGTTTCTCCGGGTTCATTATTTTCATAGAGATTCTCATCAATAGAAGCATTGGAATCATTATCAGCTGCATAACTAGGATCCCAATCTATTGAAAGTAATATTTATGATAAGGATATACAAGGTAGAGATAATTTTATTTATTCAAAGAACGAGATTCAATTTTTTTTTAACTCTTGATAAAAGAGCACGTCTCACATTGGTTTAAAATATACTAGAAATTATAAATTTAAACTATAACTTATAAGACTTATCATATTACCGTTCACTTCCTTATCAACTTCAGTAGGCATTGGATTTTCTGAAGCTTCTTTATTTAAAATCAACTGTTCATCGTTTGTCTTCATTGTAACAGGGTAAAATTAAAATTTAAAATTCTAACAATTTAAATTTTACACATTTGAATTTCCCGCGGCTTGTATTATTTGAAATAGGCGGACCCCGTGATCGAGTTGATCGACTTGTCACCGGGAGCGCCAGTTTTGAGGGCTCGTCCTTACGATCCAATTAGAATTAATCAAGTGGGAACATTTACGATAATTGCCGAAAGGTCACGAACTGACACTTTTATTAGTGCGTGCACGAGGTGAAACCAGACACAGTCGGACGGACCGGCACAGACACCAGACGGGTGACAACATATATCTACAGGTAATTATATAAACTCTAGAGAGGTATTCTGTGGAACCTTCTAGAAGCAATAAATTAACTAAATTAATAAATCGTGTATCCGACCGGTAGCCGATACGCTAAAAGTATAATTACTGACTTGTACTGAACTGGTCACAGATATATATATTGTAACGAATGTGAAACTGATCTTTTAAATATTTGAATAGCTAGAAAACAAATGCTTTCTTCTCTTGTTTTATAGATACGCGACAAAAGTCAGTCAGTCTGATATTGACAGATTAACAGCAAACATTGTATCTCAATAAACTATATCTTTGATTGCCTTTCTTTTACTGCTGTTAATTGTGGTGTTATTATTCCTAATATAAGTGTGTTATCATTGTAGTGTATAAGTGATATTAATTTAAGATACCAATCATTACAATATATACAAATTGAGGCGGAAATAAAATTGTTGGAGGAAAGAACGTGGTCAACGGAAATCGGCAGGAAGGCTGGAGAAATAAACGACGCCACGATCAGTTTTTGGGAAGGAAAATTATACAGAGGTAAATAAATTGTCGGCAGGAGGCCACAATTTATTGAACAATTAATTAAATAATAATTAAGTAATTCATGGGCAGTCGCCATTTCCGGTTGATTAAAATAAATTACGAATTCTCGGCAAGAAGGCCAGAATTCAAAATTTAATTTACACGCGGTCCGTCGGATAAAATTCTCGACAAGAAGGCCAGAATTAATTAAAGAACTAAAATTAAATTAAAAAGTTGAATTTCTCGGCAAAAAGGCCAGAAATTTTATATAATAAATCTAGGTAATAAGAAAGTGTATATAGTAAATTAATAATTTTATTTAATGAGAATATTATACAATTACAAAATCTAAAAGACTGAAAGAAAGTAAAAGTGCTGTGAATTAGTGATAAAAGGATAAATAAATAAAAAATTTGGAAAATCCAAAAGTGCACGACTCATGATACTCATTTATTATGAAATAATAAAATAATAATAATAAAATGGCAGGAAGCACGAATAAATTTAAAATATATAAAATTTTCTTTCCTGAAAATTTGTTGTTTTTTTTTTTTTTTTTTTTTTAATTATAATAGTATTTTTTTTATAATTATAAAAGAACCTACTCAAAATATCTCGATTAATAATAAAAACAAAAAAAATATATGTAAATATAAAAAAAAGGCCATTCGGCAGCCGAAATGGAAGGTAGATTTATAAAAAGTCACATACAGACATATCTTGTGATACATGTTAGTGTATATAGACATGATATGATATTAGGCTCGTTTTCTTAGAGTGAGGGTAAAAAAATACAACGACTATTTTCGATAGAGAACTTCAGATAGTTGATTCGACAAAACATTTTATAGGTAACCTAACAAAGTAACCTTCACGGAAAAAAATATAGAAAATTTAATTAGTATGAGATCATAATTGTAATTGCTATTACGATGGCAAGATCAGATATAATTTTAGGACTACAGGTACGATTGAAACATCATAAATATTAAAAGAAATACTTTTAAAATATAAAATAGCTGTAAAATTTGCAGTTTATTTTGTTCAGAATAAAGTACAACTGACAAAATTGTATTATAATGGAAAATACATAAGTTATGTGGAATGAAAACCATATTTTCAACTTTTATTGATTTCATGAAAATTTCAAGGCTATCAAATTATTGAAAGAAATACTCGAAACATAAAGGTTAAGGTCATAAATTAAAGCTTATTAGTCAAGCTTTAGAATACTTTTTACAGAAATTATCTATGAGTTTCAGTTTTAAAGTTGTATAAACTTTAAAAGTGAATAAAAACTGATTTTTTCGAAAAATCGTGAAAATTTTAAACAGCCATAACTTCAAAACTATTCGAACGATTCAGCCCATCTTTGAACTTGATCAAGATAATCGCCTATAGAATAAGTGTGGAAAATTTCATTAAGATCCAATAAGAACTGTAGGTGCTATCGTAATGACAAGACCAGTGATAATCATAGGGAGTAGAGGTACATTTGATCCATCATAAGTAATAAAAGAAATACTTTTAAAATATAAAATAGCAGTGAAATTTACAGGTTATTTTGTGCACAATAAAATACAACTGACGAAACCGGATTATAATGGGAAATTCATAAGTTATGTGGAATAAAACCCATATTTTCAACATTTTTTGATTCCATCAAAATTTTCAAGGCCATCAAATTATAGGATGAAATGGTCGAAATATATAGTCTAAGGTCATAAATTGAAGCTTATTAGTCAAGCTTTAAAATACTTTTTACAGAAATTATGTATGAGTTTTAGTTTTAAAGTTATATGGACTTTAAAAGTGATTGAAATCTAATTTTTTCGAAAAATCCTTAAAATTTCAAACAGCTATAACTTCTAAACTAATCGACCGATTCAGCCCATCTTCGAACTTAACCGTCGTAATTACACATAAAATAAGTGTAGAAAATTTCATTAAGATCGGATGAGGATTGTAGACGCAATCGTGTCCTCAAAAGTCCGTTATATTACATAAATATATATATATATATATATATATATATATATATATATATATATATATATATATATATATATATATATATATATATAATATTGACTATTAGATCTTGTCGGGTAGTATAGCATCGGGAAAAAAGAAATCTCTGAAAATAAAAATATGTATAACTAGTTTTCTACTAAATGTAAAAAATTTAAAAATCATAAATTGTAAAAAGAAAATTCAAATTTAAAAATATATGTATGTTTATTAAATGTAAAATTGTGAATGTTTTGTAAAATGAGTGAATAAAAGAAAAGTCTCAATAAAAAAAATCTGTAGATTTGTAAATCACCAAAAAAAAGTACGGTCATTATCTAAAAATTCGTAAAGAATTTTTGTGTATATTTGAAGATATTCATAATCAAAAAGAACTAAATTAAAAAGTTAATAAAAAGTAATTACTATAAATAAAGATATACTTTCATATAAATTACTGTATAAAATTTAATTTCAATACATGAAAACATAAATAATTTTAAACAACTATAATTATAATAGTAAAATCATTTAAATATATTTATAATATTTTCTTTAATTGAATAAATGAATAAATTAGAGTATGCAATTTTAAAGAGAACTAAAAGAATAATTAGGATTAAAAAAATTCTAAAAACAAACATTGGCATAATTAAACTTGTATATAAGAAAATTATGTAAAAATAAATATCTCGATAAATAAAATATCTATCAAAAATTGACTGTTTTTGAACATCTCCATAAAATATGATATCTATATTTAAATTTGATTTGATAATACTCAGCTGTGTTTTATGATATCGACGCGGTTTTGGTCGCAAATTGTAGGGCATTCGATGTTCTTCAAAAGTGCCCATAGTTACTTAGCTGTAATTCCAGTTGTTTCACTTGTGTCCGTTGCGGAAGTCATTTTTCCTATGAAATTGACCTTTATTGGCTTGCAGAACGTAAACCAATGAAAGTACACTAAAAATGTTAGTAAGAATTTTATAGGAAATTTTATTCCCTTTAAAAAAAGTCTTATGAGTCAAGTCGCTAAAGTCCATAGTGTCCGAGTTATAGTAATTTTAATAATTTGAAAAATAAAATATCAATTATAATTTTTCTTTTATATTATATTTTTCAAATTATTAAAATTACTATAACTCGGAAACTATGGACTTTAGCGACTTAACTCATAGGACTTTTTTTAAAGGGAATAAAATTTCCTATAAAATTCCTATTGACGTTTTTAGTGTACTTCCATTGGTTTAAGTTCTGCAAGCCAATAAAGGTCAATTTCATAGGAAAAATGACTTCCGCAACGGACACAAGTGAAACAGCTGGAATTACAGCTAAGTAACCATGGGCACTTTTGAAGAACACCAAATGCCCTACAATTTGCGACCAAAACCGCGTCGATATCATAAAACGCAGCTGAGTCTTAGAAAGTTAAAAAAAAAGTAATTTAATTTACGTGTATTTTAAATGGGAAATCTGTGAAATCAAATGGAAAGTACTTAGGATTAAAATTAAGAGCTCGAACTTGGCAAGAATTTTTGTTTTAGCATAAGGAATAATATTTTGATTGATGAACAACGAAAAAAATACTTTCGCCGGAAACGAAGCACCCTAATATATATGTTATGTTGGCAATTTTTTCGACTTTCTTTTAATGTTGAAGCACACATGAAAAAATGTTGGTTTGAAGTATTTGAAGGCTCCTCTTCAAGTTTCAACTCGATAAAAATTTTTTAGAGGTCGCTTAAGAATCTTTGTAGATCTAAAAATCATCCAAAATCATTTTTTTTAAATCTTTGCTTTCTTACTAGCTCAAACATTTATAAGTTGGTTAGAGAAACATACTAAAATTTGACGTCAAAATATTAATATTTACAAGTCGCTCCATATTTTTGAAAATAATTTTTTCGAATTTTCGTATCATTTTGAGCGACCTTTAAATGTTAATATTAAGACTTGATCGCATTATTATCTTTTTTTTTCATAGTATAATGAAGAAGTTTTAAAATTAAGCATAATTAAAATTAAAAAATATGATCCAAAAAACTTCATACTCGCAATTACTTTTTTCCGATTAGAATTTCGTTTTTTTTCGAAACAATCTTTTGTTAATGTTTCCAATTAATCTCATAGTCAATATATGTAATATGTTTATAATATTCATAACCAGTTTTATGACGCCAAAAATTTTCTAAGTTTCTATATTTACTATTGGGGTACTAGTAATTTTTTCGAAATCTCAAATTAGTAGTTTGCTGTGACATAGAGACTTTTTGGACATGTTCAGCCAAACTTAGTCCTGAGTAAACTTAGTAAGACTTTGTTGTAATAATAATTAAATAAAGACATGCCAGGACTGGTTGGTGGTTGGGATGTTTGAAAAATACGCATATTTAAAAATATAACAATATTTTTATTTGTCACAGCACAAAATATCACTGGGTTGCAAATTAAATGGTTTATTTAATTTATAAATACTGTTAAATGTCTGAGCTCGTGAATACGTGAATGATTGAATACAAATTATTGAGTTGAGCTCGAGTAAATAAATGAATTAAAAATAAACAAGTTGAGTTTAATTGAACACTGAGTTGATTGCAAAAATGTCATGATAATAAGTAACATGATGTCAGAGGTTACTGAGCGAAGTGAATTATTGAACACGTAATTACTATTTTTAATAGCACTGAATACATAAATAATTTTGTCATTGAGTTTTAATAGTAATGATCACTTAATTGAATTGAATTTAATGAGCTCATGATAAATTACACTGATTTTAATTTATTTGTTGAACACGTGGTAGCATGATAGCAGAGGCTACTGAGCGAAAAATAACTTTTAGTTTAATTAAGAAATTGAGCATAATATTAATCAAATAAATAACAAAACTGAGTCTTTTGGTTTGATGAACACTTGAATTAATTTATAAAGTAGAAATTAAGCACCTGTACGATTCTCCGTCGAAAATAACCTCCTCAGGAATAGGTTGTAGAACACTGGATTTCTTGATGTTGTTTTTTATTTAATTTATGAGCTCTGTGCTCGCAGTTATAAAAATAATTATATTTTCATATAGAGTTATGAACCCTTAACGTAGTTTATTGATTACTTTTAATGATTTACTCGAGATGGGCGCAATTTTATTAGATTATACAAAACACGTGGTGACACTTGAAATTGTATAAAACGAAAGATAGATAATGGCGTCGGTCTTCTTGCCACGAGGCAGTAAAAATCGATGCGCATGCGTCGCACTGCGCTAGTCAAGTTTGAATTGATAGACACTAGGCCCCAGTAGGTGCTGCCTCTATTTGCCGGAAGTTCAACTACATTCAAATTTGAATGTAGTTGTGATTACGCAACAGACTTAGTATAGTCAAAGCATTTTTACTATGCTGAATCTTATTTTTAAATATTAATATTATTACATTAAAGTTCAATATGTTTTTCTATGACCTGCTAAGAAATGATTGAACTAGTGAGAAAGCAAAAATTTAGAAAAAAAAAATTGATTTTCGATGATTTTTGGAATTTAACCCTTAACGGCCACACGGGGTAATTAGTAACCCCAGGCTTAAAAAAAGTGGGATTAGAGGTCTTAAACCTTTCAAATAAATACAATAAACGCCATCTGCCGGTGACAGACATGTGTGAGATGTGACTTCACTACATAGAAAGCCAAAGAAATGCACAGTGGCGTTGTGAGCGTTCGTTTTATCGGCCTGGGGTAACTAGTTACCCCAGTGTGGCCGTAACCGCAGTTCAGTCACAGTATTTATTTTATTTTTATCAACTTATTTCAGTGTCAATCAACAAAATAAAGGTAAGTTGTTCATTTTTTACTAATAAAAAATTTTTTTTCATCTTAGTTGTTATTAAATCTAGTCTATTTATATAAAATATGAATTGTTTACCGATAAATCTTGAGTACGTTTATTGTATGAAAACACGTGGAGTCTAGGCTATGAAAATATGATTTGTTAGATATATATACGTATAAATATATATATATATATATATATATATATATATATATATATATATATATATATATATACTTTGTTCCATAAACATGAAAAATTTTAATGAATTTTTCATTTCCTTCAGATGTACAATTTTCGGACGAGAATTCAGCGGAAAGTATTACTGGATGAAAGTGTTGACATTAATTCTGATTGTGAACAACAATCTAACATGGACTCAGAACAGGATGTATCGGACGCGAGTGATTCTCAAATCGATTATTCAGACGAAAAAGACGAGCAAAATGCAGTTGTAAATGCACGGGCTTCAGAATCTCGCAAACGCAAAACAAGTACAGATCTAAATGAATCTTCTTCCAAATCTCGTCGAGGTGGTCGCCCATCGACTAAATTATACGGTAAAAATAGATTTGCCTGGGAAACGAAGTCGGCTGAACGATGGTCAGATCGTTTAACTGTCAATGAAGATCCATATGAAGCAAGCTTAGCAGATGATGCGGTAAATCTGGATTCTCTAGAGGATTTTCGGGATCTCTTGTTCAATCAAGAAATTATTGAAATAATCGTCAATAACACGAATAAGAAAATCGAGGAGGTGTGTGCTTCCCTGGTTGTTGAAGATCGAGTCCAGACCTACCACCATCACACTGACGCTCTTGAAATTAGAGCTTACATCGGTGTCTTATACTATGCTGGCTTATGGAAAGCTTCCCATGTAGATAACAATATGCTCTGGGATAAAAAAAACGGAATATACTTCTACAGAAGTGTCTTTCTTCGAATGAGGTTTGAGTTTCTTCAGTCTTGTCTGCGTTTCAATACCAAAGAAAATAGAGATCCTGATGACCGATTTTCACCCATCAGAAATATTTAGTCCATTTTCATCAGCAATTGCACCAAGTATTATCATCCCAGTAGTCAATGTACTGTCGACGAACAATTACTCGGATTCAGGGGCCGGTGTGTATTTCGGATGTACATTAAATCTAAACCGGACAAGTACGGACTAAAATTGATAACTCTCAACGACGCTTCGACTGCCTATCTGATTCACGCTATACCGTATCTAGGTAAAAACGCAACCATTTCTAATCTCCAGAAATTACCTAGCGGAGAGTACTTTTTTGAAGCCGTAACGGCTCCAATTCACGGCACCAATCGCTCGGTGACGTGCGATAATTGGTTCACCACCGTGCCTCTGTTGACCAGAATGTTAAATGAATCTTTTAAAATGTTTCTGACTGGAACTATCAGGAAGAATAAACGAGAGATTCCTCTGGAGATGAAGGTAGCGGCGAAGAATCCTCCCGAAACAAAGTTTTGTTATACCAAAAACATAACTTTGTTTTCCTATACACCGAAGAAGAACAAAATCGTCTTGGTGGCTTCGACTTATCTCCATACCCGAGAGATAACGGACGGCAAGCCAAATATCATTCTTCATTATAATGATACAAAAAGAGGGACTAATACTTTTGATTAGCTACGCCACGCCTACACAGTTGCTCGGAAAACGAACAGGTGGCCGATGCGGATTTTTTTCGGGATGCTTGATCAAGCAGCAGTGAATGCACGTATTCTGTGGAAACTCAAAGTCGGTGATGCTCGGGAATCTACTTATGCCATCATAGTGTTGAAAAAACTAATTGCTCATCTTACCGTCCCTATGCTACGACGGAGATTGGAGGAACCATGTCTGCGGAAAGAACTGAAAATAGTTATCAAAGGCATCCTTGGAATTGATAACGATCCAAAGACAAACCACCTGGAAATAGTTACATTTGACTTGTCACGAAGGTGTGTAGTCTGTAGCCGGAAAAAAGATAAAAAATCGCGTATCGGATGTTCGGCTTGTAATAGACCGGTTTGCGAGGAACATCGGTTCTCTTTATGTATGGAGTGTGCTGGTCAGTAAATATGACCCATATGTTGTATTTTTTTGTCATTTAACACAAAAACAATATTTTTCTACGTTATTATTCATAAATATGTATTTTTAAGACAGTAAAACGCAAAAGAAGTCAATTTCATGATTTGTAATTTTTTTCATTTTTTCTTCCAGTAATTTCGCAAAATAACTATACTTTTTGAAGAATTGGTGGATACTGTTATTTTTTTGTGGTAGTGGTATATATTGTGCGGACAACCCTAAAGTTTTAGTCGTTAATATTGCAAAATGGCGGAGTAGTGAATTTTTTTGCAAAAAAAGCCATTTTTTCAGAATTTTGACCTATATGACCAGTTTTTAGAACGCCATCTATAAATCAACCAAGTTAAACCATTAGAAATATTGAAGAACTCGTCAACGAACATGACCCAATTAGTTAAAAGTCTCAAAAACATTTACACATCTTGTCTTGCCGGGTTTTTCAGCGTGGGGTAATGAGTTACCCCATGTGGCCGTTATGAGGCCTGAGGGAGGTGTGGCCGTTAAGGGTTAAAAAACTCATGATCGACCTTTAAAAAATTTTTTGATCGAGTTAAAGCTTGAAGAGGAGCCTTCAAATATTTCAAACCAACATTTATTCATGAGACCTTCAAAATAAAAAAAAAGTCGAAAAAAATTGACACCCTAATAAATATTAACTATATGAATATAATGTGTTTCATATTTTCAACAGCATTTTGCAATTGTGGCAGTTCAATTAAAGGTATAATCAAAGAATGTGAAACTGATAAAAATTTAATGGAAGTAGTCTGTACTTTTTACAAAGGAAATGGAAAATGCGGCAAAAGATGGCTGAGAAATGAAAAAAGGAAAGAGACTGTTGAAAATATAGGAACTAAAACAGTACATTTGTACCGAGCAGAAAAAGCAAATGAAAAAATGAAGCCAGGAGATCAAGAGCTACCTAATTTACCGTCTTCTCCAGTCCTAAGGACTGCCAGATATCAGACAAGAAAAAAAAAATTCATTCATTCTGATCCTGTTAAAGCTCTTCAAATACTGAAACATACGGATGCTGCATATATAATAAGAAATATAGGACTCAATCCATTTTACATCCACTATTGGACGCGGCACCAGCTAAATATTTACAGGGATTACACAGCAAAAGAGTCGCGTTGTCTATGTATTGATGCTACTGGCTCGGTTATTATAGGAAAATTAAAAAACACGAAGGCATAGAATCACAAACAATTTATTTGTATTACGGAGTAATTGGGTTAAAGGAAGGTCAGTTTCCGGTGATACAAATGATTAGTGAAAGTCAAAATGCCAACACCATCCACTTTTGGTTGTCAGAGTGGGTAAGATCGGGTGCTCCTTTCCCGAGAGAAGTCGTGATTGATGGTAGACGAGCTATTTTAACAGGTGCCATTTGCGCATTCACAGCTCATTTCACAATTAACGAACATGCGGACACTTGTTATGGTCCAAATTTACCGTCATGTTACATCCGAATGGACAATGCGCATTTTATGAACACGTACGTTAAATTGTTGAAAGGAACTCCTCTACAAGTTGGTGTTTTTTATAAAGCTGCGATTGGGCAGCTGATCATTTTCAGGAATCTGGAGAAAGCTAATAAAATTATAAGATCTCTGCTTCTTGTATGTCATTGTCAGACTGAAGGGGAATTATCCGATGGAACCAAAACAGAGGTCGATAAAGCGAAAAAATACATAAAGACCTTAATTACTAATGATAAAGTAAGTAGTTTTTTTAATTTATGTGTCTATATTATATAAATGAATGAAAACTCCACTGGAGCTTCATATCTTTATTTTACCTAGAGCACATCTACAAAATTTGTTTCTTTTTATTAAAATATTTTTTTTTTTTACTTATAACTTTATATTTAATGAAAAAATTGAATGCGCTGAATAGATTATACATCTATACAGCTAATGTTGTTCTAATTAATTTTAAATTGAAAAGAATTATTCAGCTAAATTTTATGAGTAATATTAATAATATTTCACCAATCGGTATTTTTGTTTATTTCAATAAAAGCCTTTGGGTTATATAAAATGTATTTAGTTTGACAGTTTTGAATAAAATCCTTTTTGTTTCTTTTAATAACCTTTTATCAAATCTCAAAAATGAAAATTAAGAAAGACTTTGAGTGTGACAACCCTGATTTTTATTGTTATAAAACTATTGTAATCAATACTTATAATTTATGTCTATAACATATTTCTTAGTTTAAAAAACCAACTGAAAGCAGTGTGACAAGTTCAATGGCTGATGATTTACAATCTCTACAAAGAAACGATGGAGATGATACAGACGAGAGTAGTGCCGATTCCAGTAAAAGTGATAATAAACCGAAGATAAAGAAATTAAAAAACACAAACCACTGGTAAGAAATAGGTGTGGAAATTATGAACGAAATTAAAATAATAGCAAAAAACCAGAGAGGTGATAGGACAAATGCACATTTCATGCCTGCATTCCAAGAAAAGTTGTTAAAAGATTTGACAGACTTGCCATTATGGTCATGCGTTGTAAGGGATAAATTCAATTTCGGACGTATACCTGCTTCCAGCGCTTGTGTTAAAAGCGATCTCAATTTGACTAAAAATTCATTTTTAAAAAATGAAGTATTGCCTATGAGAGTGGATGAATACATTCGAAAATATATCAACTATATAAATGGCAGGCTGAAAATTATAGAGGCCAAAATTAATCAAACTATTGATGATGACCTAAAAAATGATAAAACTAATGATTACTTGAATCCCGACGATGAGTCAAATGTAAACACTCATATAGATGTCGAAAATCCTTTTTGGTGTCCTGCTTGCCTGAATAATGATACACCAACTGATATACACAAGTGCTTTATATGCTACACGCCGGTGCATAATTTAGATGCATGCTCTAGTTCATTAGAGTTAAGAAAAGGCTGTAGTCAGAGAAGAGTGTGCATTAAGTGTCTCAATGCAGGAAATATAGATGTAATTATCGCATCTTGCCAGAAAGAAAATTGGAGAAATCTAACGCTGGGGGAATCAGATGGAACAAAAAATTTACCTTCGACTGAAGAGGAAAAATCAAAAGAAAACCAAAAGCCCAGGAAAGTTGCAAAATACTATGGGAAAAAATCGCATTTAATTCAAGAACAGATCCAAATGCAAGGAGAACAAAAAAATATTAATATTAAAAAATGGCAGCAGTGGAGATTTGCGACCTATAAAAATAGACGGTAAGAGTGTTCACGCGATCCTGACATGGCCGTTTGATAGCCTTTACCAATTAGTTGCTGCGGCGCTATGTGATTGGCCACTGATTCGAACTAGAGTAAGTGAGCTCAAAAACATTTACACATCTTGTCTTGCCGGGTTTTTCAGCGTGGGGTAATGAGTTACCCCATGTGGCCGTTATGAGGCCTGAGGGAGGTGTGGCCGTTACGGGTTAATAATTAGAGTTATCAATTTGCAGTTGTTTCTATGCTGATTGTCGGGTTTTTTTTATTATGTAGCTTTCATTGCGAGACAGCAAGTATTACTAATTTTTTTTTTGTTTTTTATTATCGCCAAATTTTGTTACAGCTACAGTCTACAAACAAATGTTGGTTATTTCCACTACATCTTATGTTGATTGTCAGGTTATTTCTTGTTGTACTTTCTACTATTGAATTCGATATCCTAAGTTTCAAAGTTATAAACACATTGATTCCGCTACAATCCTTATCATCGTTAGTAGTTTTGGAACCAGAATTTTTTTTTTAGAAAATATGTAAGACTGATTTTTCCGTAAAATGCAAAGTTTAATACCGATTTTGTGAATATCGCATACTACTACAAAAGTCTACCAACGATTCTAGAAAGATTACATTTCTTGTCATGGTTAAAAAATGAATATTTAATCATTTTGTTTGTAGTGCTTTCATTTTCTAGGGTTAAAATTGTTACTACAAACAAAAACAGTCTACTACAATTATTTTTACCGTTTGTAGGTCATATTTGCTAAAATCTGATCAATTACGTTTAAATCGGGTTCCAGGTTCAGACAGCCCGGTTACTTGCATAAAGTTTGAAAGGATCTAATGGAAAAATTCTTAGCCAGCTATTCTCTTACTTCAAAACTCAAACAAATTTATTTTTTCCTTTTTTTCCCAATTTTTACCTGTACGTCGACAATTAAAGGAATATTTGATTTTTTAAATGGGTTCTATTTATAATTTTTGATACTAGTAATTGAATATGACCGTTTTTTTAAATAGCGAATTGAAGATTTTATATAGTTGATTCTATTCTTTTTGAATGTTATATAATAAATGTTGAAGTTCTTGCTAATTATGTGTGCTACTATAGTATATTTACTAAAATACATTAGAACATAAAATTTCTAATGAATAATTTTATATATTTATTACAAAATGTTAACCTGGTTTGAATCGTTGGGAAATTATTATAATAATTATTGATCATAGAAAACAATTCCTTAACAATTCAAACCAGCTAAACATTTTGTTATAAATATATAAAATTTTCGATTAAAAGTTATATGTTGTCATGTATTTTTGGACATATACTATTATAACACACATAATTAACGAGTACTTTTATATTTATTATATAGCATTCCAAAATAAATTAATCCAGTATAAAAAGTCTTCAATTCGCAATTAAAAAAAAAAAAAAAAACATTCCATTACAGGTTTAAAAATTGATGAACTTTATCCACACTAAAAACAAAAATTATCAAATATTTCTTTCGTTGTCTACGAAAATAAAAAAATTAGAATCCAAAAAAAAAAAAAAACAAAATGTGTTTGAATTTTGAAGTACGAAAATTGCTGGCTAAAATTATCCTGATTGCACCCTCCTAAACATCATACAAGTTACCAGATATATTAATATTCAAAGTGTAATTTTTAAAAAACTATATGTATTTTCTCGTAAATATAGACAAGTAACTGTTCGAAAAATGCAAACCCGTGATAATATGGTTTTTTTAAATTATACCAAATTTGAAAATAAATTTTTCAACGATAATGACTGGATGATTTAATTATTAAATTTGAGAGATAGAGAGAGAGAGGGACAGAGAGAGCTAAAGAGTAGCATCCTAAATACTTATCAACAAATCTCCATATTTTTTCATCCTTATGTAGATGATTTGAAATGTCGCTAGCTATTAATTCAGAAATTTTTAATAAACAAGATATGTTTTTGAAACAGCTATAAATGTGACTGTTATTCTTTATAGCCAATTTGTGCGGTAGTACTTCAAGAATCTTGAAAATTGATTATAACGAATATCATCCATTGATAATACTATCCATTCGAATGATTCCGAAATTAAATTAGATGGTAATAAACTTAAAGCAATAATTTTGCTGAATATTAGTAACGTTGTTTCGTTGTTTAAGTCAATGTTATTATTAGTAGCTTCTTTAATAAAAATCTGTAATAAAAATTATAATTAATATAATATATCTTATATCAATATTTTCTAATGTCATCAACTCACCTTGCATTGTGATGTAAATAATCCTTATTTGGTGGCATTTGGGCATATAGCGCTTACTGCCGAGTGTATGTCATTATCTAAAACTGTGTAAATTTCTCCAGCTTGTAAAGTGCGCAATTCATCTTCTAGTGCTCTTTCTACGTCTCATTCATTTTTTCGTAACATAATTGAATATAATTGGCATAATCTGAAAATATTTCATTAATTAATTACCAATATAAATGATAATAGGTTGAAGTGCAAAAAATTTTCATAGTTTTAAATAATATACTATAGACTGGGCCAAAAAAATTGACTATTGTTTTTTTCATAGCTATATCGAAAATATTATTCAGAATAACTAAAAAAAAATTTCAGGAAAGTTTGAGCCCTTAATATTAATTTTAAGAGGTCTATCATCGCTATTTTTGATTTTAATTCATAATTTGATGTTTTACGTCGGAACTGCTAAAACATTGGAGTAAAAAAAAATCATTTTTACTTATTCTTATGTAAAATTAAATTCCCTACAAACAAGGTCTGATTGAAAATTTTCGTCAGACAAGCCGCTTCCAAATAATTAAGCTTAATAAATTGATATATTTTTTCGATTTAACATTTTTACTTTTGAATTTTGTAATTGACGAATCAAGAAATACCTAAAAAAGATCATGACAGATTTTCGAAGGAAATTTAATGCTCTACAAAAAAAGCTATCTTAACATTTTTTGCTCAATTCACTCCTTTGAAAGTTATTCAAGGTTGAATTTGAGTCAAAACGATTTCAATAACGTGAATAACTTTCAAAGTAGTGTTATGTCCAAATAATTTTTTTTCATTTTTATAATTATTTTAAATAATTATTTCTGAGCTCCTCTTTGAAAAGCGCGCGAAAACGCAGCGTCAGCTTTTTCACCTTTTTATGCGGCAAAGAATAGTGGAAAGACACCTGCAATAAGTTTAACGAATAAATAATAAACTGTCGTCACTTTCCACCAATGACAATGATTATAAATTCCCCATCAAATCACCAACCAAAGTTTATAAAAAGCCTGAGCACCCATAGCTCAGGGCTAGTCGGTTCATAAAACTTACGGTCCGCGAATATTCGAACGTCGAAATTTCGTGTACTCTTATTGCAGGAATCCGCCCTAGGCGTTGAAAAGTCAATAAGAGGGTTTTTAATAATTTTTAACTTAAACCCTATTGCAGGAATCCGCATCTGCGTTGAAAAGTCAATAGGGCACTTCTTAAATAATCTAGGCTAATTCTTATTGCAGGAATCCGCATCTGCGTCGAAAAGTCAATAAGAAATAGTCAAAGATTGCTAAATTCTATTAACCTTACTGCAGGAATCCGCCCTAGGCGTCGAAAAGTCAGTAAGGGATTTAAATTTTGTATTAAAAAGCCTCAAATATTGATCTAAAATTCGATCTGACGCAACTGTAGTAATCGTTCGTCTAGTACAATATTTGTCGGATTTATAAAAACCATCCGGTACGATCGAACCAGTGACGCAAATCACGTGAATTTGCGATTCCATCTCGTGCCGAGTTGATTTGCGCATAAAACCACTTTTCGGGTGTGAAAAAGGACGCATTAAAAATAAATTGAAATCTTATAAAAATATCTGTTAAGGATAAATAATCCTATAATATAAATTAAATATAAAGTTGTGAAAACTTAGAGTGAACAAGTGACGTTCAGTAAAAACGTTGTAATTTGAAATAATTAATAAAAGATCAAGTTCATCACTTCAACCTTGCGGTTTCATTCGAAAGTAGTACATAAGATATCATCCTATCAACCCAGCCGCACCCATTCTACCAACCTTGCAGGAAGGTCGAGTGAGCTGTTTAGTTCTGGAGGGATAATAGCTGCCGCACTAGAAGAATTGACATCGAAAGGTAGGTGAAAGAACTTTTTTTCTATCATCATAAAATACTTTGGCTTAAACAAGAGCACCAGTCTCTTCGAAGACGTTTGGGTTCTTAATTTTCGAAAAGATCCACTATAAATAATAAATTATAGGAAGATAATTTCTTCCTCGTATTCTTTATTGTTGTCCGCACCCTCCAACCCGCTTGTCCAAAAATTACTATCGCTACCAAAGGGAGAAATCCCGGATAAATAATTAAAAATTAAGCGGCGGACATGGCTCAGGGCCTTCAGTTCATTTTTAACTTCTTGGTCCGCGTAAACGGCGTCGATAGCCCGTAATCTTATTGCAGAAATCTTCCGGCGTGGCAATAAGTAATCGTCGCTGATTTAGGTATCCGGCTGATTAATTTCGTGTAGGATATTATTTTATCAGTTACGGTTTTCCAAAATTCACTTTAAATAAATTGTAAATCGATCTAGGTATCCGGCTGATTAATTTCGTGTAGGATATTAATTTATTCATTTACAAAAATTCAAATCAATTATACCGTAAATCGATCTAGGTATCCGGCTGATTAAGTTCGTGTAGGATATTAATTTATTCATTTACGGTCATTATTAATAAATTAAATTGCCAATTGAGTTAGATACTCGGCTGATAGTCAACTATCGTGTAGAGTATAGTTCTTAATTGCAATTGAAAGATCTCAAAGATCTATCCGGTTCGAGTGAATTGTGACACAAATCACGTGAATTTGTGATCTCACTTTGTGCCGAATTTCTGCACATAAAAACCCCTTTTGGGTGTGAAAAAGGACGCATATTTATAAATAAAAATCTGTTTAAAATATCCGATAAGATAAATAGTCTTATAATACAAATTATATAAAAGTTGTGAAAAACGAGAGTGAACAAGTGACGTTCAGTTAAGACGTTGTAATTTGAAATAATTAATAAAAGATCAAGTTCATCACTCCAACCTTGCGGTTTCATTCGAAAGTAGTACATAAGATATCATCCTACCAACCCAGCCACACCCATTCTACCAACCCTCAGGAAGGTCGAGTGAGCTGTTTAGTCCTGGAGGGATAATAGCTGCCGCACTAGAAGAATAGACATCGAAAGGTTGGTGAAAGAACTATTTTTCTATCATCATAAAATACTTTGGCTTCAACAAGAGCACCAGTCTCTTCGAAGGCGTTTGGGTTCTTAATTTTCGAAAAGATCCACTATAAATAATAAATTATAGGAAGATAATTTCTTCCTTGTATTCTTTATTGTTGTCCGCACCCTTCAACCCGCTTGTCCAAAATTACTATCGCTACCAAAGGGAGAAATCCCGGATAAATAATTAAAAATTAAGCGGCGGACATAACAGTAGTGAATTTAGGAACAAATGTTAAGAGGCCTTTTTTGTAGAGCATTAAATTTTCTTAAAAAATCTGTCATGATCTTTTTTAGATATTTCTTGATTCGTCAATTACAAAATTCAAAAGTAAAAATGTTAAATCGAAAAAATATATGAATTTATTAAGCTTAATTAATTGGAAACGGTTTGTCTGACAAAAATTTTTAATCAGACCTTCTTTGTAGGGAATTTAATTTTACATAAGAATAAGTAAAAATGATTTTTTTTACTCCAATGTTTTAGCAGTTCTGACGTAGAACATCAAATTATGAATTAAAATTAAAAATAGCGATGATAGACCTCATAAAATTAATATTAAGGGCTTGATCTTTTATGAAATGTTTTTTTTTTTGTCATTCTGAATAATATTTTCGATATAGCTATGAAGACAAAATAGTCACTTTTTTTGGCCCAGTCTAATATCCTTACATAGTGGGAGTGATGGGTTGCTATGATTATAATCTGAAGAGCACCGACATTTTCAGGTACTATTGCTGATGATGATATATATAATTTTGATGTTGTGACTTTTCTCTGTAGTTCCTGGTCTCTAAACATTATTGCTATTGTTTCATTTGTGGTATTAGTAACAAATTGTACATCGGTTCTACTGAAATTATTTAATCCAATATTTGCATAAGCTTCTAGTTGTAATATAGTCTGTAGATCTTCAACTGTGTTTATCGTTGACAGCCGCATTTTTTTTTTGCCATGAAATCATTTTTACTTTCATATCTTGGAAAGTAATCAGCTCTGCAGCCTCTTGATGCCTATTAAAACAATAAGCTATGAAAATACCTATAACGACAACGTGCGCTTCTAATTTTCATATGCAAATACGTTATATTAAGGGGTTTGCGAATACTCGAAACTTTGAATTATTCGAGGTAAATTATATCGAACAATTCGATTCGAGATTCGCCTCGAAGATTCGTAAGATCTGAATAGTTCGAAAGATTCGAAAGGTTCAAATAGTTTGAACTCTTTAAATCTTACGTTGATAAAATTTATAATCACGTGGACTATTTTCAGGTTCAAATATCAATCATATAAGAGTTTTTTAATTTGACAGAGCCAAAAATATAAAATTTTTTAGATGCAATAATTTTATTCACCGTAGGGTCGGAAAAAATTTGGAACTGTTTGAATTTTTTAAACTATTCGAACCGGGGCCTGGAAGTTGGGGCCAACAATTAAACGTAAAAAAAAGAACAAAAACAAGTTTGAAAGCAACAATAGAAAAAAAATATTAACGAACGCATGCAAGTTCAGGTGAATGAAGTCGTACTATAGCCTATAACTCGAATGTCAATTATTAAAAAGGTTGACAGCAAAACACGTGGAATTCAAATAACTAATCGCGATTTCGAATGAATAAAATTAAAAAATTAAAATAAAATTAATAAATTACTGCATGAGATTTTGCAAAATATTTGCGACTATGAAAAATTTGCGGAGTTAACGTAGAATAAATACTTTTCGAAGTAAAATTTACTCCGAAAGTGAGTTTATTTGAATATTACAACTCCGAATCAGAGAAAATTCTGATTTGAATAAAATCCACTCCCAAATCACTCCGCAGAAAATACAAAGTACCTATTCACACCGTATGCGGAGTGATTTTTTTTAAACTCCGAACTCCAAGTGACAAAGTGAATATGGATTTAAATGAAATTCCGATTTTTAACCGTGTGACATTAATTCAATCGTAAATAAATAGAAGGCAAACATGGTTTTTATAAAATTTCAGATACTTTTGGTGTCACACAGTAACTTTCCTGATGGTCTCGCTTGTCGTCCAGCTAACGTCCAGCTAACGGTCATGTTCACAATTTTGCTGACGATCTTGCTCGTCATCTTGCTCGACATCTTGCTGATGATCTCGATTGACATCTTGCTGATGGTATCGCCCGCCATCTTGCTTGTCATCTTGCTCGACATCTTGCTGGTGATCTTGCTTGACATCTTGCTGATGGTATCGCCCACCATCTTGCTGACGATCTTGCTTGTCATCTTGCTCGACATCTTGCTGGTGATCTTGCTGATGGTATCGCCCACCATCTTGCTCGTCATCTTGCTCGTCATCTTGCTGACGATCTTGCTCGTCATCTTGCTCGACATCTTGCTGACGATCTTGCTCGTTATCTTGCTTGACATCTTGCTGATGGTATCGCCCGCCATCTTGCTTGTCATCTTGCTCGACATCTTGCTCGTCATCTTGCTCGACATCTTGCTGACGATCTTGCTCGTCATCTTGCTGGTGATCTTGCTGATGGTATCGCCCACCATCTTGCTCGTCATCTTGCTCGTGATCTTGCTGATGGTATCGCCCACCATCTTGCTCGTCATCTTGCTGGTGATCTTGCTGGACATCTTGCTGATGGTATCGCCCACCATCTTGCTCGTCATCTTGCGCGACATCTTGCTGGTGATCTTGCTTGACATCTTGCTGATGGTATTGCCCACCATCTTGCTCGTCATCTTGCTTGTCATCTTGCTGGTGATCTTGCTGATGGTATCGCCCACCATCTTGCTCGTCATCTTGCTGGTGATCTTGCTTGACATCTTGCTGATGGTATCGCCCGCCATCTTGCTTGTCATCTTGCTCGACATCTTGCTGGTGATCTTGCTTGATATCTTGCTGATGGTATCGCCCACCATCTTGCTGACGATCTTGCTTGTCATCCTGCTCGACATCTTGCTGACGATCTTGCTCGTTATCTTGCTTGACATCTGGCTGGTGATCTTGCTTGACATCTTGCTGATGGTATCGCCCACCATTTTGCTGACGATCTTGCTCGTCATCTTGCTTGACATCTTGCTGATGGTATCGCCCACCATCTTGCTCGTCATCTTGCTGACGATCTTGCTCATCATCTTGCTCGACATCTTGCTGGTGATCTTGCTTGACATCTTGCTGATGGTATCGCCCACCATCTTGCTCGTCATCGTGCTGACGATCTTGCTTTGTGTTTGGATAATTGTTACGCTCATTATATTCCTAGTTGTTTTGGTAGGTGAAAACTTTGATTTCGAACGATTGTTTAAATCAGCATACCCGTTTCACTCGAAAGATTATTAGTGTGACTCACAGCAAGACTATAAGTGATGTAATCGGGTGACTTTCTGTAAAATGACCACCAAGATGATATTGAAAAAATCATTAAAATTACCAGTAAATCAATCCACTCCATTCAATTTCTTCATTGTATCTTTATCTATTGTATTTTATCTATTGTATCTCAAAAATAAGTTCCTTTAACTATTATGTTTACAATATTTCTTGTTGGATATGTCAGAATTATAATCTTGTGCATAAATTTTGCAATCTATGTGGATCTAAAATTATATTACCAATTTTTTTAATTTTGAAAACTATAATTGTTCGAACCTATAGTCTTCTTTCTTTGTTTTATTACTTGATAGTTTTACGAATATTAATTGACATTAGTTGACAGGTCTGTAAAGATATTATCAAGAAATCTATAAAAAAGTTACTCAATTAAATAATAATTAATTGCAATCTTTAAAATATTATATATTCTTTGTAGTTCATCTATTTCACCTTTATTAAAATTTTATTTCTAGATTATTAATTCTTTTTTGTTTATCGTTGTAATTTTGTAATTTTCTTATATATGTTATCGTAAGAAACTTCATCTTTCATTTCCATTTTCCTAGTTCGAGTTTCTTATAGTTTATATTAGTGCGTTGAACTATTAATTGTTTTTTATTGAGTTTACGTTTTTTATATTTCTTCTATTTACACCCGAGTTCAAGGACACTTCAAGTTCGTAAGGTAAGTTTATGTAACTTTGGTTATTGTGATTTTTTTGAGAATAGTTGCATAGAATATTTTTAATTCTCATTACCGTAAATTGTTTCAACAAGATTAGATATGTCGGCTGATGATCGCCGTGCTCATGTTTATGGAAAAATACAGAGGGAACTACAACTACCCGAGGACCATTTTCGGCTCGAAGATGACTGTGTACGATGTTTATTGTGCACAACGGCACTGGTCATATTGAAACGTTATACGTTCGAGCGTCACCTACAATCCGCTAAACATCAAGCAACTCTCCAGAGACGGAATCAACCAATTTTTCCATCTCCACAACATCTCACAAACTTAAACAGTCGGCACTCTGCTTTTTTAAAGATTTCACTAGCGCATGCATAAAATCGGACATTTGTTTCGACAAGGTTTGCCAACCTGATTTTGCTAATTTTTTACAAACTCACACCCAACACAAAGTTCCGGATGCGACAACTATGAGCAAAACGTATTTGCCTATCATTTACAACGAAACTCTGACGACTATACGAGAAGAAATAGGAGATTGTCCTATTTGAGTTTCAGTCGACGAAACAACCGACTCCAAGCGTCGCTGCGTCACCAATGTCATTATTGGGGCATTGTATCGAAATCGAGCTTCAACGGGACGGTTAATTAGATGTGGAGAAGTTGTGACAGCAAACGCTGCAAACATAGCGGCGTATGTGATTGATAGCTTGAATGAGTTTTGGCCGGCGGGTTTTGATCCAAACAGAGTTCTTTTATACTTGACTGATGCTGCTCCATACATGAAGGCGTCCGCTGGAATTCTGAAACGGACATATCCAAAACTTGTCAACGTGACATGTTTAGCACACGCATGTCACAATATAGCTGAAAAAGTCAGAGAGTATTATGAGGAAATCAATGATGTCGTTGCAAGTGCCAAAGAAGTTTTCTCGAAATCAAAAACGCGGGTTGATATCTTTAAAGCTGCTCTTCCAAACGTTCCTCTACCACCAAGACCAGTGACAACACGATGGGGCACGTGGATTGAAGCGTGCCAATATTATTGTTTACACTACAACGATGTGAGACAAGTTTTTTTGGAGCTCGAAGATAACAGTGAAGCTGTGAGAAATTTGCAAGAAAGCTTGGAAAGGCAAGAAAACCATGAAGAGTTTGAAGACATTTCTGCCAAATTTTCTTGTCTAGTTACCACTATCAAACTACTACAACAAAGAGGATGTAGCCTAGCTCAAACGTGCCAGATGATTGCCGAATTGAAGCAAGAATTCCAAGAAGATCTGTAGATTGCTCAAGAAATCCAGGATAAAGTTGTTGAGGTTTTCAGAGACAACGATGGATTCACACAGATTATCAACATCAACAATTGCATAATCAATAACAGAATGCAAAATTTGCCGGATAATTGGGTTGATGATGACGCCTTAAGAATGAATTATGCACCATTGACTTGCGCAGATGTGGAAAGATCGTTCAGCGTCTATAAATCATACTACAGAAGTAACAGACAAAGTATGGCATTCGAATCACTGTGTCAGCATATTGTAATTAACTACAATAAGAACATGGGACGCGAAAATGAGAATATGCAAGCGGATTCTGATGAAGATGAATAGAAGTTTTTCCTTTCAACTACGAGTTTCTCTCAGATGACCAGCAAGATAGTTGGCACGACGACCTGGTAGAGTACCAGCACGATGAACAGCAAAATTATCAGCAATATGATCAACAAGAGTATCAGCAAGACGGTTAGCAAGATGACCACCACGATAGTCACCAAAATTACGAGTAAGACCAGTAGCAAGAGTCGAGTGAGACCGTCAGCACGATGACCTCCAAGACTATTAGCAAGATTATCATCAAGACAATCAGAAATACCATGAGCAAGACTATCAATAATATGTCTAGCAAGATAGTCTGAAAGACCATCAGCAAGATGTCTAGCAAGATAGTCTGAAAGATCATCAGCAAGATGATCAGTACAATAGCCAGCAAGACCATGAACAAAACCATCAGCTCAATGTCCAGCACTATGTTCAGCAAGATGACTATCAAGATTACGAGCAAAACCATCAGTAAGATGTCGAGCAAAATGTTGGGCAAGACTGTCAGCGAGTTCATCTGCATGATCGCCAGCAAGATGTCAAACAAGATGGTGGCCGAGACCGTCAGCAAGATGACGAGAAAAATCAGCAGCAAGATTTCGAGCACGATCGTTAGTAAGGTCATCTGCATGAGACGCCAGCAAGATGATTGGCTCGATATCCAGCACGATAGTCAGCAAGATGACCAGCAAGATGGTCAGCGAGATTACGAGCAAGATCGGGTGAGCAGAAGATGTCGGGTGAGACAGTAAGCAAGATGACGAACCAGACCGTCAGCATGTTGATCTCCTAGACTATTAGCAAGGCTATCATCAAGACAATCAGAAATACCATAAGCAAGACCATTAATAACATTACTAGCACAATGGTCTGAACGACAATTATAAAAATCATCTGTACAATCACCAGCAAGACCATCAGCATGATGTCCAGAATGATGACCAGCTAGACGATCAAGACCATCTGCAAGATGGTTGACAAGACCATGAAGAAAATGACTCTTATGAACATGACTCTGAATATAATTCATTCTTTTTAACAACAAGTTTTCCCAGGTTCAACAGCGACGACTTTCAGATGATTGCAATTTTTTTTCTTTTGTTTTGACGATTTTTTTTTGTTATTTTCTCAGAGCATCATTTTATTATCTGACATCTGTCAAGTAAAATATAATCATTTTTGAGTTGTGACGATGTATTATTTAATTTTTTGGCCTAAAGAAGGTACCACGAGTGTCGTTGAATCTAAGCTGATTAAGGCACGACTGGAATTAAATCGTGTGACGGTTAGATGGGGAAGGAAATATATGTCGGCACTTATTGTAGCTGAAAGCGGTAAGGTTTAGTTTATGATTATTTTTTATTGTTCGTAAATTAATCTGATATATTTTTTTTTTAATTCATAGACGATATTGATTGGTTGGAGAGTCTGGCAGTAAATACGTCTGGGATCATTACTGGTTATGTGAGCAAGAGGATAAACACTGACGTTTGCATTCAAGCGTCTCCCAGTTTCATTGGTGGAAATTGTGCATCCACTAGCTGTTTTGATCCCTGTCCTTATAGTTCTCCAGATATTACTACTACTACTACTACTACTACTACTACTACTACTACTACTACTACTACCTCGGAAGTTGATAGTGATGATGAGGGTGGCTCTCTTCATTCTTTCAGGCGACATCATTGTCCGGGAAGATAAAGAAGTCTACCATCTCATGTCATTATCAGGGTTTGAGTCCAACCGAGCGCGTCCCCGGGTGGCGGATAGGGGAATGGCCCAGACGACTACTCCTGTCGATATCATCGTTGATGATTTTTCGCGTGGAGGAAAGTTTGGGTTAGTGAGTTCTATAGAGGGTTGTTACCGGTTCAACCACTGGTGTGCGACCTGAAAAAGACTCACCGTGGACCACTCAGGAGAAGCTATACTCCTTAAAAACAGAGACGAGCGTGATGTTGAGGTGTTGAATAATTATTATGATGAAGCAACAAAGTAATAAGAATTCTTTTACGGAGCAGGGGAGGGATACCCCAGCCACGGCAACGTCAGGTGGGTTAGCAGCACCTGCGGGGTCGACATCCAGCTACTGCTCGACGCCCCCGGTTGACCACTTGGCCGAGGGAGCAGCAAACGTCGACACGTCAAGTGAAGGACAGGTTACAGCTTTTAGAAACCTAGTGACGGAGAGTCTCACATCAAGAGATGTGGCAATCTCAAGGGAGGACTCTGGCCTCTAGGAACTGCAAGAGGTCCTGAAAGAGACCCTTCGGACCATTGTAAAGAAGAGGACGGTCGCGAACGAGGTGACTGCTGGTGTTAAAGAGGCATCGCTGATCCTGACGCAGCTTTTGACACACCGCAAAACCTGGAAGAACGCCCAGAGAAAACTGGCGTCCACAGAATTGAAGGAGCGAGAGCACCTTCTCCAAGAGCTGCAGCGACGGGAACAACTCCTAAAGGAGTCACGGCAAATGAAGACCCCAAAGAGGAAAACGGAGAAAGCACCTAAGCGGAAGGAAACAGAACACTCCAGCCCGCCAAAAGGGCCTGAAGAGTCTGTCGTTCTTTCTTACGCTGAGGTTACAACCGGAGACAACACTCCCTGTAACAATGAGGCCCCGAAAGGGAAGCGCCCCTTGTCATCACCCGAGGAGGGTGAAAGGGAGCAGAAAAAGAAGAAGGATAAGGAGACCGCGGATATAAAGCCAAGCGACGAACAATTCATCGTTGTAGAAAGAAAAAAGAAAAGAAGAAAACGAAAAAAGAAGGAGATGGCTGCAGTTGCAGGGACGAGTGGAGCAAAGAGACCGGGACAGGATGGGACATCTGATGGACCAACGACGGAACGGACCACAGCATCCAAGGAGGCCAAGCAGCGGAAGAGACGACAACGGGCGGAGGCCGTTTTGATCACACCAGGTGAGTCGAGATCGTCTGGGAAAGTTTTTGAAAGCATTGCGATCGAAACTCTCTCCGGAGGATCTTACTACTAGTGTAAGATCGATAAGGACAGCCAGGAAAGGCGGTCTTCTTATTGAATTCGAGGGATCTGTCAAAGATCGCTCCGCTCTCGATTAGAAGATTACCGAGGCAGCTGGTGGAGTTGTCGCGGTGCGCCATCTCGTTTCTACCACTACGGTGGTCATTGACGCGCTGGACGCTGCGACAACAGTTGATGAGGTAAGGGCGACCTTGCGTCGGAGCATCGGTGAAGGTGCGGACGAGCTCAAAGTTAATATAACTAAACCCAATAAATGGGGAGCTGTACGTGCCTTCATTGAGGCAAGATGCGCGGTCGCCACTGCCTTAGAGGCCTTGGGAAAGGTCAAAGTGGGCTGGTTGGTCTGCCGTATCCGCCGCTGGGAACGGCTCGATCGATGCTTTCGCTGCCATGGTCTTGGCCATTCGGCCGGATCATGTAAGGTGGAAGTTGATCGGTCGAGTCTTAGTCTCAGCCAAGGCCTGTCCTAATCCACCACACTGCCACCTCTGTGCGGCAGTAGGAGACGGGCGATCTGTCGATCACACAATCGGTTCGAGGCGTTGCACTTCTCATAAAAATGGCTAAGGTGCTGCAGGCGAATCTACAACGGTGCAGGACATCGTTGGATCTACTTCTGGCGCGGAGACAAGACTGCAAAATGGATATTGTTCTGGTTTCGGAGCAATACCATTCAGCGTCCGGACCAAATTGGTTCTGTGACCCTTCGAGGACAGCGGCAATTTGGATTCCGGACCTAGGGTCTGTTTCCGTGAAGGACAGTGGATCCAGGGATGGTATTGTATGGGTAGTTACGCCTGCGATCACCTTCGTGTCGTGCTATTTTACTCCTAACGAGCCTATCGCTGACTTCCGAAAGAGGGTTAATGAACTCGAAAGAGTCGTTCACAATCTTGAGGGAGAAATCGTGATAAGTGGTGATTTCAATGCGAAATCCATCGATTGGGGGATGGAATGGACCGACACGCGCGGCACTGAGCTCTTGGACATGATGGCAGGTCTCGATCTTGTCATTGTGAATAAGGGAAACACTGCAACTTTCCGCAGGGTAGGCACACGTGGGTCAATAATTGACCTCACATTTGCAACTCAACGGATAGCTGCGGTGATCTCGGACTGGGCTGTTTTGGAGGAGTTTACGGCTAGCGATCATCAATACATCTCGTATACGGTACATGATCTACGGGGAAACCCTGCGATTGTGTCCCAGCGATCAATGAAGCGGGTAGGTTGGAGGGTTTCGAAGCTGGATGAGGGTGCTTTACAAAAGCCAGTCTCAGACAGCGCTGAGGCCTTCTCTCCTATGGCTGCTGAGACGCGCGAAGATGTTGAGATGATTGTTGACCGTACGATGAAGGCTATCGTCTTAGGCTGCGACGCTGCGATGCCTCGACGTTCCGTAAGCTCACGCAGGAAGCCAGCTTACTGGTGGACTGATGAGATCGCGCTGCTCAGGGCTGAATGTTTGCGGCTTTGGAGGCAAGCACTCAGGATGCGAAAGCGTGATACTGGGCAGCAGAAGAACGATGAGTATAAAGCGGCGAATAAGCGGCTGGTTATGACGATCAAGGAAAGCAAAGGGAGATGTTGGAAAGCGGTATGCGAAGAAGTAGATAATGATCTATGGGGCCTTGGCTACCAGATTGTTACTCGAAAGTTCCTAGGTCGCAGTCCAGTATCACCTATGGAACCTGGTGCGATGCAGGAAATAGTCAGTGTCCTGTTTCCAGAGCGTGAAGACCAATCTGGACTATATCCGATGACGAGTGTCCACCTTTCTCAGCAGCAGAACTGCTGGTGGTTGTAAAGAATCTCAAAGGAGGAAAGGCCCCGGGCCCCGACGGTATCCCCGTTGAGGTTTATAAGGCCCTCCTCCCTCAGCACGAACAACTGCTTTTGAGTGCTTACAACTCCTGCATTTCGGTTGGAGTTTTTCCTGCACGATGGAAGCTGCAAAGGTTAGTCCTGTTGGACAAAGGAAAGGGTCCGCCCTATACTCCTTCGTCCTACAGGCCACTTTGCATGCTGGACGTAGCTGGAAAAATTCTCGAATCGTTAATTCGTAATCGACTGAGAATTGAAGTTGCAGATGCCGGTGGTCCAGCGGAAAACCAACATGGTTTTCGGTTGGGTCGCAGCACAATCGGTGCTAATTCGGAAGCGCTTTCATTTGCCAGAAGAGCTTGGACGGGAAACCATCGATCCCGTCCAGTATGCATTATGATGACATTCGATGTCAAAAATGCATTTAATTCGGCACGATGGCCGGATATAATGGAGGGCTTCGGAAATTAGGTCTGTCCGAGTATCTCATTTGGATCATTGACGATTACTTACGTGATCGTTTTTTGATCTATGAGACTACTTTTGGCGAGATGATGAAGAAGCTGAGTGGAGGAGCGGCTCAGGGTTCTGTCTTAGGACCGGAACTCTGGATCATCCTTTACGACGCACTTCTACGTCTAGACCTACCGAGTGAGGTGATACTGGAGGGGTTTGCTGATGATGTGGCAGCACTAATCCTTGCGCGCTCTTACAAGAGTGCGCAAAGATTAGCAAGCCTAGTCGCGACCAAAGTGGACGCTTGGCTAAATGACCATGGTATGGCATTAGCTAAGGCGAAAACTGAGGTCATAGTACTCACAGCCCAGAGGTGGTTTCCGAGTCCTTTCCGCGCTCTCGTCGTGGATCAACACGTCGAGAGTGGAAGTTCTCTGAAATACCTCGGGGTGACGATCGATACGAAACTTACGTTTCGCGATCAGATTGTCGGTGCGGCTAATAAAGCGGCAACGTTGGTAGCAAGCCTTTCTCGGTTGATGCCGAACGTCGGAAGACCGAGGAGCAGCCGTAGACGAGCTCTCATAAGTGTCTCAAACTCGATAATGCTTGACGGAGCAGAAATCTGGTGTGAGTCACTTAAAGTAGAATGCTATCGTCGACGACTGGCATTTGTTCAACAGAGAGGCGCACTGAGGATAGCTTGCGCTTACCGAACGGTTTCGGAAGCAGCGTGATGGTCATCGCGGGTGTGATTCCAATCGACCTTTTAGGGTTCGAGAGGAGACGCATCTGGGATGCCCGTTGGGCTGGGGAAGAACCGTTGGAAAGAGTTAAGGCTCGAGAACGCGAAGAGACTCTGAGACTCTGGCAAGAGCGATGGGAATCTGCGGAAACGGGACGTCGGACATTCAGGCTCATTAAACGAGTCCGTGACTGGATTTCACGGAAAGAAGGAGAGGTGGATTACTACCTTTCCCAATTTCTGTCCGGTCACGGCCAGTTCAATGAGTACTTGTATCGCATGGGGATCCGAACCGATCCTTACTGTCAATATTGTCCGCAAGTTGTTGACTCTGCCGAGCACACTTTCTTTTTCTGTCAGCGTTGGTCTGAAATACGGCTGCGCTTTCAGGAGGAGAAGGAAGTGCCAAATGCCGCTGACCTGGTGATACCTTGGATGTTGGCGACGGCAGACAATTTCAACACAATGACAACATACGCCCGAAAGCTGATAACGGAGTAGAAAAAAGAAGAGATTGTGTAGAATTGAAGAAGAGGAACAGCGACGGCGACAAGAAGAGGAAGACTAGCACTGCGAAGTAATGCTACCGCTGTCCCGCAGTGCTAGGTCTGAAGAAGGGAGGAATTGAGGTTTTTAGCTGGTAGGGCCCCCAAGGATGCAGTTATTTGCTTAAAACATCATTTAAGTAAATACATCTTTGGGGGAGGAGCCCGGCACACGGAGAACAATAGGCATATGAAGAGCAGCTTATGCTTTTCATATGAATATTGTTTTCTACGGTGCGGTGACGCATTTTTTCCTCAATCTCCTTCCTATAAAAAAAAAAAAAAAAAAAAAAAATACTATTACTACTAATGCAATTGCTGATGCTGCAGTTGCTGTGGTTAGTCCTACTACTACTTCAAATACTTCTCCTACTCTTTTGGGTGTTGTTGCTGATGCTACTTGTAGCAGGACGACTTCTACTACTGCTACCTATCGTGATATCATTCCTGGTGTTAGTAGTGATATTGTTACTGCGTCTACTTCAACTGGATGTAGTTTTCATAAAATTTTGGACAATACTCATACGAGTACCCCAAATATTTTTGCTGTCAGCACAGTTACCACTGATACAGCTACCAGTGACCAGATTGCTACTACGTCTGCGATAAACAGTCCCCCTGATGACCACATGGTTGAGTTGATGAGAGGTAGCAATGTTCGTGTAAGATATATTGACCTACAAGACATCCTGCGTTTCATCAACAAGCCTAAAGAAATGACTAGGCGGCTACTACTCAGTATAGTCGGGACAGCAAGATTGAAAAACTTGACTGTTAGTAGCATTTATCAAGATGCTGATCTTTCCGGAATACTTTCTGATGTTGAAAGTAAATAATTCAGATTTACTCTATGAAATTGTTGATTTTATCTACATAACTATATGTTTCGTGTTGTTTTAGGGTTTACATTGCAGAATACAAGTAGAGAAAACCAGATGATGAAAACAGAATTCAACCGGTGTGTGTCATTGTTCTTGTATAATTTGAAGAACCCAAAGACTAGAAATAAAGAAAAAACAGCAGAGAAATAAAAAATAAAAAAGAAATTAATTATTTAAAATTGTAATTTTTCTTCATTTTTATTAAAAATTGACAAATTTAAAATATTGGCTGTAAATACTTCTATTTATTAATAAACTATAATTTCCGCCGGTCATCTTACTGATTACCTGGCTAGTAGTACTACTGATTGTCTTGCTGCGGTGATCTTGCTGTTTGTCTTGCTGAGGTAATCATGCTGTTCGTTTTGCTGGCAATCTCGCTGTTTGACTTAATTACATTTCAGGCTATTTCACTGAGCATCTTACTAATGTCTTGTTTGTTACCTTACTGATGTTCGCACTAGTCATCCTAACCAAGTTACGAAGTAGAGATCTTGGTAACAAACTGGTGATCTTGCTGACCATCTCGCTGACAATCTTGGTAATCATCTAAATGTTTATCACGCTGGTAATAATGCTAGACATCTTGTTGACCATTTTGCTAGATTTCATGCTGGTTATCTTGTTGAAAGTCATGTCGTTTATCTTAAGGATAGTGTTGTCAGTGATTCTTCTAATGATTGCGTAAACAATACTACTAATTGTTTTGTTTGTATTTTTCCCGATCATTCTACTAAGTGGCTAGTTGGTAACCTTGCTGTTAGTCTCATCATTAGCAAGATGTCGAGCATGATCATCAGTAAGATAGTCAGCGCGATGATGAGCAAGATCCCCAGCAAGATGTCGAGCATGATCGTCAGCAAGATGACGAGCAAGATGGTGGGCGATACCATCAGCAAGATGTCAAGCAAGATCACTAGCAATATGTCGAGCAAGATAACGAGCAAGAACGTCAGCAAGATGACGAGCAAGATGGTGGGCGATACCATCAGCAAGATGTCCAGCAAGATCACCAGCAAAATGACAAGCAAGATGGTGGGCGATACAATCAGCAAGATCACCAGCAAGATGACAAGCAAGATGGTGGGCGATACCATCAGCAAGATCACCAGCAAGATGTCGAGCAAGACGACGAGCAAGATCACCAGCAAGATGTCGAGCAAAATGGTGGGCGATACCATCAGCAAGATGTCCAGCAAGATGTCGAGCAAGACGACGAGCAAGATGACATGCAAGATCGTCAGCAAGATGACGAGCAAGATGACGAGCAAGATCACCAGCAAGATGTCGAGCAAGATGACGAGCAAGATGACATGCAAGATCGTCAGCAAGATGACGAGCAAGATGACGAGCAAGATCGTCAGCAAGATGACGAGCAAGATGGCGGGCGATACCATCAGCAAGATGTCCAGCCAGATCACCAGAAAGATGACAAGCAAGATGGTGGGCGATACCATCAGCAAGATCACCAGCAAGATGTCGAGCAAGACGACGAGCAAGATCACCAGCAAAATGTCGAGCAAGATGGTGGGCGATACCATCAGAAAGATCACCAGCAAGATGTTGAGCAAGACGACGAGCAAGATCACCAGCAAGATGTCGAGCAAGATGGTGGGCGATACCATCAGCAAGATCACCAGCAAGATGTCGAGCAAGATGACGAGCAAGATGACATGCAAGATCGTCAGCAAGATGACGAGCAAGATGACGAGCAAGATCGTCAGCAAGATGACGAGCAAGATGGCGGGCGATACCATCAGCAAGATGTCCAGCCAGATCACCAGAAAGATGACAAGCAAGATGGCGGGCGATACCATCAGCAAGATCACCAGCTAGATGGCGAGCAAGATGACGAGCAAGATCGTCAGCAAGATGACGAGCAAGATGGCGGGCGATACCATCAGCAAGATGTCAATCGAGATCATCAGCAAGATGTCGAGCAAGATGACGAGCAAGATCGTCAGCAAAATTGTGAACATGACCGTTAGCTGGACGTTAGCTGGACGACAAGTGAGACCATCAGGAAAGTTACTGTGTGACACCAGATTATCTGAAATTTTATAAAAACCATGTTTGCCTTCTATTTATTTACGATTGAATTAATGTCACACGGTTAAAAATCGGAATTTCATTTAAATCCATATTCACTTTGTCACTTGGAGTTCGGAGTTTAAAAAAAATCACTCCGCATACGGTGTGAATAGGTACTTTGTATTTTCTGCGGAGTGATTTGGGAGTGGATTTTATTCAAATCAGAATTTTCTCTGATTCGGAGTTGTAATATTCAAATAAACTCACTTTCGGAGTAAATTTTACTTCGAAAAGGATTTATTCTACGTTAACTCCGCAAATTTTTCATAGTCGCAAATATTTTGCAAAATCTCATGCAGTAATTTATTAATTTTATTTTAATTTTTTAATTTTATTCATTCGAAATCGCGATTAGTTATTTGAATTCCACGTGTTTTGCTGTCAACCTTTTTAATAATTGACATTCGAGTTATAGGCTATAGTACGACTTCATTCACCTGAACTTGCATGCGTTCGTTAATTTTTTTTTTTCTATTGTTGCTTTCAAACTTGTTTTTGTTCTCTTTTTTACGTTTAATTGTTGGCCCCAACTTCCAGGCCCTGATTCGAACCTTCGAACTATACGATATTTGACTCAAATGTAAATATTTAATTCAAACAAATTTCGCACACCTCTACGTAATATTGACCCAAACCGCACAAAAAAAAAAATTGCTGATTGTTTGTATAATTTCATGCGGCAATTTGTTACCATATCAGACAAATTGTTAACTTCAATTCAACACAGAGTCAACTATATTTTTTGGTGCCGCTTTACGGAAAAATAATATAAATACTGTAATAGGACGTAGTCCTGTGGGGGCAACAGAACAAAATCCCGTTGCAGCAACAGGATTTTGTCGGTGGTAGCAATAGAATGAGTAACAATTTTCATATACTAATTTTTTTTGTCAGTATAATAAAATTGTTAAATCCGAAGAAAAAATGCAGATTTTAAAATTGAAATTTTTTTCGAAATTTTAACTTTCTTTAGAGATTAGAATTTTGTTCGATATTTGAATTTTTTTGCAAACAGATTTTTTTTTTTCTAAATTCCAGAAATATATTATACTGACAAAAAAAAATTGGTTTTTGAAACTCGCACCTTATCCTATTGTTTCCACAGAAAAATTACTGTTGCTCCCACAGAACTGCATCGTGTTGCAGCGCCTATTATGTAGATTTTTTAAAAAATCCAGGTATTGTATTTGTCCTCATGGTCTATTTTAAGGGATTTCGTCATAAACTACCATAATTAGTTGAATAAAGTTCAAATATACCATTTGTTAAAAAATTTATATATGTATAAATATATACATACTAGGGTGATCCAAAAAAAAACAAATTTTTTTTTTTTCTTCCAAACAGGTTCAAAAGTTTCATTCAGGTAAAAAAAGACGCCTGTAATAATTAGAGCTCTTAATATCAACATTAAGAGGTTCCTCATCGCACTTTTCTATTTTCCATAAGAATAACATGGGAAAAATTTTTTTTACGTCTTCTGATTTTTATAAGTAGTTAACGATGCGTCATAGGAATAATTGGCAGGCATAGTTTTGTAAGGAATTGAATGCTCTACAAAAAAAGATTCTCATCATTTTTTGAGGAATCTATTTGTTCAAAAGTTATTTGAGGTTGAAGTCGAATTCATATTAAATTTTGAGATTTTTTACTTTTCCGGCGAAACTATCAGACTTATTACAAAATATCGACAGACCTTTTTTGTAGACAATTTTATTCCCTAAAAGTTATTTCTTATAAAGTTTTTTCGAATTCCGCATTGTTTTCTAGTTATTTTTATTTTAATGTCATGCTCATAAAAAAATAGTCTTCTGATCCATTTTAAGAGCTTGACATTAAAATAAAAATAACTAGAAAAGAATGCGGAATTCGAAAAAACTTTATAAGAAATGACTTTTAGGGAATAAAATTGTCTACAAAAAAGGTCTTATGATATTTTGTAATAAGTCTGATAGTTTCGCCGGAAAAGTAGAAAATATCGAAATTTAACATGAATTCGACTTCAACCTCAAATAACTCTTGAACAAATAGATTCCTCAAAAAATGATGATAATCTTTTTTTGTAGAGCATTCAATTCCTTACAAAAATATGCCTGTCATTTATTCCTGTGACGCATTGTTAGCTACTTATAAAAATCAGAAGACGTAAAAAAAATTTTTCCCATGTCATTCTTATGGGAAATAGAAAAGTGCGATGAGGAACCTCTTAATGTTAATATTAAGAGCTCTAATTTTTACAGGCGTCTTTTTTTATCTAAATGAAACTTTTGAACCTGTTTGGAAGAAAATAAAAAGTTTGTTATTTTTTGGATCACCTTAATACATACATATATAAATTTTTTAACTAATGGTATTTTTGAAATCTATTCAACTAATTATGATAGTTTATGACGAAATCCCTTAAAATAGACCATGAGGACACATACAATAGTTAGATTTAAAAAAAAATCTACCTAAAAAACCGAGATGGCTACATTTCTATAAAAACTGACATCAAGATAGAACAATAGCAGCCGAAAATCGCTAGCCATCCCCGACCTCCAGAGCTACCCCTACAGCCACCCCAAAGCAGTCAATTAAAAGAAAAACTTCATTTCAAAATAGATCGAGTGCTAGTGGCTGCCTGATCTATTTGTATATCACGTGAGACCCTACTACGATGATACAAAAAAATCACCAAGCACCCCCGACCTCCGGAACTACCCCCCCAGCCACCCCACAGTAGTCAATTACTAATCAAAATTCATTTAAAAATAGATTGAGTGTTAGCGGTCGCCTGGTTTTTTTATATATCACGTGGGACCATACTACGATGATACGAAAAAATCGCTAGTCACCCCCGACCTCCAAAACTACCCCTCAAGCCACCCCAAAGCAGTCAAGTAGTTCTAAAATTTCGATTGAAAATTAGATCGAAGGCTGTTGGACTCTCGAATTTTATGTTTCTTATCGGTTCACGGTCATTTTAAATATTTGCACATTATGGAAAGGGCCTGTCTGATAGACTGTATATCTGATAGCGTTAGCCGATCGAAATAATTAAAAATTTTCACACAATTTCCATTTTCTTATTAAAGTCCGAAAACTTCTTGGATAAAATTTTATTATACTCCGATATTTTTAATTATCTGATTGTTGCCCAAGACACGCCACGTGGAGGCCACTATCGTTTCAAACTATGATATGAGAATTTTGTGGTTCATGCACTTTTTGCTTCTATTTGTAGCTTTGTTTTTGATTTTATGGAGTTTCTTATCATTTGTTGTCTAACTTAAGGGTGAGTTTGTAACTCCACAAGATTTTATTCTATTATTTTTTCTTTCTGCGAAACGGATGAATCACATCCTCATATTATTTTTTGAATGCGTCCTTTCCTACCTATCTATTACTTATTCATAGAAAAAAATTGCTGTTAAGCGAAATACAGTATATAATTATAAAGTTATCAGTCTTAAAATTGTGAGTTTCTTTACGATGATTAACATTTATTTCTTTGCAGTTGTAACTTTCGTAGTCACATTGCTGCTGACCGAATTAAATTTGCTCAATTTTACATTCTTTTTTTTTTTGTTTCGTCGAGTGATTAAAAATCGTATATTCAATGCGTGTTATTGATTTCATTTACGCGTCCTATGAATTAGGTAAGTATATATTTTTTTTTCTTAATGATGTTTTATATTTGATTTTTTAAATTTGGAACTTTCTTAGTCGCATCGCTGCTGACCGAATTTAATTTGTCTAAACTAACATTTTTTTTTGTCGTAATTCTGTCAAGTGGTAAAAAATTTTATATTCAATTTGTTCGATCAATTTTATCTACACGTCCTACGAAAAGAGTAAGTGTATATTTTTTGTACTTAAAAAGCCTGTTTAGTTTTTATTTTTATTTGTTATATAAGTTTTCACGTAACCATTCAAACTAATTTATAATTAATTAGTATTAAGAATTAAAAATAGTATTTGCGTTCAAATTTAAATGGTTACGCGGGCATTTCGTTACCACGCCGGTGCTGAGACAGCGTTTGCTCGCGCATGCGCGCGGCGTGAATGAGGGCGCGTGTGTACCAAAATTTTAATTTATAATTTAAAAATAATTACATTTAATGTTTATTATTTATATGGGAATATTTATTATTTTGCGTTATTTGAGGGACATAATGTGTGGTCATATTATGCCCCAATCATTGTCTTTATTTTATTTAGTAGAAATTTCGAATCCAGGAATTGAGGAGATAAGAAATAGTGACCGTAGAGGAGGGGAAAAATCGATATTTTCTCCTGCAAGATCGATGTAGAACATGCGGTTTAAATAATAATTATTTAATTATATATATATTTTAAAATTATTATTTTGGTATGAATAAATACTATATAGACATATTTAATTTATTATGTATCATTCAGGTGGAGTAAAAATGTTTTTGTAATTTATTTAATTGATTTAAAATAGGCCCAGAGCTAGATAACAATAATAATAATTATTAAGGGCGATTGTTGCGCCACGTGGGTGGCCAACAAGTGGCCGGCCCAAAAATTATTGAGAATGGTACGGATAAGCGAAGTGAGTAGACGCTGTCGTTGTCTAAAGTAAAAAAAAAAATACGTTGTAATTACGTTTCATTCTTTTGTCGCAATTAACAGTAATTGATTAAATAAAATTAAAAATTCACCGGGTGTTGTGAAGTTATCACTAGTTCGAGTCTTTGTTCTGGATCGAGTTGAAAACAATATCGAGTAAGTACTCTTGTATTCTCCTCCAATGCATTGCTACTGATAACCTCCCCGGGAATCGTTGGTATTCGCGACCCAAAATTCACCTGTGTGTATCAAACACCCGTGAATAATTTGGCTGATTTTATATTTCGTTTCCCCTGAATGATCCATAAACATACATAAAAAGGGTTAAATATATTAAATTAATTATATTTTGTTTAAATTTTAATTTAAAAATTAGACATTGCGCGCTTACAGCAGTTGGCTGTATAGATACATATACATAAATATATCGCTATACTTGTAGCTATAGCTATACGCCGGCTCTGGAGAAAATTCCTGAGTCGACGACGTAATAGTTCAGGGGAAAAATTCCTGAACAATAATAATAAATATAAAGCGGAATTATTATTATTATTTATTTTATTATTTATAATAGTTTTTATTATTATTGAAATAATTGTACCCGAGATTTTATTATTTATTTTTCTTTTCTGTGTATAGTTTAACAGTTATTATTATTTACGCCAGCGGTTGATTAATTTATATTATATTTTTGACTATTTATAATTATCGAAAGAGTGATAATTATTTATTTAAGAGAATTTATGTTATGATTTATTGGAAAATTGGTGAATGAGAGTGAGAGTACACCGTATCTTTCGCCCCCTATAAATTGTAAAGGGGCAATTTGGATAATTATTGTGATTATTTTATTTTTTATTAATTAATTTTTATGACTTGTTTATCCTGTTTAAGGAAATTATTATCATATATTGATCGATATTATTGATTATTATTATTGAAAATTAGAGTTGAACGTTTGGGTTTATATAGATTCTACCCTCAGGGGTTTATTAATAATTATAATTTATATTTAAAATTAACCTATTGTATCAAAGATTGATTTGGTATTTTTATAAATAATTTAATCCAACAATTTTCGGGGAAATACTCAGTATTTATTTTTCCTGGGTCTTTTCCTACTGTATTTCATTTGCTTCATTATTTTCTATATATTTAATTGTATTTATCTTCTGATTATTTCTTTTTTTTAATTTCGATCGATTTTATCCGCTTCGAACAAGCTGCTCGCTCGGATCAATTCCCGCAAATTTTCCCCCTGATAAATTATTTTGTCCGTTTTATAGAAACGGTCTGGCGCCTACGTGCACTAATCCAGCCTGAGGAGCTGGTTCAGACACACCCTTATTTTATTATTTGTAATTTATTAACATTATTATTTTATTTAAATTTAAAAATTAATTGAGGTCATATTTATTACCATTTTATTTTTCCGGACTTTGCAATTATAATTTTTTTTGTTATACACGTGGGTGACCGCAGACGGTACTGGGGTTGGGCGCGTTTTCATCCCCAGACAAAACCTCCCCAGACAAAACGTCCCCTGACAAAATTTCCCCAAGAACTCCCACTCGGTTATTTTAGTTGTAATCTTATTCAGAGTAACAATTCTAAACAAGAATTGATGTTGTGAGTACATGTAAAGATGATGTCACATAAACCGCCATTTTGATGTTAAACTGACCCGTGTACACTTAAATATCTACTTGAAAACTGGTCGATAATTTGTAGATATCGCGAATTAAAATGTGTAATTTGCCGCGTTAACTCGCCAAACTTATAATCTTTATCAAACTTAAAGTTTAATAGACACCGAACAATATTAGGTTTCATCTCAGATGTGTTGGTGGAATCGTCAGTGAGGCACCTCCAACACATCCTGCCTCATACCTAACACTGAAGTTACCAAAAAATTATAAATGGGTTGGACCTATAACGCCACCGTCCATCGTACGGTTTTAAATAAAATTAATTATTAAATATTTTAATTTTTATTTAATCTATTACAAGATGGTAAGTAACCGGCTACACGTATGTAATTAAACGCCATCTGTGTGTACACGGCTGAATTTTCTATTGTCTATGTGCCACATCACCATACAAACTTATTTCAAAACCGTTTTGAATAGAAGTCCCCAGGGTCAACCATCGGGGGATATTTTGTCCGGGGGATATTCTGTCCGGGGATCAAAACGCGCCCAACCGGTACTGGGGTTGTTCGCGTCTCCGTCACGAATTTTAAAACAGTATACGTTATAAAGTAAAGAAATTAATTATTTCGACTTTTTATTTTTATTTCGATATTGAAATACTTTCTACTAAGTCCGCGACCCGTGCAAAAAATTTTTCTATTTTTTTTTATAATGAATTGTGATCTGAATTCCATCCCGAAACTCACATCGTGACACAAATATGACTTTTATCATGAAATTCCTAAAACTTGTCGTCAATTCTAAAATCAATTTATAACGTCTTTTTATTGGACTTGGGATGACTTTGATATAGACACTAGACTGTATTTTTACTATATTCTACCTTTTTTCAAATATATCGATTTAGAAATTACCATTAATTTTTTTCTATCAAGTACTTGGTTTCCATAAATCGGTTGCGATTGTAAAATTAGTTTAGTGCATGAACTTTATATCACTTGGATAAAAATTTGACTTCTTGCGATTAAAGTTGTTGATACAAATTTTTTATAAAAGTCATATTTGCGCCACGATCTGAGTTTCATGATGGAATTGTATGTAATAAATGACATAGACAGCAGAGTTCCGTGTATCATACACATGTTGAAGTATACGATCGCTTCCGTTTTTTACCGTCCATTTCTTTCTCTTCAAATCTTTTAAGTTAGAAGTATCATCACATTCATCTAAATATTTCACGAATGTTTTTACAGCACGATTGCAATCAGACGTTTTTTCGTAGGGATCCAGTAATTTCAAGCTGGTCGTATTTTGGTCGATAACTAGCAAACGTCAATGTTCTTTATGATTGTAGGGCATTAATATTATATCCGATAAGCTCTCACGAAAATCATAATTTTCTTTTGTTAAGATTGTTTTCTTTTTACGCTGGTCTTTTAAAATCATACATCCTATGTCTGTTGATACGAAATTCCGATTTTGCCACTTTTTCAGGTGAGTAAGAGTAAATATATCTATCGATTGACCATCAAGTATACTTTTCATGTATATTGTTTTTCTATATTGTTGCACTGTGAATTGGTATTCTTTGCACTTCCGGTTTGTAATAAGCAATTTTTATGTTTTCTGATCTCGTTTATGTAGTAAATCACATCAGCAATGGTTCCATTTTCGAGAATAGATAACTCCATATTAGAAACTTTATCGTGGAGTACCTTAGTTCTACCTGCGTCATTTACGATACCGTGATTAGACTTCGAACTCTTACAGTCATGCTTATTAAATAAATCTGTTTCTTTAGTTTTACATTCTTCATGGGATGGGATATTCCTTTTCATGTGCCGTTTTTTCCTGTATCTTTGTGTTCAGTCAGGAGCTTAATTATTTTGGAAATCTTCGTCTACTTTCGCTACGTACGGTAGCAGCCGAACTCGCTACTGACTTTAATGTCAGAATAGTGCCGGGTCACTCGCTATCTGGGTCCAACACCTGCAATTTCTTGCTCCTGACCGTGTCAAAATGGCATGAGAACCTGCTACTAGCCAGCCAATCGAATAATTCGTCTTATATCAGCGTGCTCTGCAGCCAATAAGGAAATTGGCTGTTAACTACTTCCGGTTGGTGCGTTTTTTAACCCAATGGGAAAATTCGTATTATGCAGCAATGCTGCCACGTCAGCATCTAGTGAAAACGCCGGCTCAACTTCGCTCAGGCCAGGATCAGGCGGCGAGCACTTCTGACCCCCACCATACCCAATTTTGTCAGAGCCGGTAAGGTTTAGTTCGTCAACTTGACAAAGTGAAACTTTTCAAAATTAATACCGTGTAGTTAGCAGCTCTATGACACTAGCGCTATATTGTTGTTGTTGCTATTTATATGCATATATGTGTGGTCGTTTATCTGTCAAATATAAAAATAAAATTTTATGCAATGTCGATTTGTGTCATAATAAAATCGGTCTATCGGTTGACCCTGCGGGCCAGCTCTAAAACTTCCTGATATTTTCGAGTTCCTTGAGCTCGAAAACATCGTTGTGAATACATTTTCGAGCTCGAAAATACTTTTGTATGCCGTTGTTTTTGAAAAAAAAACCGATTCTAACCATTTTTTCTCCAACTATATCTCTCAATCGAATTGACCGATTGAGACGATTGAGGTGGCGATCAACGCGCTTTAGCAAGTTCTAAAGCTGATCAAATTTCGAAATTGATTTATCGAGTCGTTTTTTGAGACATTTCAAAAAAACTAAAAAAAAAATTTTTTTAATTCTTCCGTTAACGGTTTCTCTTGAACGAATGAACTGATTTTGATAGTTGAGGTGGCGGTCAATGCGTTTTGTAGAGTTCTAGAGTTGATCAAATTTTAGAATTGATCGGATGAGTCCCTTCGAAGATAATTGTAGAAAACCGTTTTTCAACATTTCTTTCTCGATTGATTTCTCTCGAACGAATAAACCGATTGAGACGGCTGAGGCGGCAATCGACGCGTTTTATTGAATTCTAGTGCTGATTCGATTTTGGAATTGATCGATCGCGCCATTTCTGAAAAATTTGAAAAAAACTAACAAAATTTTTTTTTTTTTGGTATTTATTCTATATCTTAGAGCCCATTCGATCAATCGATTTGAAATTTCCAGAAAAGTTGACGGCCAACAAACTCTTTCGATTGCTACCTCAACAATCTCAATCGGTCAATTCATTAAAAAGATATAAAGAGTTTACATCCACGCACACACACACACACACACACACACACACACGCACACACACACACACACACACACACACACACACACACACACACACACACACACACATACACACACACACACACACACACATTCTGAATAAATAAATTTTTTTGATATTGTATTATTGTTATTGTTTATGGTTATTGATAAGGTTATTACCAGTGGTTTTTTACCCAATAATGACAATTATATAATATTTTCAACATATAAGTTTATTTACAATCATTAAATACAATACGCATTTTTTTATAATTTCTGATTTCCTATTTTTCAAAATTGCCGCTATCACGCTGTTTTAGCAACCGACCGACTGAGGGCGCTGATATTTTCTCGGCAGTGTTGTCTCCCTAACAGCTTTAATATGAAATTACTTCTAAAGTTGGTATTAAAAAACTCGACCCGCTGACAAAATTCGGTCCCATCTAAAAGCATTAAGTGCTTGCCCCCTGGCCGGGATCGACTTCGTAGTTCGATCACTACGAAAACAGCTATCCATCTAGTCGCTTCACTCAACATAAATTATCTCGTGTGTGTTATAATTCAGAACCACTACCCTAAATTCACTCAATAATTAGACAGTACAATAAGGCTGCTATTTATTGAGTAGAAATTAATTGTTACTTGCATATAATTAATTACATTATTAATTATCGCGTTATTAACCACTATCGACCACGTGTCGATTTTTTACGTGATTTATTTTCAGTTTTGCATTCGCTATCGCGTATCAATTAAGTCTCATTCGCTATAACTGTTAAGTTGTCACAATTTTTAGTGTAATTAGTTTGAATAAATAACCAAATTATTTATTGATGAAATCTGTGTAATTTCTAATTGTTTAAAAATCCTCACGCCTAAACCAGATCCTCTTAGTTTATTCGCTCATTTTACACTTTGTCTTTTTGTCTTTAGCGACACATCATCATTACTCATCGATGAATTTTCCGAATCGGCATTTTCCGTGCTTTCCTGTCCATTTTCTAATTTTTCTCTTATACGTATCAATTTTTTTCCCGTTATATGACTGACTTTACGTTTTTTAATATTCACGCTTTCAGTATTTTCTCGGTTTCTTGACCATATGTTCGTATCTAATGAGTTTAGTGTCGTCGTTCGATATAATGCATGATTGCTATAGCTTATTTTTGATGACATTTCAGCTTTTGCCATTCTATCTTCTTTAACAAGGTTTTCATTCTTATTTTGCAACACCCTGCACACATCACCAGCGGTCCACATTCTTGAATTGTTTAGAATATTATACTTATACCTTTTCATATGCGATTCGGCATCAGCGTTGGTCACACATGATATCTTAGCATCAACTACATCCAGAATCATGCCGCTCCACACTGAACAATATGGCATTAAAGTTTTTAGCAAGTATTCGGCAAATCCTGGTGAATAATAACTATAATTTTTTTTTTAGTTTCAATTTTATAACGTATACCGTTTTTTAATTCGTGACAGAGACGCAAACAAATTCGGTAAACCGTATGTGGTCACCCACGTGTAATAAAAATTATAAATTATAAATAATAAATATATGACTCAAAATAATAATAGTTAAATATTCGTAAATAATAATATTAAACAATAAATAAAATAAAAGTGTGCCTGAACCAGCTCCTCAGGCTGGGTTAGTGCACGAGGGCGCCAGCCCGTTCTTACAAAACGGACAAAAATAATAACAAATCAGGGGAGAAATCACGAGACCAAATTTCGAGTGAGAATGTATGCACCAAGCAATATAAACTAAAAAATATAACCAACTAAATATTATGAATAAAATAAATAAGGAATAATTATTACTAAAATATATCCAGGATATAAACAAACAAATGTTGGCTATCACTGGAACCTTTCTTTCATACTATTTAATTCAAATATATTTATAAATATTGAGACAATGTGAATTGTCTTCGTCGCTCTCAGCCTTGCGGTTCCCGCTTTGATCCGTCTCGTTACCGTCTGACATTGATGTCATAGTGCCGTGGTCACATGACAGCTCTTCACGTCGACGCATGTCTGTCCGGAGGAAGTGGGGACAGAGTTAGGAGGCTAGCCCTATGCCCAAAAATTATCGGCCACCACTTCGATCCTGGATCCTCCAGCGTTCATACATCTTTATTAGTTAGTATCGATTATTAATCAAGCCATTATACTTGCGATATTCACATACTTTATATTTTGTATACTTTATATTTCTTTCTGACAATTACCGTTCACAGTAATACTTATATTGTTTATTAGTTAGTAATTATAATTAAATTTAACTATATTGAAAATATTATACGTTACCGGCGACATATTCGCGGTAATAAAATTAGAATTAAGTAATAAAATCAGTGTATAACAAGGCGTTATTCCACGTGGTTACTGAATGCGTATCCGGCGTTCCAACCAGGACTGCGTTATTGTATCTTGCGGAATTTAATGTGAGTGAATGAATCTTTGTTACAATTGGCAATAAACTCGCGTATTTCGATAATATCAATCCTTGACATTATACATCTCCCTTGTCCTATCCTAGTCCTAACATATTGGTAAGACCACCGAATAATATGATATAATAATCATAAATTGAGTTACAAGTAGTAACTCGACTATCAATAAGTATAATCTATAACATAAATACAATCTATAACTTCATAATAAGCCGTGAGGTAAGTTGATAAGCTTTTGATACGTTGCCGAGTTTGAATAAGTGCGGGTCTTTGCTTTGCAAGAACCCCAGCCCACTGCTCTGTCCAGCATAAATAAAAATTTCGTAGAAGCCAGCCTAAGCCAGGGTTCAACCCGCGAATTCTGGTGGCTGCTGGTGAAAATCGCGAAGACGAAAAGCGATTCGTCTCGATATAAATCCAATAAAATATTACAATATCAAAATTCATTTACTAAACATTAATTCTTTAATAAATTTCAACAAATTATAATATGCTCATGACAGTCAAATAATAATAATAAAAATCAAATCAATTAAATTATCCACTGGGGAATTCAAATTACAAATTACAAATTTTTACTCTTTGAACTCAATATAAAATTTATATACATAACAATACCAATCTTTTCTTTATTTTATATTATTTACTCTGGGAAGAGAAAGACGCGGGAACTCAAAATATATTTGGCAACACTGGGTTGCATACCATTGAATTACACAATAAATTTTACCCAGAGAAATAATATTTAAAATAGTATTGTAAGACAAGGAGTCATATACGCTATCCTTGTCTATAATCCACTAAGGAATTTATTCGACGCGTCTACGCACGTATACCAAACTCTGGGACATACGCCGAATATACTCAACTTATTATTATAAATAATAACTCAGGTTCAATTATTAAACAATTAAATATCGCGATCAACTCTACCGAGGGTCCAGCGATAGCCGATGCAACAAATGATAATACAATTGACTTACCGGCGTTAACAATAATTTACTTCTTGAGTTTTTAAATAACAATAAAAATATATAAACTGTATACTATTAATTCAATATAACAAAATTAATCATCACCAAATTAACTTTCTTTTTTTATCAATTAACATTTCACGGCAACTGGGCCAGAACAAATTTTACTTAAAATCGCGGACAACAACACGTCCTACCTTTACAATAGCCCGGTCCTCTCTGATTATTTTTCCGCGTCGGTTTTCCGAGGGATGGGTATCACTCACGTGTTATCCCCTCTAATGAGCTCGGACCCGAAATTATCAATTAAAATGAAATATTTAGATTAATTACACGACCTGAGTTATGTCATAATAATAAACTAAATAAGATTATTCATCAATATTTATAAACATAATCATAATTAACCCTTTAAACAGTAAAATAATAATTATTTCAGAGCACCAAGTGGCGGGAGGGATATAATGATTTTTATTCCCACTATATCGACTTACTCTCCCTTCGGTCGATATTTTTGTACAATATATACACGCACGTGTGTGTTATATAAACATAAACTTAAAAATTACAGTACCTGTAGTCGCAGCAACTGGATGTTTGTATGGTCGTAGTTTACACTGACTCTATGTATTACTTTCGTTAACAATTTTACTTTAACAGTTAAATTTAGACTTATGAAACCACGAATTTTGATGAACTCTTAATAATGTAAGTGTGCGGACACTTGTATGATATAAACTAGTACGGAACTAATGTAAAATAAATCCAAGTGTGAGAACACTTTATAAAACTGGACTAGTACGGAACTAGTGTAAAAGTGTGAGAACACTTGTATAAAACTGAACTAGTACGGAACTAGTGTAATTTAACTTTTGTGAAGACACTGTGACTTGAACTTCACTGCCTCATTGGACCTCTTGTCCGGGACTAACTACACTAATGCAAAAAATTAGAGGAGCAGAAAAATTTTATAAATTTTTTGGTGATTTTTGGAAGGCTGTAACTTGGTGAAACATGATCGTATCGAGATTTTAGAAAAAGCATTTTGTAGCTTAAAATCTCGAGTTTTGTTGCATTTTTTCAAAATTTTTTAAAAGCTTCGGTTATTGCGCAAACATGAGAAATACCGCGAGACAAAAAATTTCTAAATTTTTTTTTTTTCCGGAGAGATAATACGAAATAGAGGAGTAAATTTAGGACTGCCGTAAGTAATTTTTTCTTCCTTGCCTATATCAAAATCGTTAGTGTTGTTACATTCTGGCTTCTCAACATATGAGACAGAATATCTTTAAATTTACCAGGTTGACGTCGTTAGGGTGTCAATAGACCCCAGGTGCGTCAGCTATTGACCTTCTTTTATTTTATGCAAAAAGTTCAATGACTTACCATGGTGGAGATTATGGGTCCCATAGGTTGGCCCAAATAATCCCTTTTTCCGTAATTTCTTCGTCTCCGCTGGTGCGTACTCGTCTCGGCCGGTGGCCTTGAAATAGGCCTCTGAATAGTACCCGTAACGAGGGTCGTGGAAAGGGATGCTCCCGCTGGGTGGATAGACGGATGCAACGTCCACTGGATCTAACTGCCAACCCTCACTGATACCAGTCCAGAAGACTGGGTTCGCCCGTGAATCCTCCTCTGGATAGGAAGAGCTTTGAAGGCTTGGTTCCTCCGTAAGGACGAGCGACTCCAGCTGTTGGACCACACCACCAGAACTCGACAGCTCAACAACACAAGAGCTCGACGGCTCAACAAGACAAGAGCTCGACAACTCACGAATCTCACTTAACGCGATACCCGAATTTGGAATAACCAACGTCACTGGATCGAGAAGAACTTCCTCGGCAACAATTTCTAGGCGGCGGCGTTGGTGAACTGAACGACCAAGATCCTCATGGATCGTACGAAGGACCCGACGTAATTGGGCCTTTTTACCTGCCCTACGGCTTCTTGGCATGAATTTTGGAAGTCAGGAAGGAAGTGCTTGGGCAGCCAGTGTCGGCGCCCAAAGCAGGTGAGAATATTAGGCTGCCGGGGACGGCGCCCAGTATGAGGTGTGTATTAATATTGGGCTGCCAGTGGCGGCGCCGAAAGTTAAAAAGGAAAATGTATTTCCAAGAAATACGAATAGATATATATATTTTGCCTTAAAGTCCGAGTGACAGGATCAAGCCAGCGGATTTGTATAGAGTTCTTAGCTCTACTAGATCTTGTGATCGACTGACTTGATTCTGTCGCTCCTTGGTATAATACATTATCAAAACTCTTAACGTTGCGTCTCAGGTTTCCTATGAGAGAATCGTCGTGGCTCGGGTCTCATGCATCGTCATCTGTTTAGACTATCCGCGAGCCACGGCGACTCTCTTATCGCAAGAGATTTCCGTTACATTGTTGGCGGTGAATAAAAATAATATCGCCAACAAAGTAACGATTCATTAATTTATTCTTTAATTATGATTCTAAGAAGTGTCGAACCGTTTATTCGCCCACTGCAGCGAATAAATAATTCGAGACTTCAAAAAAAAAAATTCCTAAAAATTTTTATTTAAATTTAATTAAAGTCAGAACGTAACAGTGTCAAATACCAGTTTACATTTTTTCACAAGTTGTTCAGTATTCAAACAATAAATTGTTAATTCATTATAATCTATTTCTCTCATACAAAATTTGAACTTTGCACTGTGATTTGCGACTAAGCACTTTCCATAAAATGTCATCTTCTGTTATGTTCAAGTTGGTAGCTTGTACCGTAATATTTTGGACAAATTATTATTTTTATTATTTTCGGCCCTAGTCTTTCGACCACTAGACCGGGCTCACACTGAGTGGAATTATCTGGGAGGTGTGTTGAAATAAAAGATGTTCGACGTACAAATTGAATTACTATATATTATAAAATTGAAAAATTCGATGATATCAATACAATGAACTTGATATTATTTTATGAAAGTACTAGGTGGCTAGTCAGCCGACTCTAATTTAGAATAAAATTCGTTTTAATAACTAGAGAGGGCTATAGAATTTTGAATACAATACAACTTTCACGAAATTTCCGTGTGTTGGAAATGTTTTTGTTTTTAACTAGTGTAAAAGTGTGAGAACACTTGTATAAAATTGAACTAGTACGGAACTAGTGTAACTTAATTTTCGTGAAGACACTGTGACTTGAACTTCACTGCCTCAATGGACCTCTTGTCCGGGACTAATTATTTTAGTGTTTAACGACTCTTTTTATGTTTTCTTATTGGATCCTATTTCGTCTATCGTTTGGGGGACAACTGTGTCCAATCGAAACACAGTTCCTACGGGTCCTTTCCCTTTCTCTAATATTTTCACCTTAGGAAAGCGGTAAGGGCATACCCCCATGTGGGCCTATGTGCGTGCGCACCCACAAATACATTCACATGTACAAAATTTTACTTAGAACAATATTTTTAATTTAATTGTTTAAATTTATTTATAATTCTTTGTAATATTATGATTTGGTAACTTAAAATATTAATTTTAATTGACGTTATATTTTTTTGATTGGCGTTGAGCCTATATTATTTATTTGTTGTTTAAATTTATTTATAATTATCGTTTTTGAATTTGTTTATTATTCTTTGTAATATTATGATTTGGTAACTTAAAATATTAATTTTAATTGACGTTATATTTTTTTGATTGGCGTTAAGCCTATATTATTTATTTATTGTTATAAGTTTTCTACTATTTTTGTTAGTCATTTAGATCCTTATTTGAATTTAAAATAGGTGGCTAGCAGCCGACTCTATTTACAATGTTAAAAAGTAAAAAATTATTAAGATTATATAAAAGAAAAATATTATTAGGTAGCTAGTCAGCCGGCTCTAATTTACAATATTTAAAAATTATATTTACTATCTGAAATTTTAAATTACTCATAATATTTTGTAAGAATTATTTATTAGATTTTTTAATTATTCTTTGAGAATTTGATTATTTGAATATTCTTTTATTTTAGGAAGTATTACGTTTTAAAAAAATTATTTATTGGATTGTTATTTATTCTTTTAAATTGTTTATTCGAATATTTTTTATTTGTTTTAAATTATTGAATTTTATTTAATGACTATTTCGTCATTGAAATTTACTTTTTCTATTTGTTTTGTAATACCAAGATGTCTCGACAAAAGAGAAAGTAAGGAATTAAGATTGTATTTATTCATAACTAAAAATATATTCCACGTACACTTTTGCTGATAAATATTTTTGGTTTTCTACGAAAAGTGTTTCCAGATGGCCTTTGGACCTTTACAATTGCCCGAGGGGTCATTAAGATTACATTTAGGTGTTTGCTCTAGCATTTCAAAAAAATGTCAAAGCAAACAAGTCTAAATCCCTTAAAAGCATTTTACAACTACGTCATGTCTTATCACTAAATATTATCGAAAAATAAAAATGATAATAAAAAAAGTGAAATCTGGTCGTCGGCTCGATTTTAATAAATTAGCAATAAAATACAACGTTCAGCATTTTAGCTGGACGTAACATTCCTAGAATATTTTTGTGGATTGATAACGATTCTTAGAGGATAGTAAAATTGCCACCGAAACAAAAGCTTCTTCAAGATAGTAACGACATCGTTAGTCATCATACATAGTTTCAGTTAAAATCGTTATCCAGCCAACTTTACAGCCATAGTTGAGTATTTCTTTTTTTCTTAAGTTAATAGCAGATGTAGTTCTAGTGTCTGATTCCATGAAGACTTAAGTTTCTTTCGGTATTGAAAAATTGTCGTAAATTTTAAATTCACCCGGACTCAAATAATCACTTCCGTGAGTACCAATATCATCGGATTCGCTTCCATAACGTCTATGAAGTTCTTCATAAGGAATATTCGAGAGCGATTCTCTGCTACTACACTGGTCACAGAAATTAAGGGATAGAAAAAAAATCCGAAATTCTTAGGAGATTTTCAACATGCTTTAACTCGGTGAAAAATGGTCGTATAAAAAAACTAAAAAAAGCAAATTGTAGCCTCAAGTTTCTAGTTTTCAGATCTAGACCTTAAAATTTATTATCATGTACGGTTCCGGAGTAATCATAAGAAAACCAACGAAAAAAAAATTTTCAAAATTTTTGCTGGTCTTTCAATACCTCTATGGGCGACAATAAATTTTTTTGAATAATCCGACTGTCTGAATTTTCTCGGAAATTTTATGCCCTTTAATTTGGTGGCCTTAAAAAGTCTCTACGACGATTTGGCGCCGAGTTATCATTGATCAAAGCAAAAAAGTCCATTTTGGCTTTGATAATCAATAACTCAGGATGTATTGGTCGTACAGAGAATGGAAGCAGGGTTTTGAAAACTGGAAAACATTCTTTATAAGGCAAAATAAGTGGCATTTGATAGAAAAATTTTTTTTAAAGCGATATTGTTTGGTAAAAAACAGGTCAAAATTCACAAATTTAAGGATATTCGGAAATCTTGCTATAACTTTGGATATAACGGATGAACAAAGGATATCTTCGTCTTTTTTTCAACCTCAAAGTGTCCTGAAAAAACCCTGAAAATTTCAAATCGCTGCGATTTCTTTTTCTTAGTGCCCCGAAGCTTTAAATTTATCGATTTTGTCAAAAATCACCATAATTGGTAGTTTCTCGGTTTTTGTTCATTTTTTCGATTTGAAAATGGTTTTTTTTTACCGATAATCTTCATTTCTTTAATCAAAAAGATCGATTATCGAAAAAAATTGAAAAAAAAAAAATTTTGAAAAAAATTTATTGTTTTTCAAAATTTTTTTTTTTGTTGTATCTGCAATGATTTATCATTGTCAAAAAAAATTCCTAATATTTTTTGTACCGCCAGCATTAGTGTTACCCAAAGTGTATGTTTGTTAAGTTGACGTTTGAAGCAGATGCAGTTACAGCGGTATAAAAAATGTTAGGAATTTTTTTTGACAATGATAAATCATTGCAGATACAACAAAAAATAAATTTTGAAAAAAAAAGTTTTTGAAAAAAAAAATTTTGAAAAAAAATAAATTTTTTTTTTCAATTTTTTTCGATAATCAATCTTTTTGATCAAAGAAATGAAGATTATCGGTAAAAAAACCATATTCAAATCGAAAAAATGAACAAAAATCGAGAAACTACCAATTATGGTGATTTTTGACAAAATCGATAAATTTAAAGCTTCGGGGCACTAAGAAAGAAAAATCGCAGCGATTTGAAATTTTCAGGGTTTTTTCAGGACACTTTGAGGTTGAAAAAAAGTCGAAGATATCCTTTGTTCATCCGTTATATCCAAAGTTATAGCAAGATTTCCGAATATCCTTAAATTTGTGAATTTTGACCTGTTTTTTACCAAACAATATCGCTTTAAAAAAAATTTTTCTATCAAATGCCACTAATTTTGCCTTATAGAGAATGTTTTCCAGTTTTTAAAACCCTGCTTCCATTCTCTGTACGACCAATACATCCTGAGTTATTGATTATCAAAGCCAAAATGGACTTTTTTGCTTTGATCAATGATAACTCGGCGCCAAATCGTCGTAGAGACTTTTTAAGGCCACCAAATTAAAGGGCATAAAATTTCCGAGAAAATTCAGACAGTCGGATTATTCAAAAAAATTTATTGTCGCCCATAGAGGTATTGAAAGACCAGCAAAAATTTTGAAAATTTTTTTTTCGTTGGTTTTCTTATGATTACTCCGGAACCGTACATGATAATAAATTTTAAGGTCTAGATCTGAAAACTAGAAACTTGAGGCTACAATTTGCTTTTTTTAGTTTTTTTATACGACCATTTTTCACCGAGTTACAGCATGTTGAAAATCCCCTAAAAATTTCGGATTTTTTTTCTATCCCTTAATTTCTGTGACCAGTGTACTTAGAGGACTGTAGATACTTTCATCAGTGTTAATGAAATATTCATTCTCGACGATGTTTCCATTATTACTTTCGTTGGATAACGCAAGGATAATACTAAAAGTACTTTCTTTACCACTTTTGGGAGAATTTTCTAGGTTCTGTTTCACAACACTATGCATCTTAGTTAGAGTCAAGACAGTTTTATCAGTTTTAATATTAGAGCAAGATCCCAGGGCCGGCAGACGTCACGTATTTTCTGACGAACGAAATGTGGACGATTGAGTAGTGTTAGTAAGTACTACGATCGTATGCCTACCTGCTAGCTTGGTCAAACGGTCAATTTCCAGGTATCAGGTGATCAAGGTACATAAAAACATTACTTACTTCACGTAATTTCTCATGGCTGATTTTCACGTATGTTTAAAACAATATAGTGAAAAATAAGCCGTCAATACTCCCAGACACTTTTCGTCGGCCATATTGCTTTGCAGATGCTTTAAAGCTCCCGAAATAATTAGTCAACTTCACGTAAATTCTGATGCTCCAATTTTATATATGTTCACCAGACAACTATTTTAATACCTTTGGCAAGAAGACAGGCTGATCCAAGGGGCCAATCATCCCCTAAAATCAATTTTAATACCTCTGTGGGTGGGAGCGCGAGAGCATTATCCACGCGTATGAGACTGAGTGAGACCGACTGCGCTGTTAAGGCCATAAAAATTAATTGAGCAGATATTTTGTAATTTTTAGAACTTTTGTTAACGAATAAATTGTGACAACAAAAATTGACATGTAATAATTTTGGAAAATTGAAAATGCAATTTTTTAAAAATAATACTAAAGTTAGCCATCATTTTTAATTTTTTTTTTCATTTATCATTTAGAACTAAAAAATAATGGACCTCTCTCTCTTTCTCTCTCTTACAGTTTACTCGGATGAATTAATAATAAATATTTTAAAAAATCAGCTCAAAATAAAAAAATTAAAAAATCAGGTGAATAATTAAAGATTAACTTGTAAAAAAGAGCTTATGTGACCACAACAATTCTAGAATTGTACTCTGCAAGCTGTTTTAATATAATCGAGTTAACCTCTATTTTTTTTTTTATGAAATGTCAAAAACTGGACAGTTAACAAATTAATTAAATAACAGCAATTTTTTTTAATCAATTATGTATTCGGAAATAATATTACTATCTCACTGACATGTTGTCTATGTAAAATAATGGAAAAATTAATTAACCGTCGACTCAAATGGCAATTAGAATCTCAAGAATGGCTATCAGAAAACCAATTTGGGTTCCGGAATTCTAGATCAACCACTGACCACCTAAATCATATACACTCCGACATCAGTAACGCCCTAGCAAACAATCTTCAAGCAATAGTAGTTTTTCTTGACCTGGAGAAAGCATATGATATGGTCTGGAAATATCGAGTCATGGAAATATTAATTGATTTGGGATATAGTGGCCACCTAATTCACTTCATCAAAAATTTTTTAACAAACAGGAAAATTCAAGTACGAGTAGGAACAGCCCTCTCAACAACACTTGAACTAATTAATGGAGTTCCACGAGGATCAGTTCTAAGTGTCACCCTATTTCTGATCTCAATTAACCCCATACTATCCATAATGCCTAAACCAATTAAAACTCGAGCTTTTGCGGACGATATTTCCTACACATGCATTGGTAAAACAGAAACAATTTGCAACCTTCTCCAAGACGGATTAAACAAACTAACCAAAATCTGCAAGCTAACGGGGTTCAAATTTTCAGTTACAAAATCAGAATATGCGATATTCTCCAGACTACGTCAAACACCAGCAACCAGACTCTCCCTTGATGACCTTGAATTAAACAGAACCACCAGATTGAAACTACTTGGCTTAACATTCGACCCGAAGCTTACCTGGAAACCCTATGTCCAAGACCTATATGTCAATTGTAAGAAAAGAATCAACATCCTAAAAGCACTAGCCGCGAACAACCGAGGTGCGAGCAAAGAAATTCTGATAAATACATATAAAGCCACTATCAGATCCAAACTAGACTACGGAGCAACAATTTATGGATCAGCAGTAAAAAGCACACTTAAACCTCTCGATTCCATACAAACTACAGCACTAAGAATATCAATTGGAGCTTATCGTACCAGCCCAAGGCTCAGCATACTCGCTGAGAGCTTAGAACTTCCACTAGACCTACGAAGAACAAATCTCACACTGAATTATATGGCTAGCAGCCCATGCTTTAAGAGCAATCCACTACATGATACCACCTCTCTATCAAAAACGTCAGCCGGCGGCCCAAAAAAAAAAAAAACATCTAACATTACCCATACTCGACAGATTAAAAATCATACTAAGTGATCCTATGTTCGATAAAATAACAGTTTATAAAAACAAGTTCCATCCCATCCCTCCATGGGAACAAATGAAGCTAACCATTGACCTTCACATACATAATAACTCCTTCGGCAAAGAACTTACCTCTGAACATACTTACAATAGTCTTGTAACAGAAATGTATAGTAAATATGATGGATACTGCAAAATATACACTGATGGTTCTCTCAAAGACGGCAAAAAACGATGTGCAATTGTCTGTGACGAAAACACCTACATGTTCCAACTACCTAAGTTCTGCAACATCTTCTCCTGTGAAGTAATAGCGATTGACAAAGCAATCGACCTCATCATAAAAAATAACATACCGAAAGCCATCATTTTAACCGACTCCAAGTCGGCGCTCGATGCAATTGCAAACCCCACAAATAATGACACAAGAATCAAAACAATCCAGCACAAACTTCACCAGCTCGACCCCAACCAAATCCACATAGTTTTAGCATGGCTACCTTCCCACCAAAGATTGAGCGGGAACGAAAAAGCTGACGCAGCTGCAAAAAAAGCTCTAACTGATGGTACCCAAATCAACGACCTACTAGCCACAACCAACGAATTTAAAAACGCTGTTAGGAGCATCATTTGGGCTAAATGGAACATCATGTAGAGAAACTCCAAATCTTTACTGCATCATGTAAGAAACAACGTATGGGAAGAACCTCCATCATCCAACAACCGTCCAAATCAAGTAATTTTCACACGGTTAAGAATTGGTCACACTAATATGACACACAACCATCTCATGACACGAGCACCCGCCAATAAATGTCCAAAATGTGAATCAACACTAACAATCAAACATCTTTTAGTCGAATGTCCAAACATCACAGACAGGATCATCAAGCTACCAACGGAAATGACTGAATGTTTGAATGACAAAAACAACCTAATTACAGTTTTAAACCTATTCAGAAAACTAAAATTGCTCAACAAAATCTAATTCTTAAATTATGTAAAATGTAACTCATGTATATTACTGAAGTCGCTCATGACCTTTGATGTTTATGCGACTTTGAAATAAATAAAAAAAAAAAAAAAAAATATTACAAAAAATAAAGTAGAAAAATATTAATCCTTTAACATTTATAGGGAAGAAGGAGCAAAAGGGGGTAGGGTAGGCAAAACGGGGTACCCCAAAATTTATTAAAGACAAAAAATTTTTTTTTTTGTCTAATTACTATAAATCCGATATATTTGCGCATTTTTAGCCATACGTATGACACCTGGGGCAAAATGAACCGGCGGAAAATTCCGAAAAAAAAATTCTTTCAAATTTTTACCGTCAAATTAATAAATATTTAATATATTTCCGCATTTTTAGGCCTACCCAGAACACCTAGGGCAAAATGGACCAGCTGAAAATTCCGAAAACATGATTCTTTCGGATCTGTATCGTCAAATTAAAAACAATTTAATACATTAATTCATTTTTCAGCTGATTTTCTATAGCTGGGGCAAATTTGGCCACTGAGAATATTCGAAAATAACATTTTATTTTAATTGATAAAATTTTTTAAATAATGCAAATAAGAAATATAGAATCATTTTTTTTTAATTAAAAAACAATTAGTAATTAAGCTAATCGAGGGAAAACGGTTTATTACACCTAAAAAAATTTTTTTGAGTATTGCAAATCGAAAATAGTTGTCGAGAAATAAAGATACAATCTCAATGATAAAAACTATTTAAAAAAAAAATAATAATTTTTTGAAGGGAGGGCTTTCTGCTCCACAAAAAATTTTTTGTTTGCCTTCGGATCCACTAATGATGTGAAATGTAATTTTTTTTGTATATTACATGTAAAAAATTTAATGTAATGAAATCTAATCAACTTTCAAAAATTCTTTTATTAAATTTTTTTAAGGGTACCCCATCTTGCCTGCCAAAAATAAAAATTTTATTTTTTAACGGCAGCTAAAAATTTTGTCTATTTACCTTGAATATCATTAAAAACAAAAAGACTTAGCGTATTTTAGTCGTCGAAAACTTAGTACTTCCTTAGGTATCCAGCCCCTAAGTAGTGGCTTCTGATCTTTATTATCATCGTCCTTCAAATTAAACAATTCATATTCGAGCCAATCTCACTATAACCACAGCAGCACTCAACAGACACGACAGAACACTGAATATTTTTCTTGTGAGTGACTTTAGCTGTTGGGCCCCAGGCCTTTACATTACATTAAAGCTAGCTGTCACCTGACCAATTTTTAATTTCATATAACAATTATATTAATTCTAAAAAATTTTTTTAAAAAAAATGACAAAAAAGTTAGCCGACATTTAGAAATTTTTTTTAATTGAAAAATTTATTACAAAAAAACAAAAAAAAAATTTTTATTCGTAAAAAAACTTGATAAACTATAAGTGCAAGTGCAAACTTGAAAAACTATAAGTGCAATTTTTAAAAAATATTTTTTAAGTTCTAACTAGGGCTGTACATCTAAACCGGCTTAACCGGTTAAAAAAGTTAACCAGGTTAATTAGCTGGCTAGCTCGTCAGCTTAGCTAATTTAACCGGTTAACTTCATTAGCTTGGCTAAACAGCCAAAGGCTTAACCCGTTAACTCAAAATAGCTAGGCTAATTAGCTGAAGGTTTAACTGGTTAAATGGTTAATTTTTTTTTTCATCTATTCACTACCTTATCTCAGAAAATATATAGAAAATATCATATTTATTTAATTAGAGACCGAAAAATCTATAACAAAAAATTTATACTATTAGTTCAAAGAAAATTGACCGCAATTATTAAAATTATTTACTTAAAAATATATCGCGTTACTAATGCCAAAAAAGCGTATCTCAAAATATACGCCTTTGTGGCTCTGTAAAACCAAAAAGGCGTATTAAAAATCTTTTTTCGGATAAACTTGGGAATGTTACAACAAAAAACTATCTAGAAAAAAATGAAAAAAAAAATTTGAAAGCCAAAAGGGTGTATCATTTTTGTTCTTTTCAATTATTATTAATTCTTAGCGAAAAAAATCAAGAGAACAGTAAAATAAATGACTTTACAACTCGAATTTTTTTTTTAACTAATAGTATAATTTTTTTGTTATAGCTTTTTCGATCTAAAATTAAATAAATATGATATTTTCTATATATTTTCTGAGATAAGGTAGCGAATAGATGAAAGAAAATAATTAACCATGTTACGATGTTGGCATCGTACTCCTCCGGTTATCATCGTGACAGAACTGTCACATGATCTAGTGTGGCAGTTCTGTCTACAAAAGAGCGCATTGACGCGTCATCGGTGCCTTTTCGTCGTTAGCTTTGAGTTAGACAGTCAAGTTCTTACTGACTGCTAATTGTTGCTTAGCAATTGACATGTTCGCGTATAGTCATTGCTAATTATTAATTTATTCTTAACTCATATTTGTTGGTAACTTGTCTAGTGTCAGTGGTAATTAGTTAAATAAATTATCCCGTATAAATTACATCAGATTCGTTTGTAATATATAATAACTCATATTTGTTGTTATACCAAATACGGTTATTTGAGTAAATTAATAGGAAGCCCTGTACCGTTAAGTACAGTAACTGATATTGATAGACCAGTGTGTGTGTGTGACGTGGCAAACAGATAATTATTAGTTAAATAAATAATTATTCTATTAACTGAAACCAGTGTTTGAGTGAATTCACCTGTGTTCCCCAAGTCCACATTAGACAATTAAGGGTCTTCTTAGCTACAACATTGGGTACCAGTATCACGATCCAAGGAGGAGATTTCCGAGGATCAACCAACCAAGTGCCAGTCCAAAGACATCTAAGACAAAATCCACCGCCGAACTGAACCTTAGGCTTATTACTAGTAGTAGTTTAAGATTGTACGGCCAGTTCGGGTAAATTAGAAAAAGTAAAATCATAAAGTCAGAGTCTCATAAGAGCTAGCGGGGCAAACTTTGACCCACGAAACTGCACCCTTCCATCACTAAGTGCAGGATAACGTACCCCGACGTTACAATGGCGCCCAACGGGTTTTAATTAATGTAATAGTTAATTAAGCCTATGTTTTATTGCCTTCAGCAATAACGCGCAACGGGTTTGATTGATTTTATTAAATCAATTTGATTAATTAAGCCTGTAACTCACATCATTTTAATTATATAAACTTATATTAGTCCCTTTGTAATTAAAATTTTTGGACATAAAATCAATAAATTTCGAGTAGAGTCCACGAAATAACAGTGAGAACACCGGACAAAGAATTGTCGACTATCAAGCAGGTTCAATTAGAGAAATTGTTCCCGACAATTCCTAAGGCCTTGACTTTTTTGGCGTTTTATCAGGAAGAAAACGCACACAACCAGTTTTTGTATATTTTTCGCTCTAAAAATATAACTTTTTTTTCTCTCTTCATTTTTAGTTTATTTTTTGTTAAAAAAAAAAAAATCAGATTTTTCAGTTAATTAATACAAGCAATTCGCTGAATCGATATCCATCGCGGAAAGCAGAGTAGCGGACATCAGAAGAGTCAGAGACGCCAGAAAAATACCAGTACGTAGGCTGCAAGCAGCAAAAGATTCAGTGAATGAATCAACAGATTCAAATTCGGAAGAAGAAAATATGACAATATGCCGTGTTCAAAGAAAAAGCAGGAGAACTGCCATAGAAATAAATAAGTCAATAAATTATGAGAAAGACGATGTAACGAGGTTTTTAATATCTCATTATCGTACCATGATAATAGACGGTTACCAAGGGTAATTACCTCATGTTATCTGATTTACCTGCTCTAGTATTATTTAACTATTATTATTATTTCATAATTCCTCTCCATCCACATTTAAATGGAAGAGATGCGCATCACGTCGACGCGTAAGCATCGACGTGAATCTATAAAAAGGCCTACGCGCCGATAACTATCAGTTCATATTTAATATTTTCTCATATACCTTTCATTATGTCTTTATAATAAACTTAGTTTACGTTTTAACCTTTTTTTATTTTTTAAAACTTTACCTGCTTTTCGATTAGTTTCTAAGCATTGCTATTAGATAAGTTTAGCCCATAGCTTTACTATGGATGACGGAAACCCCGTAAGGATATACCTTGGTCTATCCTGGGTGATTACACACCTCCTAGCCTATAGCCTTGTACTTATAGAAGACGGAAACCCCGTAGGAATGCAATTACTGCATTCCCGTGTAAACCTGCTTGCACACCCTAGCCTGTATCCTTTCGCTACAGAAGACGGGAACCCCATGTGGATATACATTCCTATATCCTCGTATAACTTTATCCTACACCCTAGCCTGTATCCTTTCGCTACAGAAGATGGCAATCCCGTAGAGGTGTGCCTTGCGCAGCCTCGTACGACCTTGGTCGTACACCATAGCCTATAGCGGTTCCTATAGAAGACGGCAACCCCGTAATCTACCTTCTGGCGTGGTTTTTAATCAACAATTGTGACGCTTAGGTCACAATTGTCTCTTTTAATTATTACCTGCTATTTTTCTCTACCTGCATCATTGAACCAGCTATTTATAGGTAAGTATAACGATTCTATTATTATTGTAACTTTTTTAACCTCTTGTGCTTATCACTCTTTGGCTTGCTACGCAATTACCGGTAATCTAATCTCTTTTCTTATAATTTATGACACCCCACGACTCCCGATCCTTTATACGCATTTTGCGTATATAAATTCAAGACCAACCGGTCGTCTGGTCCTTACGAACCGGGTAACACCAGGATCAGTTACCAAATAATTAGCCCGCTGGCTCAAAGGGACACAGGCCTATTTCTTACGAAAGTCAGAAATAGGTAACGGACGGTTGATTCACCCACTATTAAAGGGGGTGGACCTCAACATCGTTTCAAGGTTTACCAAACTATACCCTAAACCTTTGCGTTGAGATCCTCTCACTTTCGCAGGTACCTATGTAAGTGCATGCACGATGAGTAAAAATAATTAAAGACCGACCGATAGAATGATATACCTGTCTCTCTCTCTCTCTCTCTCTCTCATTCAATGAGCAGGGTCTCTTAAACCTAACTACGATACTTAGCTGTATACTTACCTTGCATCTACACTCACCTGCGTACACCTATAGACGATACAGCTGCAAGAGAGTATATATATATGTGTGTGTTTGTGAGTAGATGAGTAGGGATGGTTAACCCGCACGGTAAAACAGATTGTGGGTTCGTGTCCATGCTAAACTGTTGTACCGGCGGATGGTACGTTATCGATTGATGATAATGTGTCGACTGTCGGTGTGGTTACCTAGGGCTCTTTTGAAATTTTGACGCTAATTGGCGTCATTTGAGCTTATCTGGGACCATTTTGACATCATTTGGATGTTAATTGACATCTGCTTCGCGTTATTGGCATACTTTTTGGCCGACCGAGCTTATCTAGGGCCATTTTGAGCTCATCTCCGCCATTTTTAGCTCTCTTTGAGCTCATCTCCGCCATTTTGAGCTCGCGTTTGACGTGAGATAGCGTCGTATGTATGTGTTGAACCGGAAATATAGGGGAAAAACAATATGTACAATTTCATCAATGACTAGAGTGGGTTCTCGGCTCGCCTATCAGGTTACAGGTTTTGGCATCGTGTTTGTGCTTAACCCCAGAGCTGACACTATCGTAGCCTACCCTGATTAATACAATATTTACACGTAAATGTGTGATTTGAAGTTTTATATATTGATCTGGGTATGTAAGGGTACATGTGAGAAGCATGCGAAGGGCATGCCATCTAGTGGCGTATTTTCTCTCCCCTCTTTTTCCTGATGATGATGACGTCATCCAACAGGTTTGAACTTGTTTTTTCCTTTGTTTAATTTTTAACTGCGCAGTAGAATTTTTATTTTTAGATTATGACTCATCCAGATAATCTTGACGATATTATTGAATCGTTATTTGGTGACATACCTCCTGAGGATATTGGGAAATTTATCAATGACGTAATTGCATTTGACAAAAATATTGAAATTATTGAAAGTGCGCGAGAAGTATCGTGTCCAGGCTGTGCTGAAAAAAGAAAGTTAGCGAAGAATCTATTTGAAATTAGTGAAAAAACGGAAAAACTGCAATTACGTATACTTAGGAAATCATAAAAATGGGTCCTCACGGTTCAAAGTATGTAAGAATCATTATTTCAAAAATTATTATTTTTTTTTAATAACTTAACCATAAATATTCAATTGTCAACTCTTACAGACTTCATGTATGCACTGATGAGTGTAACCACGATGCCCAAATCGAGTTTGAGTATATACGCAGCGAAAGTGATATTTTTGATGACTACGAAGATAACGACAACGACGCTATCCCAGATTCCTATTATTTTATGGAAGCGAATGAGGAAAGAAACAAAGAAATCACATTCATATTATCTAAGTCATTGTTTAAAGCTAACAAACCGCAATACTGGAACTAATAATTGATTTTGTGGGTTTTGAGATGCCTGATGGCAGATTTGTGATAAAAGAACTTTGTGCTAGTGATATTTCTATTACACTCAATCCATATAAACGTGTGCAATGTGAACATTGGTGATTCGAACCACCTTTAGATCAGATTGATGTTGCAGTAATGCAAAAAAGTGTTGATCATTGTGGACTTCAACATTCAATTTTATGGACATCTGGTGTGTAACCATGTGAATCATTGCAAGGAAATCTAGATATTTTGGTGAAAAATGCACGTTACTTTTACGTTCAAGGTGAATGAAAGAAAAAATGGCTTGATGATCTAATTGACTCTGTTGTACCTATAATTGATATGGAAAAACTAAGACATTTTACTCTATTTGATGCTTATGATTTTCCAAAACATCGCTGTCCATACCATGTTCATCATAAGAAAAGCTTTATTCTTCATGTGCATGTCAAAATGTTCAATTTTTCAAGAAGTGATTTTGGACTTGTTATGGAAACCAACCAACCTATAAAAAGTCGGTTCAGATTTTCAATCAGTTGGGGAACTTACTGTGTATGGATAATCAATATATCGCATGTCGTGATGCTGCATTTATCAATGAAAATGCAACCCGACAAATCGATTTCGCTCGGCACAAACTACCGGAACGATTACAAAATAATGAAAAATTGATTGACTATCAAAGGTGTCGGGATCATTCTCTTTTCCATTATGATATCCCTGATAGCCTTGCATATCCATTCAGAAAAGATTGCTGCAATTGTATTTCTTAGGTTAAGATAAAAAGACTATGGTTTATGTAAGACTAAAAAATATATATATTGAGGTTAAGAAAAATATCTATAGTTTATAATGTATTGGAGGTTATGTAAGACAAAAAAATGTATATTTTTAGGTTAAGAAAATTATCTATAGTTTATTATGTATTGGAGGTTATGTCGAATAAAAAAATATTCAAGGTTATGTAAGACTGAAAAATGTATATTTTTAGGTTAAGAACAATATTTATAGTTTATTATGTATTTGAGGTTATGTAAAATAAAAAAAACATTTAAGATTATATAAGACTCAAATGTATATTTTAGGTTAACAATTATAAAAAACAATATATGCCAATAAAAAAAAGTTTGTTTATTTATAAATGTAAGTTTTTTAATTAATACAGGTTCAATAATTATATTTAATTTATTAATTCTTTGTTTAAATCGTTCTCGATCTCTTGCTGCTTGCTCCGATTCACCTCTTCTTGCGTGTCCGTGTGCAAATCTTCATACATACATATAATGTATGGTTGGCGTTGGATTAAATTGAATAGTCTTTATATTAGTTTTCGTACGATGCTGCTTATGGGATTATACTCAACTATGCGATCATGTATTATGAGGCTATAAGCTGATGTCTGCGCAGGAAATTGATTTGCAGATTCGAATTCTAGGCGAATGTCCACTGGTCCAGATTTAATTGATTCGTTTTATTTCGAGCAATCGATAACATACAGGGGTGCTTGTGCCAAAAATTTTTTCTTTGTCAGCAGTGGCTCTGATTCTCTGGTGTAGTATGAAATTCGGAAATTTACATACATGTCGTATAACAGAGCATATTGATTGTTTGCAATGTTGAGATTCAAATTCCCATAAGGATAACTCTGAGAGTTTAAAAATAATTTTATGTCTCTGATGTTGCAGTGATCAAATCCGCTGGCATTTTTAGTTGCGTCATTTTTTCTTGCTGTTTGAAATCCAAGTATCACAAAACGTGGTTTCTCGAGCTGCGTAGAAGTTTTGACTGTCCATATGTGCTTCGAAGTATTTGGTATTAGAGGATATTCATACAGCTCCCAAGCACGGAATCTGATTGAGATAGCTGGATCACTTGTAATATAATTCAAAGCTTCAATTTTTTGTTTATTAGCCATAGTCACATATGTTACAATCCACTCGATTTTTTGCAGTGTAATTTCAACAGCTTCAGCATGAGCTCCAGCAGCAGGTGTGGCCACAATGTATGCATTCAAATCAGAATTTGATCTTATCAAAATTAATTCATGTCTTGCATTGATGACAATTTTATGGTAATCTCCAGCAAAACCAAGGAGGAGACTCAGTGGTATAGATATATCAAAGAAACCATAGTTATTGTGTAATTTGTTTACAGCTTCATCCATAATCCAGCCTGAATTTTCAAGTATATTTTTTTGAGCAGGACTTAGTGATGTGTATCCTTTCATGAGACTTGTCATACCAACATGTTTGCTACGATCAATCTCAACACCATTGAGTTCGTAACGTATTTCTTCAAACATATGACAAACTGTCATGTTGACCATGTGAGTCGTTGCACTCGCAGCTGAATCATCGGACTTTGTGAATTTTCCGTACACATGTAATGTACTTTTACTTGGAAGTAGACACAAATCTTGATGTTGGACTGCAATGCTTATTTCATCGCTGTTTTTGAATGTTGATGAAGCATACGGGAGATGAGCATGCGCTTCATAGTGTGCAATTGACTCATCAAAAATGATTTGTCGTTGAATATTTAAGATTTCCGCCGCCATGGTCGTGTACACGTTAAACAGTAAAAATAAATTTTTATTTTCTTAATTTTCCACGGAATTTTAGTGCTAGGCTCTGTAGAAACTGAGTGTTTTGATGTGTCAACACTTTGTGAGGTACTTGGTGACTGATGTTGCTTGACCATGTTGTTGTCTTTTTATACCCAGCTCTACTTTTTGTCTCATACACAATACCCATTATTTTATAGACTTTATATGCAATCTTATGGTTATTGTTTCACCTCTGAAATTAGCCAGTTTTCCGTCTTGATCTACAATTCTCAGTCTGAGATTTTGTATTGCTTGTACGGCGATTGGTAAATAAATGACGTGTGATGGCAATTCAACAACCTTATATCCTGGTGGTACACTTGGGAAAAACTCATGAATAGTGTGAACTTTGTGTTCATTTATGTAAGGACCTGATGTGATGTTGCACTCAACTCTCAGAGCATTGAGTTTTAATATCTTCACTGGTAAATCTGATGAGTGAGTTTTATGTGGATCAGCTTCCGATTTGTAAATCCCAATAGCCGACCGATAGAATCTTGAGGTGTAAAATTTACAAATTGAGCACATTTAATTTCACTTCTCAATTCATTGTTATTGGCTCTGATGCTGATGCTGAGTCTTCGTAATTTCTTTTGAATACATTTTTCAATGTCAGTTATCTCGTAACTTCCTGTTGGTATCGTCAAGTCTCTCTCTTCAATAGTTTTATATTTTTCAGCTTCTATATTATTTTCACTCACTGAGTTATTTATATTCTTTTCCGTCACTGAGATATTGTCATCAAACTTTGTAATTATTGCAGCATTTCTTTTAGCTCTTTATTTCTTGACTATTTTTTTTTCATCAACATTATTATCAACATTATTTGTATCAATTTTTTCGATATCAATATTATCCACAGGATAAGAGACATAGAATTTATTAGCACTCACATCAATATTGGGTATTGAATTAAATGTTAATAACTCTACAAGTCCTAGAACATAATTTGTAGCTGGTGATAATTCAATTGGAGGGAAGTAGTTAGCCTCCAACTCGGATGAAGATCCTGTCAGTGTTAATGTGTATGACTCAGCCATGACTGATGTGTTGTAAACAAAGTCACATCAATTTATAGTTGTCCAGTAAGAAATTTGAGACAAAAATGTCCGTATACAATTGTATCAAAATCCTGATATCTTTTGTGATTATATTTCATGCTACCAACATCGAGATATTCCATAAGATCTTGTGGTGGTTGTAAATTACCAAAACTGTCAAAATAAATAACTTTATCATTATTTTTCTTTTATGCAACCCAGTAAGTACCAGGTCCATGTTTATCATCACGATTAATAATAGCTGATTCATTATTTTTAGGTCCAGTTTCAGGTAAATCGTATCTCATAAAAACACCACGAAAGTTTGGAATTTTTAGAGCTTTAGCGTACTTTAGTAAGTCGATGATTGTGAGTGCTCAATGTGGTAACTCTACTTATTTTTTGACTTGCATCCTCTGCCCGATGGATATGGTCTCAAATATAAACCCATACCACGTCTGTAAGGCTTCAAATATAAACCTTTACCCATGGATATTTGTTCCATTTGCAAATTATGACGTTTGCTCTCCTTCAATCGATTTTTAGCAGCACTCGCATCATTTACAGCTTTTGCTACACCAGCAGCGCCTCTAAGTAAAGCTCCTGTTGCACTCAAGCCGGCAAAAAGTAGTATTAAAAATGGTAGTATACCACCAACTTTAGATGGAACTGGTAAAATTCGAGGCAGCCTGATATTTTTTTTCCCACCTTCTTAACTGCCTGACGAGCGCCCTTCAATGCTGTTTTGATTGGATCACCACCAGAAGTCATGGACTTTTTGGCAGCTGTGACAACTTGTCTTAGTGCTACTTGTTTCTTCACACTTATCTTTCTCTTGCCAGTTTTTCTCTTGCTGGGCTTTCTCATGCCAACTGCTCTCTTCTTCAGCCTCATACCAAACCATTCTTTCATCTTCATGATTATATTTACACTCCACGCAGCAGCTTTTTCACCAATACCAGCGTCTTTTGCTTGATAACGTTGCCACGCCTTCTCAGCAAGTATTTGATCAGCCTCGTGACGTGCTTCCAAATTTTCACGATAATACGAGTATGCGATATCGTGTTCTTTACACGCAGCGTCTAGAAGATTGATTCCAGGATCACCACGAGTTAATCTATTGGCTAGCTTTGTGCCTGGTCCACAGTACTGTTATCCAGGTATATGTAGTTCAAACGGTAGCTTATGAATTATACTGTTTACAAAACCTCTACCACTAATATTCACACATCTTCTCTCCATAGTAGCAGCATCATGACTGATCAAATATCCTATAAAACCTGGTACTTATAATTCGCTGAGTGAGTTGTTGTTGTAACTGCAAACTGACAACATGGAGTTTAAAAGTCAAGAGGCCAAGTTGCCAGTAATAAATTTTGATCAAATTGTTCGACGTACAGGAGTGAAAAAAGTTAAGAGACACGGAGCTTTATTGCCAAACAGTGTACGTGCTATATTTTGTGGTCCATCAAATTGTAGAAAAACACATGCTCTGCTTTCACCCATCATACACCCCAACGGCTTGAGATTTGATAATATTTATCTCTACTCAAAATCTCTAAATCAACCGAAATACGAATTTTTAGAATCACTACTTAAACCAATAGAAGGTATTGAATTTTTTACATTCAACGAGCACGAAGAAGCACTGAAACCTGAAGATGCAAAACCAAACTCATTGATGATATTTGATGATGTTGCTTGTGAAAAACAAGATCATATCAGAGCATATTTTTGCATGGGTCAACACAAAGATGTTGACAGTTTTTATCTCTGTCAGACTTACACACGTATCCCTAAACATTTGATACGTGACAATGCACATTTTATAGTTCTTTTTCGTCAAGATGAGATAAACTCAAAACATGTGTATGATGATCATGTAAATGCTGACATGTCATACAATTTATTCAATGACTTGTGTTCAGCATGTTGAAATGATGATGGTAAATATGGGTTCATAGTGATTGACAAAGACAGTGAGCGAAAGAGTGGAAGATATAGAAAAGGATTTGACTGTTTTGTTAGTATAAATTAACTTGTACTTGACGAATAGAAATCAGAGATCAAGTGAACTCTGACGTATCAACATGAAGACTGAGGAACTTTCAAAGCAACGAGATGTCTTACATCAGATATCTCATGCGATCCGACGGAAGCACAGAATGCTCAAGCTGGGTAAAGACACAGCTGAGAAGGCAATAGGTGAAATGTTCAAGCCTATTGTTACACCTCTGCAGAGTCTAGTCGAATCATCGAAACATAAAATCAAACAAGAAGTCAAGTCTGAAGTTGAAGAAGAAAATAAAAAAAATAATTCAACAGTGAATAATAATACAGAACTTGATGATGATGATGATGCAAGTAAATACAACAGTATCATCTGTGAAGATAGAAGCGGGACTCTGGAAGAAACACAAATATCACCTGCTGCATCAAGTAGCCCTTCTAAACAAAACAGTTCAATAAAATCTTATTTAGCTAAAGTAAATAAAAAAAGTAAAGATATTGATATGAGGTATGGTGTCCGTCGACGTTACAATGACTTTTATATTGGTGATTTTAAGTGACTCCAGGTTTATTGGAATTATTATTTAAAAAATCACCTGATGATTCAAATCTCACACAAGATGATAAAATTAAATATCTCGAAAATATAAAGATGACAAATGCTCATAGAAAAAGTTATAAGCCAGGTGGTAGTTTTTATGAAGACTCAATAATCAATTACAATAATAATATCGCTGATTTTCTTGCTAAAAATGCAAATTTATCAAAAGGTAAAGGATTACCTGATTTTATAATTGCGAAATAGAAAAAAAGCACGTATGGATTATGTCTACTGGGACGATCCAAATGAACTAGTTGACCGTCTTCGTTTACTTATGGCATCTCAAGCAGCTGGGAATCCAAGTCACACCAATGAAATCATATTAATTATTGGAGAGCTACGAAGAAGCAGGAATTATTTACTAGCAGCCGCTACATCAAATTTATATCATTTACTTGCTGACTGTTGAAGTGAAAAGAGCAAAAATGAGTATCGATATTTATGGGCGTTCGCTACCAACTGCTAAAAATGAGAAGCAGATATTTGAAAAAATATACAAACTTCTTCAAGCTCAGCGGCAAGCACGAAAAAATGGATTAAAAGTTGAAGACAAAGTTCGAATCAACAAGTACAATCAAACATGTGTTTGAAAAAGGTTACACACCCAACTGCACCACTGAAATTTTTACAATCAAGACAGTGCAGAATACAAATCCAACAACATACAAACTTGTTGACTATCAGGATAAGCCAATTAAAGGTGGATTTTATGTTGAAGAACTCAGCAACGTCAAGCATCCAGATGTCTATCTAATAGAAAAAATTATAAAAAAACGAGGTGTTACATTCTGGCTTATCTATTAATCCGACAGAATATTTTTAATTTAACCAGGTTGACATCGTTAGGGTGTCAATAGACCCCAGGTGCGTCGGCCGTTGACCTTCTTTTATTTTATGCAAAAAGTTCAATGACTCACCATGGTGGAGATTATGGGCCCCATAGGTCGGCCCAAATAATCCGTTTTTTCCGTAATTTCTTCGCCTCCGCTGGTGCGTACTCGTCTCGGCCGGTGGCCTTGAAATAGGCCTCTGAATAGTACCCGTAACGAGGGTCGTGGAAAGGGATGCTCCCGCTGGGTGGATGGACGGATGGAACCTCCACTGGATCCAACTGCCAACCCTCACTGATACTAGTCCAGAAGACTGGGTTCGCCCGTGAATCCTCCTCTGGACAGAAAGAGCTTTGAAGGCTCGGTTCCTCCGTAAGGACGAGCGACTCCAGCTATTGGACCGCACCACAAGAGCCCGACAGCTCAACAACACAAGAGCTCGATGGCTCAACAAGACAAGAGCTCGACAACTCACGAACCTCACTGAACGCGATACCCGAATTTGGAATAACCAACGTCACTGGATCGAGAAGAACTTCCTCGGCAACAATTTCTAGGCGGCGTTGGTGAACTGAACGACCGAGATCCTCATGGATCGTACGAAGGACCCGACGTAATTGGGCCTTTTTACCTGCCCTTCGGCTTCTTGGCATGAATTTTGGAAGTCAGGAAGGAAGTGCTTGGGCTGCCAGTGTCGGCGCCCAAAGCAGGTGAGAATATTAGGCTGCCGGGGACGGCGCCCAGTATGAGGTGAGTATTAATATTGGGCTGCCAGTGGCGGCGCCGAAAGTTAAAAAGGAAAATGTATTTTGAAAAAATACGGATAGATATATATATATTTTGCCTTAAAGTCCGAGTGACAGGATCAAGTCAGCGGATTGGTATAGAGTTCTTAGCTCTATTAGATCTTGTGATCGACTGACTTGATTCTGTCGCTCCTTGGTATAATACATTATCAAAACTGTTAACGTTGCATCTCAGGTTTCCTATGAGAGAATCGTCGTGGCCCGGGTCTCATGCATCGTCATCTGTTTAGACTATCTGCGAGCCACGGCGACTCTCTTATCGCAAGAGATTTCCGTTGCATTGTTAGCGGTGAATAAAAATAATATCGCCAACAAAGTAACGATTTATTAATTTATTAATTAATTATGATTATAAGAAGTGTCGAACCGTTTATTTGCCCACTGTGGCGAATAAATAATTCGAGACTTCAAAAAAAAAATTTCTAAAAATTTTTATTTAAATTTAATTAAAGCCAGAACGTAACACGAGGAAATAAATTATATGTAAAGTGGCTCGGCTTCGACAGCTCCCACAACACCTGGATTGGTAAATCAAACCTGTAAAACTTATTATGTAATCTTATATTTTAATAAGTAAAAACAGAATTTTTAATTGTATAGATACATTTTTTTATTTATTAACCTTTAAACTAATTTTACAAAAACTTAGAAATAATTAACAGAAGTTATCTTTTTTTTTTATTTACAACTATTTACATAAGTTATCTTTTTTTTATTTACAACTATTCACATAAGTTCTCTATTTTTTGTTTACAACTATTTACATAAGTTTTCTTTTTTTAATTATTGTCTCATCATCATCATCATCATCTACAATTCTTTTATAGCCCCATGGTAGGGTGTCGTGGCTGCCGTCAATGAGCTAGCGCTTATCATCAGCCCAGCTCAATGCAATTTTATTTTGCGCAATCGTTTTAACATTATGTTTTTCACTCTTAATTAAATACTGTTTTTTTTGTTAAATTTACATGATTATTTAAACATTGCATAAAATCATCAAACGTGATTGTTTTCAAAGTTGGACCCTTGACCCTTTTTGCTCGCTTTTTGGCCTTTTCATTTTTATATGTCTTGAATGCATATAATTTCGCCCTGATTCCAGTGAATTCAGTCATGATTCCACCATTATTCTCATCCTTCATCAGACCCAGGACTTTCTTATTGACTAATGGCATATCATAATCATTATCCGCGGGGTAGTCAGAAGTGTCAAACTTGGAGATATCACGTTTGATGATTTTTTAGACATCTGGCACAGTGAAATAATAGACTGTCTGTGTCAGTATACATTAATTTGGACTCATCATTTTTAAAGTTCTTTTTTATATAATTATAATGAAAGTCATAAATAAATGTTTTAGAGAAATCTAAAATACAAAAGCCCACATAGATAAGTTTATTGAAACAAACTTTTACTTTCTTCATCTCAATAATTCCCATATCTTTATCAGACATGGTAAAACTATAGAAATTTGGCTTACATATCAATTCCTTGACGCCATATCTACCCTCCCATTCAGTTTTTAATTGTACATCTTTATGCTTTCTTACATTTTCCATAGTCTTACCAAATACAGCGTTCATCAGTTTGTAAAAATTGTTCTCAAACTCATTCTTTGCTAATTTTCTAGTCAGTATTTTTATCTATATATGAGTTGAGCCAAGGTGATTGTTCAAATTTTAGTACTCTGTGTACTTTTGTTAAAGTTAATCCTAATTCTAGACATTGTTTTAAATTTTTGTAATGTATTATATAATTTTTTTTATTATACAAAGTTATTGATAATTTAGAGTGTTTGGATCCTGGTGGAACAAAGTGCTCAGGACACAAGGGCAAGTCTTTGTGAAGCTCATGTAACTCCTCTGGATAACTTAAATCTACTTCTAATATAAAGCCTACACTATCATCATTATCATTTAAAAATTTATTTACATCATCATCTACATTTTTTATCCACTCAAATGAACCTGTTGGCAGTGACATACTCATTGCTGCACCGTATAAATTATTTACATCATAGTACATTAAATATGATTCAGCTTTACTTGGGTCAAAGTCCTCACCCATGTACCGATTGTTTGCAGCAGCATATCGGTTTGTACACTGTGAGACTCCACCTCTGATACCTTTCTCGATAAAAAGTACCATTTCAGGACCAGTTAAAAGCTGAAGTTCCACACCAGTGTATTTTAGCATAACATCATTAGACAGACCTGGAGCAGTATAGTAGTGTAATGGATCTAGATTGTAAGTTACAAAGCAGCTACGTCTAAAATTTTCAAACACATCTGCTAGAAGAAGTACATCAGTTTTAAGATATAAATCCGAGTACTCTCTTAGTGTGTTGATGTTGAATTTGTTCCAGACTAGCTGAGCGAAGAAATAATCCTCATCATAGACACTTTGTAACGTCGGGGTAAACGTACAAATTATATTTTTGGTGTTGGATATAGTTTTCGTGAGTCTGACCCAGCTTAACTCAATTTGAGACTCGTCTTTCTTTAATTTTTACCCGAACTGGCCTTACAAGACTAAAGCTAAATCTAGGTACTTAGCCTAATCTCAATGTTTGGTGTTGAAGTTCCTGATGATGGTGAACTGGCGGTTGATCGACCCTTGAAAATCTCCTCCTTGGATCCGTGGTTGACTGGGTGCTGCTACTCTTATACTTAATTATAGGAGCGTGGACTGGTTCAGGTGAATTCACTCAAACACTGGTTCAGTTTATAGTTTAGATAATTATTTATTTAACTAACAATTATCTAATTGCCACAACACAAGCACACTGGTACAATTCCGATAATCACTCAACTAACTGTGTGTGATATCAAAGTTACTGTGACTAACTACACAGGGCTTCCTACCTAATATTACTCCAAATAATCAGATAATTCACCGATACGCGTGTAACACTAACTGGTTACTATAACTATTAACTAACTGTAATAATTATACTGGTTAATTGACCTGATTAACTCACTGTAATCAACTATAATATCAATTAACACTGACTCTGATACGGTGGCAACAAAGCAAGTACGACAAATAGCTACGTTGCGATATAGACTGCTGGTAGTACAAAAGCTACTGCACTGTCAACTGCGAGTAGTAAAAAAAGCATGGGGTACTGGTTGCACGTGCTTATATAGGCGGCAACGCCATATTGGAGCACGTGACAATCACTACCCGAGCTCAAACGGTGGCGCACGATCCCACATCGTAACAGTTTAAATCATATATTCAGCAAAAAATTGAGAAAACCCAGTTTTTAATATGTTTCTCGGATATTTCATATATTATTGCTCTGACCTAAGTCAAAACTCACTCAAATCTTGATTTCGATAATTGACATTGATTTCTGCCTCGATACATTTATTTTATTGAACATAATCGAGAATAAATAATTTTCGATTTTTCGATTTTTAAATAATTTTCGATTTTTAACTTGTCAAACTTTAGCAAAATACGTAACTTAGTAAAACTTGGAAAGCTCATAAAAAATAATCTCAGGCAATTGCATTTTCGAGCTCGAAGAGCTCGAAAATATATAAACAGTAATTTTTTCAAGCTCCTTGAGCTCGAAAACAGTGGGAAGTTGTGAGGCTGGCCCACGGGGTCAACCAACGCCCAGATTTTTTTTTTTATAAATATTGCCCACAAAATAAAATTTCATAAGTCCATGATTTAATCTAGTTTTGTCCTTGTAAATTTTCAGAGCTAAAATTTTTTAAAGTTCAAGAATTAATCTAGTTTGGTCTGCCCGTAACGCAATTGTTTTTCAAAACACCAGGTTGAAAACAGCTTAAAATTTTTGTAAAAGATCCAAAACAGATCAAATAGTCTAATTAGACTGAAATCAGATTAAATTTATCGGACCGGGTAGATCAAAAACAGATTAAAATTTTTATAGAAGTTCAATGACAGACCAAGTAGTCCAAATACAGTCCAGTTAGACTAAACTCAGATCAAATTTTTCGACCCGGGTACTGAGATACGAAGTCACCTAAGTCAGAGTATGATATAAAATTATGTCACCAAAGTCAGATATATATCGCAAGTATTACTAAGATACAAAGTCGCTAAAGTCGGAATATGATATAATAATATGTCACCGATGTCAGATATATATCGCAAGTATTACCAAGATACAGAGTCACCAAAGTCAGAATATAACATAAAAATATGTCTTCAAAGTCGGATATATATCTCAAGTAATACTGAGATACGAAGTCACCAAAGTCAGAGTATGATGTAAAAATATGTCTCCAAAGTCAGATATACATCGCAAGTAATACTCAGACACAGTCATAAAAGTCAGAGTATAATATAAAAAAATTTCTCCAAAGTCGGATATATGTCGCAAGTAATACTCAGATTCAAAGTCATTAGAGTCCGAGTATAATATGAAAATATGTCTCTCAAGTCGGACATATATCGCGAGTAATACTAAAATACAAAGTCACCAAAGTCAGAGTATGATATGAAAATATGTCGCTAAAGTTGGATATATATCGCAAGTTATACTGAGATACGAAGTCACCAAAGTCAGATTATGATATGAAAATATGTAGCCAAAGTCGGATATATATCACAAGTTATACTCAGACACAGTCATAAAAGTCAGAGTATAATATAAAAAAATTTCTCCAAAGTCGGATATATGTCGCAAGTAATACTCAGATTCAAAGTCATTAGAGTCCGAGTATAATATGAAAATATGTCTCTCAAGTCGGACATATATCGCGAGTAATACTAAAATACAAAGTCACCAAAGTCAGAGTATGATGTAAAAATATGTCTCCGAACTCAAATATATATGCCAAGTAAGATTTGTATACAAAGTTACTAAAGTCAGATTACAATATGATTCAATTTAGCTGAAATCAGAGTTTGATATAAAAATTTGTCCCCGAATTCTGATATATAACACAAGTCATATTGAGATACAAAGTCGCCAAAGTCGGAGTATGATATAAAGATATGTCACCGAAGTCAGATATTGTCGCAAGTAATACTAAGATACAGAGTCACGAAAGTCAGAGTGTAAAGTGAGCGAATAAAACTAGAGGATCTGGTTTAGGTCTGAGGTTTAAAAAATTAAAAATTACATCAGAATTAATAAAGAATAAATTATAGATTTATTTACACTTTTTACAGATAATTATTATTAGAAATAATTATTGATAGCGAATTCAAACACAAGATATACGCGAGAGCGAATGTTACTAAAATAAAACGAATCACGTATAAAAATATCGACACGTGTTTAAGAGCGGTTAGATTCACGGAATTAATTCAGATATTAATTACGCGTGAATAACAATTTATTTATTCTCAATAAATAGCAGCCTTAATTTACTGACTAAATATCGAAAGTAATTAGCTGAGCGATTTAGTTTTATTTAACACCAAGAAATACTTGTAATTAGAGAAGTGGTTTTAGAACCCCGAGGTAGACTGTACTAGAGCACGTTGTCGAATAGAATGATGAAACGATGGCGTCTTCCTTCGTTCCCGCTTGGAGGAGATAATGACAGCATAGCTGTCCCAGCGAATTTACCCATTGGCTTAAAAGCGCGCCAACAGGAAACAGTTAGTAGCTGATTTTTCTTATTGGCAGCCGAGCACGCCGTTATGAGGCGAATTTTCTGATTGGCCGGCCAATATAATACGAATTATCTTATTGGCCGGCTAATAGCGGGTTCTCATGCAGTTTTTACACGGTCATGAGCAATAAATTACAAGTGTCGGGCCTACATAGCGAGTGACCCGGCACTATTCTGACCTTGAAGTCAGTAGTGAGTTCGGCAACTCCCGGAATAGCGAAAATGCACGAAGGACTTGAAATTAATCAAGCTCGTGACTGAACATTCTCCCCAGCGCTAGCGACGGTGTCGACAGGATTGTCATCGGGAGAGTGAACTGGTAGAACACACAATTTATCGATTGGTCGAACAAGTTCAGTAGTAGCGGTCTTCAGGGTGACTACTCGAGTCAGGCCATCTCTCCCTGGGTGTAGTGTGAGTACTCTTGCAAGTGGCCATTTTGATGGTGGGAACCTCTTATCAGCAAGACTAATGAGCCCACTTTGATGTCGTTGGACGGATGGTGCCACTTAGATATAGACTGATGACGTTGTAAGTACTCAGACGACCATCTGCTTCAAAATTTCTGGAACATTTGTTGTAGTTGTTGCCAGCGAGACAACGTAGCGGTATTGTTCTCCAGTGACGAAGGTCCAGGTACGGCGATTAGCGGTTCACCAATGAGAAAGTGTCTGGGAGTCAGAGCGGTTAAATCTGCAGGATCTTCAGATAGCGGAGCGATCGGTCTTGAATTTAGCACAGCTTCAATCTGTGTTAACACTGTAGCGAGTAGATCATAAGTCAACAGCGATTCACCAATAGTTCGAATAAGATGGAACTTGATTGACTTGATGGCTGCTTCCCATTTGCCACCAAAATGAGGAGCGCTTGGCGGGTTGAACTTCCAGTCTGTGCCATCAGTAGCAAGTAAATACTGAAGTTCCTTTAGCTGTCTCGATCCTGCTGCGAATTCTTTTCTTAGCGTGGCGTCTGCTCCTACAAATTTGTACCACAGTCCGAGTATAGGGTACTGCAGGCGCCTCTCCGACTAGTAAATCTTCGAAATGCTGCGACGAAAGCGTCAGTAGAGTAATCGGTGACAATTTTAATGTGTATAGCGGACGTAGCGAGACATACAAATACAGCGATCCAACCTTTATAAGTTTTCGCACCTTGACCTTGAAATGTCTTCAGTGTTACTGGCCCAGCGTTGTCTATTCCAGTGAGTAAGAATGCTTTAGATGGTCTTACACGAGCGGATGGCAATAGTCTCATTAATTATTGTGCACGAACACCTCTGTGTCTCGTGCACACAACGCAGCGAAGAATGTGAGACCTGACTGGAACAAGCCCACCTTCTATCCAGACAGATCTCCGTAGATCAGCGAGAGTCAATTGAGTTCCCCCGTGGAACGTTTTCTGATGCGAATGTTCTATTAGTAGCGTACTTAAGCGTCATGATCTTGGTAAAATAACTGGATTTTTCTGATCATCATCCAGTAGCGAATTCTTTAAGCGACCGCCGACTCTGAGTACTCCATTGTAGTCGACGTAGGGAATCAATTTAGCGAGACAATGATTTCGTTGTAGACAATCACCATCTTTCAGTAGTTTCAGCTCTTGCGAATAGTACTGACTTTGTGTATACTTTATCAGCAAAGTCTTTGCGAGTTCCAGGTCAACTGTAGCAAGTGGTGTGGCCAGTATGGACTGTGGCACTTTTTTAAATTTAGCGATGGCACGTAGACAGATTCCAAGCGTATGAAGTAACGGTGACAACTTAGAGAATTTATCCAGTAGCGTGTATAGCGGGTGTGAATCTGCCTTGTGGATGGTAAAAACCAGACCTGAACGTTCTTCAAGATGTGATTCCGTCTGCGAAGGGATGTCAAAAGATGGCCAGTTTTCTTTTGATTGACTGAGCCACTTAGGTCCCGTCCACCATAGCGAATGCTGTTCTAGTTTAGCTGCTGTTAAACCTCTTGAAGCGCAGTCAGCTGGGTTAAGTTTTTCTGGGACAAAATCCCAATTGACACTTGGTAGCGATTCTTGAATCTTGGTAACTCTGTTGCGAATGTAGACTTTCCATCTAGCTGGGTTGTTTCGTATCCACGTTAAGGATCCAGTGGAGTCTGTCCACAAAAAAATTGGTACATTTTCAAGTTTCAAGACATACTTGACGTAGAGTACCAGTTGAGCGAGTGATACAGCGGCATTGAGTTCCATTCTTGGTATAGATATTGGTTTCAGTGGTGCAACTTGTGTTTTGGCACACACTAGCGAAATGTTGGAGCGTCCAGTAGTGTCAGTAACTTTTAAGTAGACAACAGCAGCCATAGCGAGTTGTGAAGCGTCAGAGAATCCATGTAATTCAATCGATACACCAGTTTTTACATGATTCCAGCGAGGTATCTGAATCTTCGAGATCTGATGTAGTTCATCTCGAAATAAATTCCATTCTTGAAGGAGCAACGGTGATAGCGTAGCATCTCAGTCGAAGTTCTGCAGCCATAACTTCTGCATGAACATTTTGGCTCTCACAATGATCGGTGCCAAAAACCCAATTGGGTCAAACAAGCGAGCAATTTCAGATAAAATTGTGCGTTTAGTAGTTGGAGATGCTTCTGGTAGCGAATAGCCAAACTGGAATGTATCCTGTGTAGAATTCCAGGTTAATCCGAGCACTTTTACTGTGGTATCCCCAAGTTCTCGTGGTGTATCTTCTTGGGTTTCAACTGGAGCGACTTGGGAAAGTAATTCCGTTGAATTACTTGCCCATTCTGCAAGCGGAAAGCATCCTGCGGCACACATGTTTTTAGTTTCGAGAGCAACTTGAATTGCCTCAGCGAGTTCATCTGCGCCTCCATAGATGTCATCAACGTAGCGTGTCTTTGTTAGCGGTTCAACAGCTTTCGGGAATTTATTTCCTTCATCTTCAGCGAGTTGTAAAAGTGCTCTCCCAGCGAGATATGGAGCTGATGTTGTTCCATAAGTAACCGTAGCGAGTGCAAAAACTGTTGGGATGTCATCTTTGTCAAACCAGAGTATGCACTGTAGATGATGATTTTCCTTGTCAACTGCAATCTGACGAAACATTTTAGTTACGTCAGTAGCGAATAGATAGCGATGACAGTGAATGCGAATCAGTACATCACTGATGTCAACTTGGATCTTGGGGCCCACATGAAGTATCTCGTTGATTGATACGCCAGATGTTGTTTTCCATGACCCATTGAATACCACCCTGAGCTTGGTGGTAGTGCTCTGTTCTTTAAGAACCCCATGATGAGGCAACATGTAGCTGTTCGGTGGTAAATCCTTTAATTTTACTCTTCTCATGTGTCCCAAGTCTTCATATTCTTTCAAGAAGTCGTAGTATAACTTCTTGTAGATTGGATCATTATTCAACCGTTTGCGAAGACGTAGTATAGCGTATTGTGCAGCTCATAGCGAGTCACCCAGTTAACTTAGAGAAGATTTTAGCGGCAAGTGAATTACGTATCGACCATCAGACTGTCTGTAGTGTGTATTGACAAAGTGTTGTTCACACTCTTCTTCGTCTTCATTGTATTGTATAGCGAATTCTGTCTGTGGTTCTTCTTGATACCAAAACTTGCTCAGCAAGTCTTGTAATTGATCATCAACAGTGACATGATGACCATAAGCTGTCAATTTTGAAGTAGCGGTGTCTACAGACCCATAGATGATCCAGCCAAGCGTCGTTGACTGAGCGATTGGGTCATTGTCATTACCCTTCCTTATTTTAGCGTTGATTATGTGTGCAGCTAGTGCTGCACCCAGAATGATGTCAATAGGTCGTGATGTTAAGAAGTCTGGATCAGCGAGTTGCAGCCCTTTTATGTGCGGCCATTTCTTGTGAGTTAGCGTGAATGCCGGTAAGTTCACCGTCAATAAAGCAAGCACATGAGCTTGGATAGTAATAGAAGCGTTGTTATGTAGTGAATGCAGCAACATCTGGCATGACCCAAGTTAATGTCCAGCTGACACATTACCAATCCCTCGTAATGGTACAGCTGCCTTATTTAGCGGTATATCCAGCTTCTTAATTAGCGAATGCGTCACAAAGGATAACTCCGATCCTTGATCAATCAGTACACGGGCAGTGCATGTACTTCCTGTTAGCGAATTCAACTTAACAATCGCGGTAGCGAGTAATACATTGAGCGAATGAGCTGAAAGCAAACTAGGTTAGAGAATTCAAAACAAAAGATACCAAAATCGGAACTATTTGTTACCTTGTGTCGATACAGTAGGTTCCTGTACCGATTTAGCGGCAGCCTCCTCATCAATGTGAGTGGACGTATGATGTGGCTTGTGACAGTGGTGGCACCTATCTTGAGTTTACAATCAGCGAAGCGTCTCAAGCAGTTGTAGCAGAGCCGGTAGTGCTGTACGATCATTTTCCAGTTCTGTGGCGACGCCTGTTGGTAGCTTGGGCAGAACAACACAAAATGCTTGAGCTTGCAGATTGGGCACAAGCCCGTCTCACTCGTCTTTTCTTTTAGAGTGAAAGAGGTGCAACTAGCGTCCCCTCTCGAGGTCGATGCTTTGGAGGGGGGAGCGGATTTACTGGATGCACTTCCTGTCTTGTTTGTAGCGGCTGATCGAGAGTACGTCTTTGGTGATGGCGGTCTTTCAGTCACTGGTTTCGATTGAGCTGAGGGTGATCTTGCACCAACACCAGAATTTTCCCAAGCACGTACTTTGGCTTTCAGCAAATCGTGCAGCTGCTAGTAGGTAGGGAATTCATTAAAGAGTCCCCGCGAGGCCATCCACTCCACTCGTAGATCTTCAGGTAGACAGTGTACCGTTAAGCGAATCAAGAATGGAACTGAGTCGCTGATTGGAACTCCCAAAGCGGCGATAGCGCCCAGTGACTTCTTGTTAGCGAGTAACAGAGCGTCCAGTTCAGCAGCGGAGCGACTAGTTAGCGGTTGTCTGTACAGCAAATCTACGACGTGCATTTTGAGTAATCTGCGTGGGTTGGTGTAGCGAGTATTCAACAATTCCCAAGCAGATTGAAAAGCATCATCAGTGACTTGTATATTAGCGATTAACAAAGCGGCTTCACCTTTAACCTGGGTTTTCAAGTAGTGCATTTTTTGTGAGCCGGTTAGCGAATCTTCCTGTATCACTAGCGATGTAAACAGATCCTTGAACGAGTCCTATTCATCATATGTGCCCTGGAAGGACGGCAATTTTATTTGAGGCAAATTTGATTTGTGTGCTCCTTCAAAATACGCCGTTTGGTCGTGATTAACGCCCTGGGCTTCTGGAACAGGCACTGGAGCGGGTTTCGCAGCGATGAGTCTCTCAGCGTACACTTGACTAGCGGTACCAAAAGCGTTACCTGTCTGGTATTCATTCTCTACGATCTCTGGTATCTCATCGAAAATTCTCTCATGCGTTGTGTTGGAGCGAGTCCACAAATCATTCAAGAAAGCGAGTTCAGCGTCAATAGCGGGTGCACCTTGGGTAGCGAGAATGGCGTCGGTCAACCGGTTGGACATATTACGCATCGTATCGACGCGGTTCATTTGTAGAGCGACTTGAGCTTCAGCGGCCATCTTGTTTCAACGTTGCACACACAAAATGGACGCGACAAGTGAAACCGACGCTAAGTTTTCGATAAAAAAAAAATACTAAATGTCTCTTTACACCGGTGTGTAAATTGATCAGCCCGGGCAGCACTCTAGCAGTGCTCAGCAATGTCTACGACACTTAGCGATTATCACTGCACAAACTGACCACGCACTTTTTCTCACAAAATTTTAATTCAGATATTAATTACGCGTGAATGACAATTTATTTACTCTCAATAAATAGCAGCCTTAATTTACTGATTAAATATTGAGAGTAATTAGCTGAGCGATTTAGTTTTATTTAACACCAAGGAACACTTGTGATTAGAGAAGCAGTTTTAGGACCACGAGGTAAACTGTACTAGAGCACGTTGTAGAATAGAATGATGAGACGATGGCTTCTTCCTTCGTTCCCGCTTGGAGGAGATGATGACAGCATGGCTGTCCCAGCGAATTTTCCTATTGGCTTAAAAGCGCGCAAACAGGAAACAGTTAGTAGCTGATTTTTCTTATCGGCAGCAATATAATACGAATCATCTTATTGGCCGGCTAATAGCGGGTTCTCATGCAGTTTTTACACGGTCATGAGCAATAAATAACAAGTGTCGGGCCTACATAGCGAGTGACCCGGCACTATTCTGACCTTGAAGTCAATAGCGAATTCGGCAACTCTCAGAATAGCGAAAATGCACGAAGGACTTGAAATTAATCAAGCTCGTGAGTGAACACAGAGTATAACATAAAAATATGTCACCAAAGTCATATATATATCGCACATGTACCCGAAGTTGATGTATAACATTTAAATTTTTGAGATGGTAGAATCTATATTTATCAGATGTCGTCAAAGTTACACTATATCATGAAAATTAAAAAATAACACTGGAATATCAATAAATCGACTAGAAAACTTAGTGTTATATACCTCAGGACAGTCAGTAGTAGCTGTATATACGTAATATATATCGGCCATTTTGGAGTCATCAGAGACTGAGTTAAACATATAAATATATATATATGTAATATAACGGACTTTTGAGGACACGGTTGTGTCTACAGTTCTTATCCGATCTTAATGAAATTTTCTACACTTATTTTATGTGTAATTACCACGGTCAAGTTCGAAGATGGGCTGAATCGGTCGATTAGTTTAGAAGTTATAGCTGTTTGAAATTTTAAGGATTTTCCGAAAAAATTAGATTTCAATCACTTTTAAAGTCCATATAACTTTAAAACTAAAACTCATACATAATTTCTGTAAAAAGTATTTTAAAGCTTGACTAATAAGCTTTAATTTATGACCTTAAACTTTATATTTTGACCATTTCTTCCAATAATTTGATAGCCTTGAAAATTTTAATGGAGTCAAAAAATGTTGAAAATATGGTTCTCATTCCACATAATTTATGCTTGTCCCATTATAATCCGGTTTCGTCAGTTGTATTTTACTATGCACAAAATAACCTGTAAATTTCACTGCTATTTTATATTTTAAAAGTATTTCTTTTATTATTTATGATGTATCGAATGTACCTCTAATCCCTATGATTATCACTGGTCTTGTCATTACGATAGCGCCGACAAATCTTAACGGATCTCAATGAAATTTCTTACACTTATTCTATAGGCGATTACCTTGATCAAGTTCAACGATGGGCTGAATCGTTCAAATAGTTTTGAAATTATGACTGTTTGCAATTGTCATGATTTTTCGTAAAAATCAGTTTTTAATCACTGCTAAAGTTTATATAACTTCAAAACTAATATTCATAGGCAATTTCAGTAAAAAGTATCTGAAAGCTTGTCTCATAATCTTTAACTAATGACCCTAAGCTTCATGTTTTAACTTTTTCTTCCAATAATTTGTTGGCCTTGAAAATTCTAATGGAATCAACAAATGTTGGAAATATGGTTTTTATTCCACATAATTTCAGCATTTCTCATTATAATCCAATTTCGTCAGTTGTATTTTATTGTGAAGAAAATAACCTGTATATTTCACAACTATTTTATATTTTAAAAGGATTTCTTGTGTCACTAATGATGTTTTCAACGTACCTGTACGTCCTATAATTATAACTGGTCTTGCTATCGTAATAGCGATTACAATTATGATCTCATACTAATTAAATTTTCTATACTTTGTTTACGTGAAGGTTAATTTGGTACATTACCTATATAATGTTTTGTCAAATCAACTATCTGAAGTTCTCTATCGAAAATAGTCGTTGTCTTTTTTTACCCTCACTCTTAGAAAACGAGCCTAATATCATATCGTGACTATACAATACCATAAATCACAAGATAGGTATATATGAAACTTTTTATATAGATTAATTGGAAAATCTACCTTCCATTTCGGCTGCCGAACGACCTTTTTTATTTAAAGTGGTAACTCAATTAGATCTAATAGAAATCAACTGTCAAAATATTAATTTGTATTTTTTTAATACTTTTAATCAGGCTTAGATTATAGGAAACTGGTATGGAATAAACTGTAAAGTTTACCATAAACACTGAAATTGGTTTTATCTTTCTAGCTTTAAAACCAACAAAGATATATCATTTTGAAAAAATGTAGTTTCTGGACACTTTTTTTTAAATAGGTCCTCAAATAACTAAGATATAGAGCTAACATCTACTGGATCAACTACTATTAGCATCCTCTACAATAGAGCATAGGTTACGATATAGGTTCCTATTGGGGGCACTTTTGCTATGGAAGTACGGCTAGACCCTTTTATATCATATGTTCTAATTACGCCCATCTTTTTCCGTTTTACGAACTTTATTTCGCGCGTTGCTATCCCGATGATGGCTGAATAGAATGTAAAATTTATGTATTATTTATTGTGGGTTTTATTTTCTTTTCATCAACTAGTAAAATGATAGATAAGGTTTAGCTACCATTCGTGTATTGGATGAATGGTTTTAATACTTACAGGTTATGGAGGGACTGTTTTATTAAAAGGTTTTTTGAATGATATTCAGGTAATAAATGAAGAATCCAGGTTAGTTAATCTATTAAATTAAATAAATGAAATTAAATATAAATTAAATAAATTGCAAGTTAGACCCACGAAGTAAATATTATAATTGTTACCTGGTAATGTTAATTATAATCAGATTGATTACGATATTTAATTATATCAAAATAATAATTGCGGTAATTTATTTAAACAATACTTGTATACATATTTTTTTGTTCAATTATTTGCCTTTGTAAATAAATACAAAACGATTAGCGTGGTAATGCATCAGCAGTTATACGTTAGGTAGGCTATATCGTATGAAATGGTATTTATAGCTACAGTATCGATTTATTACGTTTCGAGTGTAAACATTAGGGGACTGAGTGATTACTTTCACTTTCCGGTGTGGACAGATGGATACAGAGGAAGCGGGATGAAATGATTGGCGCGCTGTCTGTGGAGCATGCGCGCTCGCAGTTTATACTTTACTTTCGCTTTCGCTGGAGTCACTATACTTTAAAGTGATAAAGCTGCTGTTGTTTTGCTGCATTTATAGGTCAGGAAAGTATTCACGTACGCCGAGCCGGGCCGCAGAAAGAATCTCTGTTACAATGTAGCTCTGGCAATTGACTTCCGTTGCCGGTGCAATTTTCTTTCAATCAATGGCTGATTTCCGGTGATCTGTAATATATCGAAAAACAGCACTTAATATGTCCACTATTTTCTTTTCAGGTTTTTTTTTTTTTTAATTTACAATTTTTAATTTATTCTATTTTTCTTTTTTTTTAGTATCTGGTTATTATCAGATTTCAGTTTTTATTGAGCTCATAAACAAGAATTTAATATTATCTGGAGTAATTAAATATTGCTCCAGATTTGTTTCTCGACTCTCCTTTTTCCAAAGGGATTAATTTTAGTCGGTTATTATTATATTTGTTCAAATAGCCACTGGGTGGATAGTTGAATAAATATAAGAGGAAATGTAAAATTATACACCACAGGTCAATACGGGTGTTATCCCAGTTCGCGAATTAAGATGAATATTTTATTCGTACTTACGGTTATAACAGGTAAACCAAGTCACAAAAGTTTATGAACGTTGTATGTGCGTTAATATGTTGTTACTCCGTAGAGTTTATTATAATCGTAGAAGACAAATAAAGTTATGATAGACAGCAATTTTAAGTACGACATGAGTATGAGAAAAGGTAGTTACGATGCGCTTGATCTGTGCTCGTGACGTCACGTCAGGTGAAAAGCGGGGGGTCATTCTATAGTCTGTAAACTATAATTTTATAATGATTTAATATACCAAGTTATATGAAATGGTTCTCAACCTCTTTTTTTTTGTTACAGTCAGAAGACTTTGAGTATTTAAAGTTATGTTTTAATGCTTTTTAGCGTTTATTTATTTTATTTGTTTGAAACTTTATTAAATTTTTATATTTGCAAAATATGTACGTAAATTTGCGGTTTTTCAGAGATTTGGTTTACATGCTGGTAGCATGGTCAGTCGATTAGTTATCTAATGTGTCTGATGCATGATAACTGACGATTTGACTTAATTAGTCAATATATAATTTGTAGATCATTTAATGACCTGTACAGTTCTAATGACTGTACTGGAACTAGAGCTCCATTTTTCCAGGTCTGATAGCCAGAAGAGCTTATATAATTATTTAAACAAATTTAAAATCAACATTATTTTATTTTGGATGCCAGAAGGGCTTAAATTATCAGATTCCTGGTAACTGTGCGCATGAGGTGATCACGTGCACAGGTTCATTGGTATTTTTCCGTCGAATCGATTTTAATATTTTATTATTTATTCAAATAAAGAATAATTAATTTAAAGGTATTTTATTTATGTGGTGAAGCCACAAAATTATTGACAACAATAACATTTTTATTAAATACTTGAATATGGTTTTATAGTGACGCCATATAAACAATATTTATTTATACAATGTTTTAACGATGCAGTAATTTCTTGGATTATGGTCTGAAGCGGTGAAGCCGTAAACAGACAGGTTTAAATTATTTAATTAAATAATATTTTATTGCTACTCAAAATTATTTATAGGATTATTACGAGAGTGGTAAAACAGGTGAAATCTGGTAACTCTGAGTCATTGAGTTTTTCAAGTTTTGGGTGAAAATAATTTTTCATGCGTGATACCGCGAGTCGGATTACGTGAACTATTGGAATGCGACGCTAAGAGTTCTGAGAACTATATTTTTTTGGATGCGTCTTATTTAAAATTTATTTTGAGTGACGTAATATTTTTTCTGTAGAATTTTAGCAATTGTTCAGAAGGAACATTTATAATTTTATTATAATTTAATTATTGCTCAGAAGGAGATAACCAGAAATTATAATGATTTTAATTTTATTGTTAGATGATTTTAATTATATAATTAGATAGATGAAATTACTTCTAAAGCTAAAATTAGCGAAATAAATTACTTTTTTCTAAACAGAGTATGATAATGATTTTAAGTAATTAACAATGTTTAAGGTGCAAGTTAAGCTTGCATAAAAGTTGAATTTATATAGGTCATAGTTGCTGAAATAAATTATTATTAATATTGGTTGGCCAGGTGATTTTAAAGATTTTATGGATTTTATAATATTATTTTATATTTTATTTATAGCAAGTAAGAATTTAAAGTATGCCGGCGCTATGTGAAAGAGTGAGTCCGGGCTATTGTGATTCTAGGAGTTTAGGCGTAGTTATTTTAGATTTTTAAATTTTCAAACTTTCAAAATCCAATTAACGAATTAATTTTAAATATTAATAGAGCCATATGGGCGTCACTGAGACAAAAGTTGAAGTGAAGCTAAGTATGAGAATAATGATTTTACTTTTTAAAGAAGTTATGCAAATACGATTAATTAAATTTTTAATTTAATAATAATAATAAGGCCATGTGGGTCCTACTTTAGGCGCCACTGAAACGAAGTTGAAGCAAAGCCGAACGTGGGAGTAATAATGTTACTTTAAAGAGGCTATTTAAAATTAATTAAATTTTCTAAGTATTTTTTTTTTAATGATAGTAAGGCCATGTGGGCCCCACGTTGAGCGCAACTGAAACGAAGTTGAGGTCCACTCCCTCTGATAGGGGTGAATCAACCGTCCGTTACCCATTTAAATTAAATGGGCCCTTGTCCTTTTTAGCCAGTAGGCTAATTATTTGGTAATTGATCCTGGATCACCCGGTTCGTAGGGACCAGACGACCGTTTGATCTTGAGATTTTTATGTATGCCGAGTGCATATAAAGGATCGGGATTCGTGGGGCCAGGTTATATATAACTGATATAAATATAGAATACAGGTACTTGCATAATAAATAATAAAGATGGAATAAGATTAATATTAAGCACAAAGGATTGCAAAAGCCATAATAATAGTGTTACTATACTTACCTAAGAGCTGGAGATTCACAGGTGCAGATTAAGAATAGATTAAAAGCGAGAACAATTGTGATCTTAGCATCACAATTGTTGATTAAAAACCACAAGCAGCTGGATTACGGGGTTGCCGTTTTCTATAGGAATGCTATCGGTTAGGGTGTGCGATCAGGTTCGCACGAGGACGCTGGAAGTCGCGCCTCCACGGGGTTTCCATCTTCTGCAGGAATGCTGCAGGCTATGGTGTGTGATCAGGCTCACACGAGGATGCTACAAGTCGTACCTCTACGGGGCTTCCGTCTTCTGTAGGAATGCTACAGGCTAAGAGGTGTAATCAGGCTTACACGAGGATACGTAAAGGTGTACCTCTACGGGATTTTCATCTTCTATAGGAATGCTATAAGCTAAGAGGTGTGATCAGGTTTACACGAGAATGCTGCAAGTCGCATCTCTACGGGGTTTCCGTCTTCTATAGGAATGCTATAGGCTAGGATGTGTAGTCAGGTATACACGGGATAAGTCAAGGTATATCCCTACGGGGTTCCGTCTTCTACAGGAATGCTGTAGGCTATACTTATCTAAGGAAATGCTTAGAAATTACCAGATAAGCAGGTAAAATTAAAAAAAGGGTTAAAAACGTGAAACTATATTTATTATAAAAACATAATGAAAAGTGAAAGTAAGTGAGTAATAAAGACTGATTATATTCGGCGCGCAGGCCTTTTTATAGATTCACGTCGGTGCTTATGCGCCGACGAGATGCGCATCCCTTCCATTAAAATAGCAAATGGAAAGGGAATATCAAATAATAATAATAATTATATATGTTAGCAGGTAATAGCGGTAACATATGATAAGTTTATCTCGGTGACAGTCTATTATCATGGTATAATAATGAGGTGTCATCAACCTCGTTACACTGATATAAGAATAATACAATTTCATGTCGATTTGCAACTTATTTGTCTATTCGTACCGAGCGGATGTACGATAGATCGTCCCGTTCAGTGGCCCTGCGTGGCGTTAGGGTAGGTCCGGAATTTCTGAGCGAGAGAGATATTGGGTCGGTGAATATGGGCCCTCGAGAAGATCGTGTTCTTTCTCCGTCTTACTTTAGGTTTACTATGACTTAATTCACTAACACTTGAATGCTGGAGAAAAAGAACAGTAAATGAAAAGAAGAATGTATTGTAACGCTGGGGATCGTTATCTCTGTACTGATGGTGTTGGGGTACAGATTTTGTGAGTCAATTCACCCCGCTAGCTCAATCTAGAGAGACTCGTCTGTTAATTATACCCAAACTGGCCTTACAATTTAAGCTATGACTAATACTTAGCCTAAGTAGTTCGGTAGTTGATGTCCTTGGTGTTCTTGGACGTGGCTTGACCCTCGAGAATCGCCTCCTTGGATCGGTGGTTGGAGCAGTAGAAAGCTTATAATAACTTATTGAATAAGTGGGCAGGATAGCGCAGATGAATTCACTCAATACTGGTATCCTTTGTTAGATAAGATTTTATTTAACGAAAACTTATACTAACGCCACTTCACTCACACTATCTGTTACTGGTTACTGCACCTTCATATGCAGGAACTTCTATTAATTTATTCAAATAACCCGGGTGTATATAATAACAAATATGAATTATTATATACTATAAACAATGGTAATAGTATATATGAAATAGTTACTTATCAAACTATTACTGACACTAGCACAGGTTACGAAACAAATATGGTCTGAGAATAAATTAATAAGTATCTTGTTCTATTACTCAAGATACTTCCGTTCATCAACGACTATAAGCGATCATGTCTAAAGCTGGGTACGCAAAAGCCGACGGCACACGTTGGCGCGTCCTTTTATAACCGGTACTGCCATATTGAATCATGTGACAGTGACATGACTGACATGTGACAGTCCCTTATCGATGATACACGGAGGCGTACGTTTCACCATCGTAACAGTATATAAAAAAACATATGTAGTATATTGACAGGTTAAATTTTGCAAAAATATGATAGTGATCTTACCCCAATGGGTTGATGTACCTGCACACACACTCACTCTAAATTCACCAGTTTGAATTTGTGTACACAGGAGTTTTACAATGTTTTATGAGAGTATTTAATTGAGATTCACAGGTTGAATCTTTTCACACAAACGCACTGCACGCTGAACCGAAAGGCCGGCTTTGCTGTCAAGTAAATTTTTGATGATATATATGTAGGATTCATGGTTGGGGAAAATCACTACTTAAATTAATAGACTCAAAAGAATTAAATATTAACGTGATATTTATTGATAACAAAATATGAGGAATAATTGTACAGAGCGAAAACGTGCGTGACACGGTTCAGTTGCTCGAGAGTGTAAGTATATATGTGTATATAAGGCTCGCGCCGGCGTCTACACACGAGTCTCGCCGAAGTCACCCGAGTAGGACTCATAATCTTGTGTAGCTATCGCTACATATATAAATATTAGGGTGGCGCAAAAAAACCGACTATTTTTTTTCCGATCCCGCATGAAAATTTTTTGGTTTACGATGTTTTGAGAAGCCTCTCCAAAAATCAGCTCGATTAAAAATTTTCAATCGGTCGCTCACGAATTTTGAAAATATCAAAAATGATGGAAATTCGGATTTTTATTTCTAAATTTTTTCTTTCTCGTGGCAGCAATAGTCTATATTTGTGAAATCATGACTACGCTGAAAATATCAGCCCAAAATTTAAATATTTAAACCTTGCTCAAGAATTTTGAATGTTTCCGAGTGCTGTCTTTTGGACATTTTTGAGCGACCCTTAAATATTAATAATAAAGCTTCTCGATTTTTTCACCATCAATTTGCATGATATTGAATGAAAAAATAACCCGAGAAATAAAAATTTCAAGTTTTTTTACATACTTTTTATTTTTTAATTCAATTCGTTGGTTTTTTCGCTCATTCAAAACTTACCAAATTTTATTGTTTAAGATTGTCCTGTATATTTTTGGTTATGCACAAGTTATATTTAAGTGAAATGACAATAGTTGGGTTTTAAAAAAATGTAAAAACTAATTCAAACTCCCAAGCGGCACATGTCGCTTTTTAGTATTAATTAAGATAACAATTTTCGTTAACTTCAAGTTAATTGTAGAAGTTTACATAAATTCAACAAAATGAAGAATTTCAGAACTTGAATATGTTACCGTAAAGTTATCGAGAAATCGTTAACAATCCGGAATGGTTAAAACAGTTAGCAATAAGTTATAAAAAATTGTATTCTAAAAGATGATAATTTTACAATAACAAATAGTCGACATTTCTTGGATATCATTTCGAGCATTATCGCTGGTCCTTTATACGTTAACAAAAAGTCAGATTTAAAAGTTACCAAATAATTACTTTTAATGGAGTACCTAAAAGCTAACATATATTGAAATATGGAAGGTCAAAAATGTTAACTAATAATTTACTTTAAGTTAACATAATGATCGCATAAGCAGTGTAGATTTCAAAAGTAGGATTAATAAATAATTGTCCATCTCTTGTTGAATTAATGTTACCTTTCTCGACAGTAACATATTGATTTTATTATTGTTATTGAATAGTACATTTGTATTCCAGATGGTGCAATAAAAGTTGTTGACTTTTTGTTGAATGTAAGGTAACAATTGATGACATGATTACTAATTGTCAACTGTAATATAACAAGAAGTCAACATATTTTCGTGTCGCTTGAGTATGGTATACTACTCGTAAGTGCACAAAAAAAAATTGTTTAGTTTTTGTTGAATTTAAGTTAACAATTGGTTGACTTAAATTTATGATAACAAATTGTTGTTTTAAGTTTATCATTAAGTCAACAATTTTTATTGTGACGCTTGAGCAAGAGATTAAGGCTAACTTATAACTAACTTTTAGTTAGCATTCCCATTTATGGTAACATCTAGTGACCTTTGGGTCGACAAATAGAATCTTTTGTTTTAACAACCGCGTTAGCGTTGAGGCTCTTGCCATGTCAGCCATTTTATCTAGAGTGCGTCAGAAGTGTGTATCTGAGCATGGATAAGCTTTATCCTCATGAAATAATGTATAAATAGATCTTTTAATTAAAAAAATAACAAGACAGGCAAGTATAAATATATTGTTTTTTAAATCTATTTAATTTGTTCTGTTTTGGGGATAAAAGCTTCACTGAATCAGATTAAAATTCAATAATTATTATGTAAATGATTTCAGAGACAAGAAATAAGCAAAATCGGAGGTAAAAATCCGCAAAAAGATACAAAAGCCATCCTGAATTATTTGTTGACTAATAAGATCGCGGCTAAATCGTCGTGGACTGGTATTCACGGAGGAATGAAGATTAAAGATACGGCTTTTGTAAAAATTTTCATTGGTTAGTGAATATCTTTATTTAGAATCGTTAGTGCAAAATATAACTGCTATCATCTAATTTAATTAATATTTTAATAGATTTTTTGGTATCAAAGTATGGATCTAGTCATGCAGAAACTAAAGATAAAGTGGAAGATAGAATTAAAGACTGGTTTCAGCGAGGTAGTGATCGTTTGAAGGCAGAAGAAAAAAAAATCAAGCATAAATCGTATGGTAAATTTGTCGCCGGATAAAAAATACCAACAATATATAACTTCAATATGTAGCTAAAGATCAGAACGGTTTTCACGCAACGCAAATGAAAAAAAGTATGTAATTAAACTGTATCAGGAGTAATTCCGAAGATCAGGAGTGACCTACAATTTTCAGCTGACGTCCTAACACCGATTCGAAACATTTTTGAAATTTAGATCCGGTATATTATTTACTTTTCATTTTGGTTTTAGTATTTTCATCCTACGAAAAATGTTTCGATCTTTAGGTACATACTTAAGTAACATTGTATACAATGTAACTTTGGTATATAAACATTTATAGCTAAGAATTATTCAAGTATATTTGCTCTAAGAGTAAAAAAAAAATTAAACATCGATAAACTTCTAACAATCAACAGTTACACATCTAAAAGGCTCAATTCATTTGAGAAAGAAAAAACCAAGCATTGACTCGGGGCAAGTAGTAAGTTGAAATAGGAGATTTAACAGTACAATAAGTATTATCATAAATATAGCATTCATTGCTTTGATTAAAAGTTTTGCGTGTTTTAAAAAATGTTGTGCCAAGTTTCCATTTTGTTTTAATATTGAACAATCTAACTGTGATCTTATGCTGTGCGTAAATAATACTATCACATATCATTGATATTAAAATAAGTTGGAAAAAGCTAGGCTGTCATATATATTACTTAAAAGAAATATAAATATTTTTAATTTGAAGGTCAAGTCATAGTTCTAAATCATAAATATAAGGTATTCTTTAATTTAACAAGAAAATAACTACGGTGCTAAAGTTTTAATTACTACAATTTATAAGAAAAAATTTTATTAACATACAAGTAGTTATAAGTAAGAGTTTCAAAAGTACTGTTACAATTATCTTAAATAAGGTAAGAGACCCAAGTACCCGATAACTCATGTATTTGTATATCTATATCTACTAAGTTTTACTAAATATAGATATTCAAGTACATGGAGTGATCGGGTACTAGGTCTTTTACAATTATTTTGCATTAATTACTTTGATTAAAAATGTTGCGTGTTTTAAAAAATATAATGCTAAGTTTCCTTTTTGTTTTAATATAGAAACATTTACTGTGATCTGATGCGGTTATTATTTTCAAAGCGAAAATAATCCTATCACATATTATTAATATTAAAATAAGTTGACAAAAAAATCTACACCGTCATAGATATTAATTTGAAGAACCATAAATGTCGTAAATTAAAAGCTAAAATAATAGTTCGATATTATAAATGCAAGGTATTTTTTTATTTGATCAAGACAATTACTATGGTACTGAAGTTTTCTTTACTGCTATTTATAAAAAAAAAGTTGATTAAAATAGTAATAGTTGTAAGTAATGTGTTCAAAAGTACTGTTAACATTATCTTAAATATTGCACTAATGACTTTGATTATAAGTTTTGCGTATTTCAAAAAGTATTATGTCAAGTATTTTTTTTTCTTAATATAAAAAATGTGACTGTTATTTCCTACTGTGATAACTAATATTAAGATTAAAAGTTAAAAAATTCAGCTGAACGGCCGTTACCTTTAATTTAAAATAATGATTAAAGTATATCATTATAAAGAACTAATTTTTTTAATTTAAGTGAAATCATAACTGTGATGTTAAAAATTTAACTTTGCATACATTTTTCGAAAAACGTATATTGATATACTTGTAAGCTTAAGTAAAGATTCTAAAATATTATTAGTATAATTGTAATAACTATTGTGTTACAATAACAGTCATATATTATTTTAATAAAAAGTTTCATATATTTTATAAAATATTAGTTTTCTTTTATAAATTATTATTAATTATTACTAATTGGATACATGTATAAAATTTTTGACACTGATGTAAACAGATTGTGCTGTTAAATTTTGTCTGCACGTAAATATTCACGGTACATATTGTTTATTTCTATTGTCGTAAATTTTGTAAATGTATTTAATTATAACTATATATACCTATGTACGCCTAAATAGTAACGTTAACTTATAGTCATCGATAAAATAATTTTTAGATAACTCAATGTTATCTTTCAGTTCACATTATGTTATTGCAATGTGCAACAAATTTTTAAATTAATATTGAAATAATAGTCATTATTAAGTCAATTATGAAATTAACCAAAATTTACTCATTTTGACAACAAAAAGTAAAAATTTGGTTTTCAAAAAGTTATCTTTTGGTTATCTTAAATATTACATTTTATAATCATTTTGTAGTTAAAATTTTTCTAACTTATATATGTTATCAATTTGTTACTTTATGGGATGACTTCTTGTAAGGACATTAGAAATACATTGCGGTAGAAAATTAGTCGACTTTTTGGAAGTGATGATGGTTAACATTCAACTTTTGAAAGTTAACTTTTTCGATGCCTATATGTTACTGGTGTGCCGCTTGGGGCTATTAGTTACATATTATCAGTTAATATTCAAAATTCTTGAGCGCCGTTCAAATATTTAAATTTTGGGCTGAAATTCTCAGCGTAGTCATGATTTCACAAATATACACTATTGCTGCCACGAGAAAGAAAAAAAATTTAGAAATAAAAATCCGAATTTCGATTATTTTTGAAATTTTCAAAATTCGTGAGCGACCTCTTAAAAATTTTTTATCGAGCTGATTTTTGGAGAAGCTTTTTGAAACTACAAATCGTAAACCAACAAATTTTCATGCGAGATCGGAAAAAAAATAGTCGGTTTTTTTTTGCGCCACCCTAATAAATATATATATTTTCTTTTAAGGGTTTTATTAAAAGCATTAACTATTCCCGAACAAGGACTCTGGTTGCCAAGGCAGTGGACGTCACGTGAAGGAGTTTAGTTAATTTTAATGCGAACTCAAATGATTTTACTTTAGGTATCAAACCTAGTAGTCCAGATGCCTAGGCGTAGGACCTCACGAGCAAAGGTTTTAAAAATAAAATTTCAAGTCGCGGAATTAAAATTTAAAATAAAAGAATTGAAACTCGATTATCAGTCTAGGACCTCTGATTGCCTAGGCGTAGAGTGTCACGAGAGCGAATTTCGAAGTTGACTCCGTGAGTCTTACTCGCGGATGGATCCGACAAAGGTTTTGATTACAGAAATAAAGACTTTTGATTTTTAATTTTAAAATTAAATTTCGCTTATCGATCTAGTACCCCTGGTTGCCTAGGCTGTGGAGCGTCACGAGAACGAACTTTTGGAATCTTACTCGCGGATAAATCCGACAAGGGTTTTAGTTGCGGTGGTAATGACTGACTTTGATTATTTTTCATGGGTTTATACAGCAAGGGTTTGATAGAAAAGAGAGGCTGAATGATGTCACATCTCTAAGACAAAAGTGGGTTAAAGAAACGGAAGAAAAATAAAATAGAGACGTTTTGATTTTTGGACAACTGTGAGGGAAATATGAGGTTCAAAGGGTCACGAAATTTGATAGTGACCGGATGCAGATAAAAAAATAACTCCGTGGTGGACCGTGGGACACCTTAAAATAATGTCTCTTCGACAAATATATGATGACATTTATTACCAATAGTTTAGATGTCCTCAAAGAAAGTAATTTTAAAAAACAAAAATCAAGAGGGAAAAATTTTCTTATGGTGAAAAAGGGAAAGAGAGGTTTCACGGGGTACCGTGAGAATTGGTCTCCATATCAAATATATGATGACTTTTATGATCAATATATTACGTACTCTAGAAAAATATAATTATTTTAAAAATTAAAATCTAGAGAAAAAATTTGGGTGATAGAAAAAGGTACCGAAAAGATCCATTGGGTACCGTGGGACTTGTTGGTCATAGTCATAAAAATTAGAGTCGAACTAGATTAAGGAAATATTCTGATGAATTTATGTGACATTTACGGTGATCTAAGGGACTCGCGGCAAACATCTGGAAAACATTGAGTCGGTGAACTCATTGCAAGGGACCGGCTATTACAGGTAGCACGTAATATTACCACAACGACAAAATATCTTTGTCAATAATATCCTGGGAAAATAACTCTAGCAAAAATACCTTAGGAAATATTATCTAATGACAAAATAACCAAAATAATAACAACCAGCGTAATAACATCAAAACGATTAAAAAACTTATGCTAGTGTAAAATATATAGTCTATGCCAACATCACAAATATCGAAACACAATATGTATTAGAGAATTAAATAAATCATTTTATTCAGATAATAAATCTATTATATTAATAATAATCAAGAAAACTATGACAATACTAATGAGTATCTTAAGTAATAAGTAGAGGTAAAGATTATTATAATCATGTTTCTAAAGTGATGGCACCAACACTTAAATCAATATCGATACATCAAAACAACAAATGCATTGATCATTATAATTTTACAATGCGACAAATGTTGCGATTATCAATAAATATTAATGATAATAATAAGTAATATCAAATCCATATTATTAAATCGAAATGACAGTTGCAACCACCTCAAGATATTCTAGAACATCAACTGTTTCATTATAGTTTTCAACAATACGTTCTAATCGTGCAATATTTTCAAAATATTGGATAAATTCTTTTAGTTCTTGCTTGATATTAACGATGCTATTTGAAGATATTAATAACTCATAAGCCATGATAACTTTATCCTATAGCACGAAAGATAGTGCAATAAATTTTTTAATATTTAGGGCGAAATGTTCATCATCAGAATAACCTTGTTGGAAACCATATTTTTGAACCTTACGCCAAATACATTGGGCGAAATGAAAATGACACCCATGTATTTCAGTATTTGGAAATATTTCATCAAAAGCATCAATAAAACTTTTTTCATAATCAACCATTAATGATAATGGATTTAAACGTGATTCAAAATGTAATAAACATTTTAATATTAATGTATATGATTTTTTGGGTTCGTTTTGTGTTAAAACATATACAAAAGGCATCAATTTATTATTTTTTAATCCGTGAATAGTGTATAACTGCTTGAATATAGATGGAACTGTGCTAAACGTACCGTCAGCAAACCATTTGTCACATGAGGAAAGACGTTTCAAATTTTGTCTTGTTGCAAAAATTAAAAATCGGCTGTTTGGAGATTCGATGTAATCCATCAGTAAAAATTGTTTATTTTTAAGTGTTATTTGAAATGTATCTGGCATTATAAGTTCATGAAGTGATGCTGGTGTTGGAAGTTGTGGATTACATTTTGATCTTGTTCTTTGGACAGTACGAGTAAGATCAGAAACACTCTGTAATTTCACAGCTACAGTTTTCGAAGTAGTCGCAATTGAAGAATTTACAATTGATACAGTGCTTTCATTGGATTCTTTAGCCTTCAATTTAACAGTATTAATTAATTCTCTCGCAGTTATGAATGTTTTGTCAGGGGCATGTGTATGTTTTTGTATGTTTTTTGAATTAACGATTGTACCTAAGTGATAATATGAAATTATAACCTCAAAATAAATAATAGTATATACCCGTATAAAATTGTTATAATAGGTAAAGATTGTATAAATATTCTAAATTTGTGTATGAAAAATAAATAATTGTAAATAAATATATATTACCAGTTATATCATCGGTTGTTGTTTTAATTGAACATTTGCAATGTAATTTATTGTAATAATTGATACACCTCCACGTAATACTAGATTTATTGACATAATGTTTTGAGTATATAAAACCATTGTGTACTAATAATTTTTTTCCTTTTTGGCTGATAATGAATTTAAGAGGCATTTTGAAAAGAATTAAATATTCGATAAATAAATTCTGGTCGATTGACACGATTGTTGTATTAATTGAAAAAGCTAACCATTTAGTGAAAAGTAATGATTGATGTATTGAACCATCAGGTGGGGCAACGATCAGGCTCAGTGTGGCAGTAAATAAAGTCAAATTTAAACATTAATGAGTATATGCTTACCTTATATCAATACGTACACATTATATTATATAAAGTAGTTGTAAATTAAGATTTTTTTAGTCATGATGTTAATGAGATATCATTTTTTAAGGAATTATTCTTTGGTGAAGATGTCTTCAGTTATTATTTTTTTGGTTATTTTGTCGTAAGTTATTGTTTTTTAGGTTATTTCGTTATAAGTTATTATTTCTGAGGTTATTATGTCGTTGGTTATTCCAATCAGATATTTTGTCGTTGTGATAATATTACATGGAACCGAAACACATAGTTTCTTATTTTGTTACTCTTAGTTATCTTTCTTACTCTTTTAACTTGACCATTTGTTTTCACATACTCTTACGATGGGAATTTATAGCGAACCCAAAATGAGCTAGATGAACACATATGTATGAAACAAAGCTTATGTGCTCTCACGCATACATGTATTTGTTCATACATGATAATATATTATTATTTTGGGTGTGCTTTAAATTATCCAAGTTGAGTTGAATTGAATAATTTCAAAAGGAAAAATTTTTTATCCAAGTATTAAAACGGTATACCTCCTACTCGAGGTGGAAGACCACGAGAACAGGTATCCGTTTAATTATGACCAATCGCGACACACGCTATTTTCTAGGTAGCATCTTTTATCGTGTCAGATCGCTGACACTCTCAATAGTAATTCACCCTGGGCTGTCGAATTGGCTTACCCAGGACATAGAAGGTACTATTTATTGAGCAGTAAAAATAAGATTGACTTACTTTGCGTTGAGGACTGAAACGAGTCCGTTCTGCAAACTCGTCGCCGTCGACTCACAGGAACCGCAACATTGCACTTATAACTAACTTATTTATTTAATGGATAGGAAAATCTTAATTCACGACACCAGATTTATATATAAAACAATGAACTGATTTTATTAATTAATAAGTTACTCGCACTGAGCGTTCGACAATGTTATAAATCACGTAATTTATGTACTGGTAAATTACCACGGTTTAACAAGAAAACAATATAAATCAAGAAACAGTATAAAATAAGGAAAGCGACTGTACGGCGTGGCACGTCAACCAAGAGTGACTTCCCTCCAAAAAGGTCCTCTAGTTCTTTTCAGTTGTGGTTGACCAACCTCAAGTTGCCTAGGGAATTGCTAGGGCCTATCCACACTTTAGTGGCTGTAACAGTGGAGCGAAACCACACTCAGTCGCTCGAGTAAAGATCGAATATCAAGTATTAAGTCTTCCCCCTCAGAGATAGCGCCACATAAGCTAAACTGGCCTCGTTTGAATAACGAGCCAGCGCGTATGCCCCTGCAAGGTACTAGACCAAAGTCTGTTCCAGTGGGTCGACTTAGGATCTTCTGAGGTGGAGCATTGCGCCTCCAGGGAATTACAGCAGGCTTCGCCCACCACCTGGTGATGGGGAGCTGCGCAGAGAGCTCGTACGACCAGAAGTCCTACGCACGTTGATGCCTCTTGGTTGTCGCGACGTTGGTTAGTTAATAACTATTCGTTACCGGATTTCTTAAAAGACCGAGGCTCTGATATTGCCTCGTCACAGTATGGTGGAGTGGTAATTTAGGTGTACCGATTGTTACAGTAGCTAGAAGTATTATTTATCTTGATTTTTAAGTATTTAATGAATTTGTAATCGTAAATTGTGAGGAAAGAATCAAACAAATTATATGAAAAACTTACATAAACAACTAATGTTTATAAGTACCAGTGATTTGTCAGGTCTTTTATAAAATAGTGTATATTTTATGTTCTGTAAGTTTTGTATTGTTTTAGTTTTATTTCTTGTAGTTTAGATTTTCATCATTAACATTTTTCGTATCGTAATTTTTTATAGAATTCTGAAGATTTTTTTTTGTCAATTTTAGTTGTTGTTTATGTTTCAATTTTTATCGATGATGTTCTGAATTTTATTTTGGTTTTTCATTATTTTTGATTTCTTTGATTCTTATTCTGGTATAAGTATTTATGCTTTTTTTGCGTAAACTTTATGTTTTAGTCTAATTTCGAAATCTACGATCTTTTTCTAGTTTAAAATATTCGATGTTTGTCTGATTTTCAAATTCACTATCTTTGTCTGTTTTCTATTATATTTAATCTTTTTCTTTGATCTCTAAAGCACCGTGCTCACCACCTGGGATTTGAATGTTCCCAGATACACCTGAAACAGAAAAAAAGCAATTGTAAGGACCGCCAATCAGATTTAGAAAAAAAAAAAACACGAGAAAAGAAAAATAGAAATAAAGAAAATACAATGCTAGTTCTAACACGGTTTAATTTTGATGAGAACTTTAATATTAATTTTTGATTGATCGTTTTTAATTGTATAAAATTAGATTGTAATTTTTGACAGTGTATGTTGTAGAGTTATTTGTGATTTTAAAAAATTATATATGACTTTTATATGAACGTGACTTTGCTTTTTTGATGTTGAAACATCGTTGCTGTCAAACTTCTTGTTGTACCACTTTAATGAATTATCAAAACAATTTGTTAACAATTTTCCGTAATGAAGTATTAAATTCCAAAACAAATGAAACTTTTTGAATGTCAGAAAAGCATAGTTCAAGCCCCCGAGTAATACATTAAGACAAAATTTCATTAATATTTAATTTAAAAGTAAGCATAACATTTGCGGAAATTAACCATTAAAGAATAATGACGGTTCCACAGACTGACAACCCTGTCGGATTCGAATTACGGTAAGTTACCGTAATTTAACGAATATGGCGATCATTTACCGTAAAATACGGTATTTTCGCGGCAAACTTGTTACATCTTACGACATTTTACAGTAGTATATGGTATTTTACGGCGTTTAGGTCAAATATAAAAATTTTACGTAATTTGCGGGATTTATTTTTACAGTTTTGATAGTGCAATAGTTCACTTAACGGTAAAAGTACTGTACATTTACTCCAAATTACCGTACGTTTACCGCAATATACCATATTTCCCCGTAGAATACCGTACCTTGTTGTAAAACACCGTAATTTACATTAAAATACCGTAATTCTTTTGAATACCGTAAATTATGGTAATTACCGTAGTTTACCGCGATTCGGATAGGCCAAGGGAACCAAACTTGATTTAATTTCACGAGATCGACTTCATTTTTTTAGCAGCTTTTAATCTTTTAATTCCTATCATACCATCAGTTTTGTTTGTTTATACCGTTTAAAGATTAATGAAAGTTAATGTAATATAAATCGAAATTTTAAAATCATAAATTCTTCATTTTACCTGAACCGACTTTAACTAATCACTAAGTTTTAATCTACTAAATTCTGAGTGAATCAGCGATATTTATCCTAGCGTATTTTTATGAAAAATGAATTATCAATTTATTTGCGTATGATAAACTCGGAAAGCTCACAATATTTGAACTGATCAATACATATGTTTTATCAATTATTGTTAAAAATTTCAAAAATTACAATAATAACTGAATCACGTTTTTTAAATCAAAGAGTATTATTTTTAATATAAAAATAGTATTAGAAGTGTATAAAGTACACCGATTAAAGGGTTTAGTTATACATCAGTCTCGCAGAATGGTAGTATCAAATAATGTATAAATTGTTGACAGTTTAAGGGTTACGTATTTTACAACCCGATAAATAAATAAACATTTATAAACATAATAATACCAGTAAATAAAATTACGGATCGTGATTTAAATCTTTATATTTAGGATTCTTCAATTCCACTTATTTGGACAACAATGACATTAATAGTGAAACGATAAAGTACATCAAAGAGCACAGTAATAATGTTTGTCCGTCTGAATGTATTGGCTACTATGTTGATATGATAAGTACTTGTTTCAATATAAGCTAATACGTCAAATATTTTGTTATATTCCACAACTGGTGATATTATTAATAACAACACTTGATAATTTAATCTATAACAACACAAATCTTATGCGAGAGTATGTTAAAAACAGGTCTATCAGAGGCCATGCGATTACTAAAGTTTCTCATGGTCTTGAAATATTTGATATTAAGGTAAATTCATAAGAATTTAGTGTGAAACACAGCTAAATATCTAAGACACGTGTCGAAGTTAGTAAGTAACTGAAACCGATATCCCCCTTAAAGCCACACTTTTCCTGCAAATTACCGATAACTTAAAATTTAATTTGCCAGAAATTTATTGCTGGGATTGGACGACAAATTGCCAGCAGAAACTTCTTTCAATTTGTATAGTATGTTATACTCGAATTGTTGTTAGAAAACTAAGCAATAGAGGTCACTGAAGAAAACTTCTGTTAACCAACGCTGGCTATGTGGGATAGTCGGAAATCTAAACAACAGTAAATGACGCACATTTACCATCTTACTAAAGAGAAATTAGCTGAACAAAATTTTAATTTAATTTACTTAAAACATACATTTTACGACAAAATAAAAACGAATTTCTGTTGTAAACACTTAACTCGTTAAATGTAAAATATTTGCATTTTGGGAAACACGGGCGTGTTTGAATTAATTAAGAACTTCATAATTAAAATAAATAAAGTTATAAAGACACATAAACTATCTCTAATAGCTATCGTGACTGCTAGATGTGAGAAAAGAAAGGTGAGAATTAAATGTTGATGTAACGGCAGAGAATTGATGTTTATTTAGTTAATGCTGACTTTCGTAGACATACTGAAACCTCAACTATGATTAATGGAAAGTTTACTAAAGATCTTACTTTCCACTATTGCTGGAAGTCGACCGTGCGATTTCGTTCGCAGTTTCAAGTAGGTATCGGTTTAATGACAATTTGTCATCAAAGTGACTGTCACGGATCTTATACATCACCTTGAATATCCAGATAACGATATTGTTCAGTAAAAGATTTTTTTAATTTGATGACTAATTACTGCTAACCGTAGATTTTTCATCTTCCCGCTACGATATAATTATAAAATGAACCACAACCTGATAATCGAATTGACATCACTTGATAGCAGCAACTTAACTGTGATGAACATATAGTTCAAACTGCATCTATTGTAATCATAGGGAATCGAAATTTGATAACTATTACCGAACAATCCTGACTACAATTTGATGACGAGGCAATGCCAATGTTAATTAGTAGAACACCAATGTCCTGTAGTCCATTTCGGAGTAAATTTTCGTCATAAATTTCAGTAAAGTAAGAGCTAAATTGGCTATCTACGTTATTGCCATAAGCCAAATAAGATTGAACCATATGATCAGTTATTGCTTGTTATTATTTATATTGTTACGGTTGTTTAACAAAAGGCAAAGTTCTCACTAAAACTTTTATCTAAAAACTTTTCCCTGTATAATAGTGATGATCTGAAGAGAAGACAAACATACGGAATATCAAAATTACAATGTAAATAGTTTTTAATTATTTTGATATTGAAATTATAACCTACTGTACGATCTTGAATGCTTGAAGAGTATTCTGCGGTATCCGCTCCCCAGAACAGTAAACGGACTCGACATTTGCTGCCGTTGTTAATGATGACCCTGAGTAGATCTTTTTTTTTAGATCCACGTGAATTTACAGACTTAATACCCTCGATCTGGTCGACGTATCCTCTCAGTTCACTGCAAACAAAAAAGATTTGATTGATTAATGTTTTTTTCATTTTTTAACTTCCCGTTAAGAAAATTGTAAATATTAAAAAATTCGGGAAGTTATTAGTTTCTGTCCGATTTACGAAAATCGAATTTTCATCAGATTTTGACGTTTTGAGGTCCTAGGAAGCTATTCTGACTAATTTCAAGATGATGTCCGAGTGTATGTATGTATGTATGTACGTACGTATGAACGTATGTAAATACCTGTAGCTTTTGAACGGATGAACCGATTTTGAACTTTAAGGTGTCATTCGACGCGGATTGTCAATATCTTGAAGCTGTAAGAAATTGAACTTGATCGGTAGGTCTGGTTCAGAGATATTCCAAAAATGAAATTTTTTTAAAAGTGGTTTTTTCGGATAACTTTTATTGTGCTCGATAGATTGATTCCAAAATGGACTGGGCTCTAGAGCTATATAAGCTGCGTCGAATGCTATCTCAACCATCGAAATCAGTTCATTCGTTCAAGAGAAACCATTGTCGAAAAAATTAAAAAAAAATTTATTTTTTATTTTTTTTGAAATATCTCAAAAACGACTCAATAAATCGAATTTAAAATTCGATCGGCTTTAGAACTTGATAAAACGCGTCGATTGCTATCTTAACCGTCTCAATTGGTTTATTCGTTTGAGAGATACCGTTGGAGAAAAAATGGTAAAAAACTATTTTTTTCGAAAAGAATGGCATAAAAAAGTATTTTCGAGCTCGAAAAGCTCGAAAATGTATTCACGACATAGTTTTCGAGCTCAAGGAGCTCGAAAACAGCGGGAAGTTTAAGGGCTGGCCCGCAGGGTCAACCGATAGACAGATTTTTTTTATTTCTACCATGTTGAGCATGAGTTTCATTAAAATAATAAAGAAATCTTTAATAAATACTGACATGCTGTCATCTTGACTCATCCACTCATTGATTTCCGCTTTACGGGTGAATGTATCAATTAATGATGCACACGCCATGTTTCGATTGATTAATTAAAGTAATTGGTTAATTTTTTTTTCCAGTCACACACGACCGCTTGCACCGAAGACTAATACGCGAAAGAACGAAAAAACCAGCTTGCAAAATTTTTTGACTGCCAAACTATACATATACCACACTATATTCGGTGCGTTCTGGCTAACTAAGTTCTAAACTGAGTAAGATTTCCTATAGTAAAGTCTATTTAACTATACCTATAGATTCTACCCTGATAGCACAGTTTGCTTAGCAAAAGTGTACTTACCCTGATAGCCACCTTAACCGGAAATTAACTACAAGCTACTGCCGTATTCTTAGGCTAACTTGGAGGAAAGTTTTGGAGAGCAAGCAGTTACTTTTATGTTGACAGTAAATTGTCTGTAAACTTGAATTTAATTTGACTACAAGTGTTACTGTCAAAGAATGACGTTAAGTTGGTTGAAAGGTTCATTTCAAATTGACGGCTAGTTTTTCTGTCAAATTACATTCAGATGACGGCAATTCATTTGCATCAACTTGTACGCAAGTATTATCCAGCCGAGGCTTCCCAGAAACTTGTCATTAAGTTAGCCGTAAATGTTTCACTGCAGAACTTGCTATGCAATTATATTTAGAGTGTGGCTATCAAGATAACAAAAGTTTTCTTGAATTTTTCGTCAAATGTCTATCAGCTTCGAGCTTTTCCGGTTTTGACGTCAATTTGTATACAACTTGCTATACGATTTGACGTAAATTTGCTACCCAAATTAGAATGCAAAATCACTTAAGAAGTTGTATACAAGTTGTCGTGAAAAACGGAAAAGCTCGAAGTTAATGGACTTTTGACGAAAAATTCAAGGAAATTTTGAGGAGGGTTATTTTTCTAATAAAAAAAGTTACCTTTAAATTGAGGAAAAATCAATCGCAAATTTTTCTTTCTAACTTTTGCTGTTAAATTGTCAGCGAATTCGGGCAGCAAATTGTTGTAATTTTAATTGTCTAATTACTGTCAATTTTAAGCTAAAGTGGCTATTAGAGGAACTAATTCACAGTTTCCTGAGCCAATATTCGTCAACTTTTGTTGCATGATTTTTTAATGCAACATACTGTGAAAATTGACGGAAAGTTATTCGTAGAAGTTGCTTTTTAACTTTAACTGGCAACATGACGTCAAATCTCGGCAATAGATGTTGGACCAGTTACGTTTTCAAGTTGGTAACAATTTGTGCCAAAATGACAATTGGCGTGGATAGATAATCAAGGTTTGCTCAAACTTCACGCGCTCGTAGCTATCTACCCTAATAGCCACCTTAACCACAAGTTAACTTCAAGCTATTGCCGTATTTTGAAGGTAATTAAAAGGAAAGTATTGGAGAGCAAGCAGTTACCTTCAAGTTGGCAGTAAATTGTCTGTAAACTTGAATTCAATTTGACTACAAGTGTTGCTGTCAAACAATGACGTTAAGTTGATTGATAGTTTCACTTCAAATTAATGGCAAGTGTTTCAGTCAAATAATATTCAGATGACAGCAGTAGAGTTGCATCAACTTGTAAGTGTTATGACCTCCACCTATCGGGAGGTCGATTAATTAATTCTCTATGAATTAATTCGCGTATACTACGGCCACTTCGCCCGGGAGTATTTAAATACTCAGCTCTGGTAGGTTGATTATGAATTGGTGAAAGGCTGTTAAAAAAAAACGAGGTTTTCTAAGTTGGTTGAACAATTTTTAATTGTAAGTATATCTTTGCTTAGTACAACGACGTTCGCGCTCGAGCTTCTGGCTAATTCTGCCTTACAACATCAATCTTAAAATTATTCTAAGTTAGAAGGGGCGTCAGCCCTGGAGACTATGGCGGGGTAAGGTTTTCTTATTGGCTGATGTGGGGACGTAGTCGGGGCCTCATGACGTCACAGAGTATCTCCGCCCCTCGAGGTTGAATCCTCCGTTCCGTGGCTTGGTCGATCGTTTTCTACAGTTGCTACGTTGTCTGGAGTCATGTGGTATTTCCCGCCATTAGGTCCAAGGCTTTCACCCTTACAGATGTTTGGACCGCTCGAATTTTATTGCGGTCGCTAATCGACTTACCCTCCATTACTCAAGTTTTTTATACATAACAGTGTTAAGAAATTTTCTTATTAAAATTCATGGCAGGGTACTTGAATCTCTAGAACTACTTAAATACAAAATACACGGAATTTTTATAAATAACTTACAAATGTCTACAAAACTTTCTCTTAATTTTAACGAACAAAGGATTTCAAACATAAGTTCCTTTTATGGTTTTTCCGTTTATAATTTTATTTTAAACAAGCTTCGAGTGACCAGATGTTTTATTACTCTTATTTATTACTTCCGAAAAACCCAAGAATTTCCCACGATTTATTTAAATATAATTATATTTAAATAACCCGCGTAAGAGATTGTTTGTTAACTCCGCGAGGGGTCATTTCGATCGGGCAGGTGGATCGCGATGGGACATCACATAAGCAAGTATTATCCAGTTGCTTGCTAGAAACTTGACGTTGAATTAGCCGAAAATGTTTCACTGCAGAACTTGCTGAGCAATTATCTTTAGAGTGTGGCTATCAGGGTAAGATTGTAAAACTTAACACATCCATTGGCGTCATTTGTTCTCGAAGCTGACACATGTATAATTAATTAGTGAATAACATTTTATGAGAAAAAATAATTTCATGACATATTGTTCACAGTTTTGTTTGTCTTAATTTGGACCATGCAACGTTTTCTAATTGAATTCTTTTAGAATATAAGTAATCACATCAAACGTCCTTTAAGTTTGCGTGATGAATAGAATTATTATTATAATTATCTGATATATTTATTGTTATACGTAAACATAGATTTCATACATATAGTTGCATGTTCGTTGCATGATATATTTCTGTGTCGTTATGTATAATATATGCTGTGTTCATCCAATCACGTCACGAATAGTTTGGCTTCACATATATTTCATGGATCTTTTATTATAAGGATAATAATCTTTGTACTCAGTCGAGTAAGTACACTAATGCAAAAAATTAAAGGAGCAGAAAAATTTTATAAATTTTTTAGTGATTTTTGGAAGGCTGTAACTTGGTGAGAAAAAATCGTATCGAAAATTTAAAAGAAGCATTTCATAGCTTGAAATCTCTAGTTTAAGTGTATTTTTTTCAAAATTTTTTAAAGGCTCCGATTATTGCGCAAACATGAGAAATACCACGAGCCAAAAAATTTCTAAATTTTTTTTTTTTTTCCGAAGAGCCCACGGACCGCGGAAAAATTCTTTCAACTAAACGAATCCATACATCGTTTAGCAAATTTATTCAGCTTCAATTTGGTTTTTTTTTTAACCTCGTAGGACGATTTGTCGCAGAGATATCAGCCTTCAAACAAAAAATGATCCTTTTGGCTTTGATCTTCGATATTTCAGGTACCAATGATCGCACAGAAAGTTAAAGGGTGACGTTGAAAACTTGAATAAATTCCCTACAAGACCCTGTCATCATTTTTTGAAAAAAAAAATTTTTTTTATTTTTAACATCCATTAGAAGAAAGTACAAAAAAATGACTTTTTTTGGTTTTTTAGTAAATCAACCGCTACTCTGCAAATATCGATAAAAAAAATAATGTTGCCAGGGACTTTTTTAGCTTAATGTACCCCCAAGACCCCTGTAAATTTTTAAATTGATCTATCGAACCGTTTTCTGGGAATCATCGATCGAAGTTTAGCTAAACAATTAAAGGAGCAAGTTTTGTTCCTTTAATTGAGTAATCATAATCAAAATGAAAAAATTTTTTTTTTTCGACTTTTCTCAAATTTTTGCGTTGGTGACTCAGCAAATGCAAGGAAATGACAAAAAAAATAAAAAATGTCAAAAAAAAAATTTAGAACACAAAAAACAAGTTTCAATTTTTTTTTTTTCTTCGAATTTTTTTGACATTTTTTGGAAATTTTTTATTTATTTTGTCATTTCCTTGCATTTGCTGAGTCACCAACGCAAAAATTTGAGAAAAGTCGAAAAAAAAAATTTTTTTCATTTTGATTATGATTACACAATTAAAGGAACAAATCTTGCTTCTTTAATTGTTTAGCTAAACTTTGATCGATGATTCCCAGAAAACGGTTCGATAGATCAATTTAAAAATTTACAGGGGTCTTGGGGGTACATTAAGCTAAAAAAATCCCTGGCAACATTATTTTTTTTATCGATATTTGCAGAGTAGCGGTTGATTTACTAAAAAACCAAAAAAAGTCATTTTTTTGTACTTTCTTCTAATGGATGTTAAAAATAAAAAAAATCTTTTTTTCAAAAAATGATGACAGGGTTTTGTAGGGAATTTATTCAAGTTTTCAACGTTGCCCTTCAACTTTCTGTGCGATCATTGGTACCTGAAATATCGAAGATCAAAGCCAAAAGGATCATTTTTTGTTTGAAGGCTGATATCTCTGCGACAAATCGTCCTACGAGGTTAAAAAAAAAAACCAAACTGAAGCTGAATAAATTTGCTAAACGATGTATGGATTCGTTTAGTTGAAAGAATTTTTCCGCGGTCCGTGGGCTCTTCGGAAAAAAAAAAAAAATTTAGAAATTTTTTGGCTCGCGGTATTTCTAATGTTTGCGCAATAATCGGAGCCTTTAAAAAATTTTGAAAAAAATACACCTAAACTAGAGATTTCAAGCTATGAAATGCTTTTTTTAAATTTTCGATACGATTTTTTTTCACCAAGTTACAGCCTTCCAAAAATCACTAAAAAATTTATAAAATTTTTCTGCTCCTTTAATTTTTTGCATTAGTGTATTATTTTTAACACATACAATGTATTTATGGTTATCACTAGGAGCATCTCCTTTTTCACATGCAGGACATCCTTTTGTATTACCTGAATGTACTTCTGAGTGTTGACTTGCTCATTAAGTGATTCATGTGTTACATCACTCAAGACATCTGGTACATCCAACATATCAATACATTTGCTACACACACCAGTTGTATATTCATCAAAAAATTTTGTGTTGAAAAACGCAATAGAAGTGTCTTTAGTGGTAAAATCGCACACCTGAAATTTAAATATAAATAATTAATAAAAATAAATAATACGCCAAAAAATGATGCATAATTAATATTATTTTTCTTAAAATACATTGGAATGTAGTAGGAACCGAAGCTGAAGTGTTCGTAATTGAATTTTCAGACAATTAATTAATGTAACGGGACCTAAGTCCACCTCCTGCACGGAAGCCGATACCTCGCCCTTCTGGGCATACTCACGTTGCGTGTGGTCCCTATTTTTATAATCAACTTCACCATATATTATAAAAGCAAATTATGAACATAAGCTCACATTAGCTTACCCATTAGGCATGCATTGCATGTGGGTGCCTCACCGACAACCACCACGAGACCGACCTCATTCGGACTCAAACACTCCTCCCATCTCTGGTTGAAGCGGGGCTTGGAATAGATCCCCCATGGTACCAGACTTCAGCTGTGGTCAACTACTTGCGTAGGTTTAGTGGTGGGGGGCAAGTTCTTCCCCAACCCATAAGGGCTACCTCCACTTAGGAATATAATCACCAAGATTTCAGACATGCCATTATACACACTTGCCCTCATCCATCACCTAGTGATCTCTAATCTACGAGTTTTTTGTGGCCGTCATGATGTTTTAAAACACAAAATGGCGGGAGTCGGTCCACTCGAGTGAATTTTCAGACAATGAGATCAGTCGTGTAGATGCTTGATAGTTACTTTTATGAGAGTTCTCATCACTGATAACAACATTAAATTGTTTAAGAATCCCGCCAAGATGTTTTGCGTGTAAGCTAAAAAAATGCATCTATACGCATTGGCACAGATTCATTAGATCATAGCAGTTCTCTAATATTTTTAAATTCAGCTTCTACATGCGCACTAGTAGCTGGTATTCTACCGTAACCAAATTTTTTCTGTACAATACATGACCACATAGGTAATAGGTTATTATTATATATTACTCATAACTCTAAATCAGTCATTAGACGTGTTGATAACGGAGGTAACCAATGATCATTTACTCGTGTACCTGGTAACGTGTTTATATTATGTACAGCGATTTGTCGTAAGGTACTCCCCAAGTTTTACCATCGATTAGTAGTACCATTAATATCATCAGAATTAACATTTTCTTGATTATCAGGATTTAATAAATTTGCATTTATATTGTTATCATTATCAAAATAACAATCAATATTGGATGGATCAAAGTTATTGCAAGAATTTTCTGTTAATAAATCCATTAAAAACATTATTTGTTTTTCACATTCAGATAAATCACCGGAAGAAGTAGATCCATCATGGTCACTCAATGAAACAACAAAAATAGCATATATTAATTTTTTAGCTTCTTCAATATCATCTGAGATGATAAGTTGTCCGACATAAGATAAATAAAACTTCCTGATTTCCCTGCGAGTTCCTTTAAAAAAATCAGCATAGTTTTTTATGAAGTGAGCAACGTCATTCCAAATGTAACAAGGTGGCATAATGTCTTCAGCAAGAGCATCAGCATACATACTTTTCGTAGGAAAGCTTGTAAATGACCTGACACAAGCTGCCATCAATGCTTTTGAATAATCACATACAACTTCTTTGGGGTAAGATGATCCAGTATTACAAATCCACTTATTTAGCCAATGATTAATTATAGTGGTATTATGTCGTTTACTTACTATTTGAGCAATAGGACATGATGAAGTAGGTGTTCGAACAACAGCAGCATTCAAAAAAATAGGCCCCGATTCAGAGTTATCAGGATGACGAATCCTGCGAATGATAGATCCAGTAGCATCTATTGCAATACTGACATTACCACGTTCTGCCAAAGTCTTGTAAATAGTGTCTTGGTGCTTTGACGAGTAGTGAACAAAGACTGGGCTTATTCCAATGTTATAAATAATATTTTTCATCGTTGTCAACTGCATCTTTTGAAGAGCTTTCAACGGATCAGCGTCAAGATAAGAAGCAAGAACTGCTTGAGACTTTGAAGTTTGTAAGGCTGATGCATAAAGTACAATAGCTGGCTCCGATTCATCATTTTCTGTCATTAATTCATTTAATGTCTCGGCTCGGTATTTATATGACGACTTTGTTTGAAAAGTTGCTGCAACCATTTTTCTTTCTTCACCTCTTAAATAAACTTTTCTACATTTTCCTTTTTTATCTGAATCTGTGATGGTACATTTCAATGTTACTATATTTTCTTCATTACGTCGAAGATAAATTTCAATAAGAGAACCTCAATTACAATATCCGGAAACATGGCCACTGTTACCATCTTGATTGATATAGTGATAACTAAAATAGTAACTACATCTTCTTCTGGTACAAGAGAAAATTTTATTATCACATCAACGAGTCCAATCATTTACAAAAACAATACAATAATCAATAATTTTTTTGAAAAATAATATCTGAGACTAAAACAAAATCTGACATACCTTTTTTAAATCTCAGACGTTTTCTCATGTCATTTTTACGGCTTTTGTCTGTTTAAACTCTTGTTTCTATCAGCTGATCAAAATCACACCCTTGAACATTGATCATAAAAATCAATTATTTTTCTGTGTCCGTCATTTTATCACTCAAATCTAAAGTAGAATCGACTCCGAAACCATCAACAGTAACTTCATTCTCAACAATAAGATTGTCTTTTTCATGAAAAGTGTTTTGAAATTGCAGCTGAGACTTAAAATTAGGACGAACACCATTTTTATCACAAACAACATAAGTATACAAGGCTGATGGTGTCTTTGGGTATGATTTAGAATTATTTTTACGAATAGCTTCATTGAATAATTCTGGTAGCTCTAACCACACAGGACCTGAACGACTGACAACATTACCTTCATCATCAAACAATCTTTCCATAAACTGCGGAAGAACATCTGTCAGTGGAGGAATGTATGTTACAACAGGTCTACCTTTCTTTACAGGAATTGTTGAACGGTTTTTTCAGACATTGTTGAGGAGCATTTTTTTGTTTTTGCACAGCGACTTTTTTTAACCATTGTTTTTTTTCCGTAAGATAAATTTAAAAAGAAAACCTTAATAAAAATTAGTGAAGCGATCAACTACTTGCATCTGCTGACATAAACGGACAAATAACCTTTTGCGATGATAAAAGAAACACCCAGCGACCACTACATATATTATCTTGATGACAAATAGCTTATACATACAGAGAAGTAGTTTTAAGATTAACCGCTAGGAGCACTGTGGTAAAGAAATTTAAATACAAATTTTTTAAATTGCGGAAAAGAAAATTATAATCGACGATTCATTAGAGAAATTAAAGATATATGTATATATATATATAGTATATATATAGTTCTCAGAATAGAGTAAAAGACTATTACTTTTACGAGCTTGACATTAAAATGAAAATAACTAGGAAACAATGCGGAATTTAAATGAACTTCATTGTAAATGATTTGTTGGAAATAAAATTGTCTATAAAAAAGATTCTATGACATTTTTTGATTAGTCTGATAGTTTTGCTGGAAAAGTAAAAAGATCTGGAAATTTATTATAGATTTGATTTCCAGCTCCGATAACTTTCGAATGAATGGATTTATCAAAAAATGATAAGAGACCTTTTTTGTAGAGCGTTAAATTCTCTACAAGAATATGCTATGAACTCATTCATATGACGTGCGAATGCCGAGCTAGAAAAATAAAAAAATAAAAAATTTTTTTTCCCATGTTATTTAAACTTTAAATAGAAATTTACGATGAGTGACCTTTCAAAATCGGTATTAAGAGCTCCCGTTTCCACAGGCTCCTTATTTTATGACTAGGAATATATTTCACTGCGGGTTTTGAAAAAAAAAAAATAGTCGATTTTTTTGAACCGGTCTAATATATATATATATATATATATATATATATATATATATATATATATATATATATATATATATATATATATATATATATATATATATATATATATATATATATATATATATATATTGTAACGAATGTGAAACTGATCTTTTAAATATTTGAATAGCTAGAAAACAAATGCCTTCTTCTCTTGTTTCATAGATGCGCGATTAAAGTCAGTCAGTCTTATATTGACAACTAAACAGCAAACATTGTATCTCAATAAACTATATCGCTCTCTTGCTTTCTTTACTGCTGTTAATTGTGGTGTTGTTATTTATAATTTAAGTGTGTTATTATTGTAGTGTATAAGTGATATTAATTTAAGATACCAACCACTACAATATATATAAAAATAAGTATATTGTATACATACAATGCATTCGTACGGTGCCCCGTGGATACCCTATACATTCACCCCTGAAAAGTGAAAGTCGTAACGAGGTCATTCGTTGAGTAGATTTTACACCTCATATTTTTTCCATACCGGACTCCTTATAAAAAAATCGATTCTTAAGGAGTAAACTCCAAAAAATTTTAAAAAATTTTGCTTCAAATTTAATTAAAGCTAGAACGTAACACCCGCTAGTAGCTCCAGCCGTGCCAGTAGCCCTAGATAGACCAGTAGCTCTAGCCGTTGGTCCAGAATTTCCATGAGTAGCTCCAGCTGCACTAGCTGCTCTAGTCGTAACTTCAGCGGCTTCAGTGAGTAATTTAAGCGATGACGATGGTAGTCGGGACGTCTTATAGTTTGGACCATATACTCTTATACTCAGAAAATAAGGATTTTTTGATACGAGAATTAGTCTGCACTACACTGAGAAAAAAAATAACTATTAATGATACTAGAAATTCTTGTACGATGATAATTTACTTAGCTCAAGCTATTTTCTTAAACCAAGAATCTCCAAACTTAGTTTGAAGATCAGAGTGATTGTGTAAACACAATTTTTGTTTTTCTTGAGAAAAAGTTATGTCAATTCGTAACAAAAATGTATTTTCTAGACTAAAATTGTAGATAATATTGTGTCAAACTTATAGTTTACTGATCATCAGGGCCTGGAAATTCGGGCTTTATGGTATAGCCTATAAGTCAAATGTCAAAAACATATAAAAGTTATCTCTAAAGGCCAGTTTTTCAAACTGAGTTTATTTTTATCCAGGTTGTTATTATCATTGCTGGTACATCTATATATTGTTAATTTATAGATATAAATACCGGTAACGGTAGGTCTGGGTAAAGCAGGTGGCTGAGGGTAAGAGAGCATGCCGGAGAGTAATGTAGAGAAGCAGGCGGGCAATTCGAGTTTGTGAAGAAAATAGTTTGCGCTTGGGAGGACGGCGAGTGCGGGGGACCTGATAGAAGCGATACCTTCTGGGAAAAGAAAGGAAAGAGAGGCTGAATCGGAGCTGAGGCTTGCAAAGGATGAGGAGGAAAGGGAAGTTTTTAAAAAAAGTAAGCTACTGATAAGGTCCCCAATAAAACAAGAAGAGATGGAGGTGTTGTTAAAGAAATTGGCGAAAATTAATACTAGAATCAAGGAGTGCAGAAAGGTGGGTAATAGGGTAGATGAGCTGAAGAAAGAAGGAAGGAAGGAGAGGGATGAGCTTAAGAAAATGTGGGAGGAGGATAAGAAACAGATGTATAATAGAATAGAGGGATTGGAGGATAGGTTGGAAAGATTAGAGAGGGACGCCAGTAACAATGTGGAAATGTCGATGGTCGGGGAAGAAGAAGGGGGAAGGAGAGGGAAGATAACGGTCGAAACTAAAAAAAAAGAAAAAAAATGGAGATGGAAATAGAAAAAAGGGAGAGAGAGCAAGGAGACAAAACGTAGTTCTGATGGGTGTGGATATGGGAGAGGGTGTGGATTGGAAAACGGAGGTTGAGTGGGTGTGGGAGAAGTTGGAAGTGGGGGGCATTAGAACAACAATGAAAAAAAATTGGAGCGCTAGATAAGGAGGGAAAGGGGTTAGTTTTAATAAAATTGGATGGAATTGAAAAGAAAAGAGAGGTTATGGAAGCAAAGAGTAAACTAAAAGGGGAGAGGTATGCGTGGAAGATGATTTGACATTTGAGGTAAGGAGGATCAAAAAGATCATTTGGAAGAAGCCGCTAAGGAAAGAGCCGCTGGAAGTAATGTCAAGGTAGGATACATGAAATTATGGGTGAATGAAAAATTGAGGCTGTGGGATGAAGCCGAAGGTAGATGGAGACGTCAGCAGGGAAACGAGTAAGGCTAGAGGTTGGGAAAAACAACAGGGGAGGGAGAGATTCCAGAAAGGGGAAGGGGAAAGGAAAGGTTTTTGTAAAAAAAATGAAGGGTTGTTGCATATAGCTTTCTGGAATGTGGCAGGAGTTAAAGATAAGCAGGAGGACTTTTGGAAAGGTTTGTTGTAATATTAATAGAAACCTGGGTAGACAAAAAGAAATGGTCCAAGATTAGGGAATCTTGGAAAAAAGGATTCAGATGGGAAATACAAGAGGCTTTGATATCGAAGGGAATGGGAAGAGCTAGAGGAGGAATATTAGTAGGCGTTAAAGTAGGAATAGAACTGGGAAATAAGGGGGAATGGGATGTTGAAGGATGGGTGGAAAGGGAGGTCCAGCTTGGGGATGAGTGGTGGTGGATAATAAGGTGCATGTCAATGGGGATATGGAGAGGAAAAAGGAGTTAATGAGTAAATGGATGGAGGAAGCCTGGAACAATTGGAATAAGAGGATTATCTTTGGTGAAGACTTTAATGCAAGAACGCCCTCCAAAGGAGGACTGACGATAGTAGAAATGGAACATGTAATCAATATGAGAAAAACAAAGAATCCGGTTTACAATAAAGATGGCAAGGAGCTATGCAGATTTATGGATGAGAGAGGGTGGGCGATAGCTAATGGATGTGTTAAAGGAGATGAAGAAGGGGATTGGACTTTTGTGGGGGAGAGGGGCTGCTCGGTGATTGATCTTGCTCTAATAGAGGAGAGGTGTAGAGATAGGGTGATGGAACTAAGAGTTAAGGAAAGGACAGAATCGGATCATCTTTCAGTAGTTGTCAAATTAAAAGTGCAGGGATCGAGAGCAAGAGGGAGAGACATGAAGTATATGAATCGATATTCCAGGAAAAAGATGGAAAGACAGATTGCACGAGAGGAGACTCAGAAGAGGACTGGGGGAAGTAAAAAGAAAGAATTAAAGATGCGATTGAGGTGACTAAAAATACAGGAGGAAGGGTAGAGGGTGTGTCTAACTGGTGGGATGAGGAATGCAGGGAAGGTAGAAGAACGTTAAGAAAAGCTTTGCATGGCTTTAGAAAAGAAAAAACATCTAGGGAGGATTACTGTTTAGAGAAGAGAAAGTAGAATAAGCTATGTTAAGAGAAGAAAAGGACGGCTGAGAAAAAATGGGAGGATTGAGTTAAGAATGCAAAGACGGAAAGTTAGGTTTGGAAGGTTGTAAATAAAAGAAGAAAAAAGAGGAGTGGCATAAATGAAGATATCCCAATGAAGGCCCGGGATGAGCATTTTAGGGAGGTATTGGGACAAGTGAAAGAGAGGAAAAGGTTAGCAGTCTCAATGCTCGACATAGGAGGCGATGAATCAGAGGAAGATAATATTACGCTGGAAGAAGTAAGGGATATGGTAAGAAAACTAGAAGATTACAAGGCTATGGGGGAAGATGGTATCCCAAATGAAGTTTGGAAGTATGGAGGAAAAGATTTAGTAATAGATTTATGGCCGATGTGTCAAAGAATATGGATGGGAGAGGATTGGCCGCAGGAGTAGAAAGAAGGGGTGGTGGTTCCAATCTTAAAGAAAGGTGCTGGGAATAAGGTGGAAGATTACAGAGGAATCATGATAATCCAGACAGCATATAAGGTCTACGTGGGAGTGTAAAAAAAAATTTTAAGACGGAAGTTAAGGGAAATTGGATATTACCTGAAACTCAGGTAGGCTTTAGAGAAGGAAGGGGAACTATAGACAATATGTGTGTATCGAACTACCTGATTAACAGGGAATTATCAAAGAAAAAGGCGAAAATGGTAATTATGTTTGTAGATTTTAAAGCGGCTTTCGACACGGTAGATAGAAGTGAATTAGTGAAGGTGATGATAAAAAGGGAAATAAGGTTAAGTCTGGTAAAAAGGTATGAAGAGGTTTTAAGGGAGACATGTGCCAGGGTAAGAGTGGGAAAGGACTTTGGAAGTAAATTTTGGACAGAAAAGGGGGTAAGACAAGGGTGCCCGTTAAGTCCGTAGCTATTCGTGATTTTTCTGTCAGACCTGGAAGAGGAATCAGAAAAGGGAAGATGGGGAGGAGTGGAGTTGTCAGGAGGCAAAAAGATATACTCTCTGGCATATGCAGATGATATCGCGTTATTGGCGAAGGATGAAGAGAGTATGAGGGGTATGGTGAGAACCCTGGAAAAGTATGTGGAATGGAAAAAATTGGAGGTAAATGTAGGGAAGACAAAAATAATGAAATTCAGGAAGGGAGGGGGAAGGAGAAAGAAGATACACTGGAATTGAAAAGTGGACAGATATACCTACCTAGGATACGTTGTAAGGGCAAATAGTGATCAAGGTGCACATGTTAGGGAAAGAATGGGTAAAGGGGCAAGAGTATTAGGACAAGTTTGGGGATTAGGCAAGAGGAAATTTGGAAATGATTGGACTAGGAGGTTATGGCTCTTTGACAGGCTTGTATGGTCGGTCATGAGTTATGGGGTTGAAATATGGGGGTGGAGGAGAAGAGAGGAGATAGAAAGAATGCGAGAGAGATACCTGAGATGGGCTCTTGGAGTAGCAAGAAGGGCAGCGGGCTATCTAGTAAGAGAAGAGCTACAGAAGGATAGGCTGGAAGGAAAAGCTGGAATGAGGGCATGGAGCTATGAGAAAAGAGTGGAGGAAGGAGGAGGTGGCAAGATTGTATGGAAATGTAGATCGAAAATGAGGAAAAGAATAAGATCAGGGAGAGGCTTGGATGGGTGGAAAGCAGCAAACGATATTACTATGAGAAGAGAGGATGGAGTTTGAATAAGGTAGAAAGGAGGTGGGAGGAGGGGATAATGAAGGGAGAAGACTTGGTGAAAGAGGAAAAAAGAGGCAGGAAATGGAAAGATGGGAGAAAGTTTGTAAGGCAAGAGGTAATAAGGAATATAAATTTATGAAAGGGAGGGGATTACCAGGATACCTTAAAAAGGGTGGGATGAAGGTAGATGGGTGCTATTTTTGAAAATTTTATGAGAACCCTTAACTATTTCAGCTTCTGATCTTTACTTCTTGTTCGATGGAAATTCTAAGCGTAGAAATTTGGTAATAAAAACAAAGGGACATGAAAGAAACAAACCGCGAGTTCTTCTTTGAAATTCAATAATTGAATTAAAATTAATTGTTCTGTGAAAAATATTCTTCGCATACAATATTTTCCAACTCGAAAACAATTTCTCACGTAGATTCGGCTTACGAAAAGATACACTGTAAAAAATCAGGAATGAATCCAGATTTAATTTCAATCCGAATTCACTCCGCATTTACTACACCACTCGGAGTTCCAGAGTTTGAAAAAAAAAATAACTCCATTCTGGGAGTGAAATAAAATTCACGTCACTCTGAGATCACTCCACTAAAAAAAACTCCCAATTCATTCCGGTCCAGAGTTTTAATATTTAATTTAATTTATATAAAACCATTAAACAATGTGTGTGTGCGAGTGTGTGTCTGAGGGTGCGTGCGTGTTTGTACGCGTGTGTGTGTGTGCAATAGTGTGTGTGTGCGTGTGTGCAAATGTGTGTGTTCGGGTGTGTACGTGCGTGCTCTTGTTCGGGTGTGAGCGTGTGTGTGAGATTTTATTTAAAGGAATTATTGTTTATTAATAATAGTTTCAAAACTTCCTCCGGAGTGAAATTCACTCCAGAGGAATTAAATTAATAGAAAATTTACTGCTCCGCGAACTCTCCTTCGGAGTGAATTTCGGTCCGAGGGGAGTGAATAATTAAAAATTCATTCATTCCGCATTCACTCCGCGAATTTTTTACAGTATAGCAATCCGAAAAAAAGACAAAATCCGATCAATTTCTAACGGTCTAAAATTTTAGTAGAACTTAAATTCAAACCTCTTTAGGTCTTTTTGCTGATTTTATTTTTATCTCGCTCCGTTTTTTTTTCAGTTTTTGTTTTTCTCGAAAATGCAAAAATTCTTGGAAGAGTTTCTTATCTGTAAAGTAGACGAAAATTTTCATCAATTATTATTTAGATACAATAATGAACCGAGAGAAAAAAGTGTATATTTCCGAGTAAAATTTCTTGCTTTAAGTATTATTTTACTTAAATAGTGCCAAATAAATATTTTCTTAATTTTAGTTCAAATACATTGTCTGTAGAAATTTATGAGTAGATTTAAACAACTGTTGTAAAGATAAGAAATATTATACTTCGACGTAGTAAATTTTTTTTTGATTTTAGTATTATGAGTTAAGTACAGAGATCGGCAAAAAAAAAAATTTTATTTTTTAATTTTCAATTATTCTAGAAAATTGTAATTTTTAGAAGTCGAGTATTATTTTAATCCGTACTGCAAATAATTGATGAAAGATTGTCAATTTTCCTAATATTAAAAAATGGTTCAAAAATGATAGTATAATTTTAGATAAATTGATAATTTTAGACAAACAAATTTCCAATTTCTAACAAATCTGTATTGTTGAGCAATAAAATTCTAAATATTCGAAAAATGAGTATTTGTTTTTCGATCAAATCTGAATTTTTAAAAAATTGGCAATTGTTAAAAAACCAAGTATCAATTACCTAAAATTGAGTAATTGATGACCAATAAAATAACAATTTTTAAGAAAATCGATAATTGTTAGAAAGAATAGCAACAAGTATCTACATAATGAACAATTGATGACGAATAAAATGGAAATATTTTTAAAAATCGGTAATTGTCGAAAAATATAGGAACAATTTTTTTGAAAAATGAGTAATTTGTGATCAGTAAAATTAGAATTTTTTTTAAATTGGTAATTGCTGAAAACAAAGTATTAATTATTCGAAAAATATATAATTTTTCAAAAACATAGTACCAACTAGTAAAAAAATGAGTAATATGTGACGAATAAAATTATAATTTTTCGTAAATAAATATTTATTGGGAAACATATTTTCAATTTGTAGAAATATCGGTGATTGTCACACACTACAATGTTACGTGTTCCGAAAATGACTAATATCGGAAATATAGGAATTATAGGAAATGATAAATTATTAGTTTTTATGTATAAATTTTATATCAAATAGTATTATTATTTGCGCTTGCGTTACATTTCATAAGTACTCTTAATTCAAAATTTTTATCAGTTAATTGATTGTACTCAGGGAGAGAAAACATCGTTGCATAACTAAAAAGTCTTTCGACTGCGGCTGATGATGGAAGTGGAGTGTTAAATTTAAAAAAAATATCTTTTATGACAGGATAACTATTTAGTAGTTGTAAATCAGTACGGGGCTCAGACTTAAATTTTTGAAATAATATTTCTGGATCACTAGTCCCAAAAGTTTGATCAGCAATACATTCTGCTTCTGCTGGTGAATCAAAGTCGAAATAATCATCAATATCATTTTGATCGGTCCTGCTGATGAGAAGTTTCTGGGACAGCTGTTAGTGATTCTTTTATCGCCAACATTACATTATTTTGAGCTACCATACTTAAACATTTTAACCACTTTAGCTTAAATGTTGGATGTGATGCTGCAACGACAGCACTGATTCGACCTTCATTTGTGACATCAAAGAAACATTTAAAACGTTTGTGTAATCCGTTTAGAAGAACAGTTGGTAATTTTTTACACAAAGTGAGGTTCAATTTTTGGCAACTCTCTAGCTGATTCCTTACAGTTATAAGAGTTGGAAGTAAATATCCATAAAAACATAATTTTTCCCCTTGCATTCTATCAATGGCTACTGCTAAAAGTTTCAGGCATGTGAGATATTCATCAATTAATCTAAAACATAATAATGTTAAAGTAGAATACACTAACTAAACTTCAAACAGCTTCTATACCAAAGTATCGATTCTATTTTTAACTTCCCGCTATAAAAATTAAAAATTCTCAAACTAAGAAAATGTTATAACCCTTTCAAGATCTTGATTAGAATATACGATTTGAAAAAATTGAAAATGAATCAAAGTTTAAATCGTTTTTAATTCTCATGTGGAAACGGAAATTGTAATATTATTTTACGATTAAAGACTATTAAAAATTTTTAATGGATTTATTCGAATGAATCGATTTTAATCGTAAAATAATAAATAATCTTTTGATGATTAAAGATGATTAAATGTGAAAACCCATGAAGATTATGAGTATTAAAGATGATTAAATTTTTCATCGTTTTTTATTATCACAAATCGTATTTTCTAATCAGGAGAGGGACTTCTATCTGTCCACCCGTCTGTATAACTGTCCCTGGGAAAAAAAAACACTTGATTTTAACTTTTCTAACTTATTTGACTTGCTTTTGACTTAATTAACTTGATTTTGAATGTTATAATTCTTTTGACTTAAATATGACTTTTTTAACTTAGAAATTTAAGTCAACTAAGTCAAGATCAAGAAAACGTGACTTTAATCTGACTTGGTTGGCGTAAATGGGTACTAAGTAAGACAACTCAGTCAAGAACAAGTCAAAACGAAATTCGTTTTCATATTTTAAGATACGAAAATTCATTCAGTTTTGACTTGTTCTCGATTGAGTTGTCTTACTTAGTACCCATTTACCCCAACCAAGTCAAATTAAAGTCACGTTATTTTGAATTTGACTTAGTTGCTTTAAATTCCTAAGTTAAAAAAGTCATATTTAAGTCAAAAGAATTACAACGGTCAAAATCGTTAATTAAGTCAAAAGCAAGTCAAATAAGTCAGAAAAGTTAAAATCACGTTATTTTTTTGACCTGAGTCCTTGTGTGAGTGTCAGGTGTGTTACCTTTTCTTGTCCTACGATATATTTGCAACGAATCAACTGATTTGACTTTATTTTTCAGCATCCGAAAAAGTTCATTGACACTTAGAATTGATTAATTTCAATTTTAAAATTTTAACTGAATTTAAATATGTTTTCAAACTTTTTACAATCAAAAACAGCGGGAGGTTTTGAAGTTGAACTACAGGGTAACTGTTTATCGGATTTTTTATTTTGAAATTTCATTTTAATAACGATTGTTCATATTTTTTATACCTAAAATCTGTATCTCTTAAGATATTATTGAAACCGAATTCTTTCAACTTCCCAGCATTAGCCAAAATTTTCTCCTTTAGACCAAAAAGCTGAATCAGTGAATCGTATAACGAATTCTAACGAGTAATTACAGGTCTCTTCAGAGCTTGATCAAAAACTGAAAGCCAGTTTTCTTTTTTCTTTGGAGACTTTGTAATTGTCCATAGATTATTGCATCTCTCGATCGTCTTATTGTAAGCTGCACTCAGTTCGCTAGAAGATTTTATTCCGTCAGTCATATCTTTCGTGGCTATGAGGCTAAGAGTATGACTAGCACATAAAAGATGATTGGGAAGAGTTTTTTTAAAATTCTCATAGTCTTCACTTGAATCAACTTGTGCATGATCATCTTCCATTTCGTTATCAAAATCACTGCTAATATCTTCATCTTGTGAACAATTTATAAAGATTCATAAAAAAACTCTCATCATCTATATATATATATATATATATATATATATATATATATATATATATATATATATATATATATATATATATATATATATATATATATATATATATATATATATGTATGTGTATAAATATATATGACTGATTCAGAAAAATAGGTTCTATTTTATTTTTTTAAGGTTATACTTTTAAAAATTTCAGCAGTTAAAATAATTTACAACAAAAGTTTCTTATTATTCTTTAATGAATCAAATATTTTGAAAGTATTGGCGGGTAAAGTTTAATTTATAGAATTTTAACTACACTGAGAAAAAAATTTTCTCCTGACAACTAAATATTAGTTATGACAAGAAAATGATTTGATTGCCCATTGCCAATCATATATTTGGTTGTTTTAACTAAATATTTTATAATACACCAACAAAACTAGTTATTAGAAACTATAAAATATTTAGTAATTATAGTTACGCGTTTAGTAGAAAGCCTAAAATCAAATTGATTACCTGTAGAGTCTATAAAGTAGTCATAATGAAATATATGAGTGATCTTTAGAGAATGTGTTATTAATAATAATTGAATATTATTTTAAAATGACAGAATATTTATATAACAGTTAAATAATTGCATATTTAGGAGAATAATATCACAGTGTAATACAGGATACCACTATAATCAATAATCTTCAGAGGATAACCCGTCCCATGAATGCTTCAAGCTGGCGAATATAAAAACTCTGGAATAAGTATCTTACCAGGGACACTACAAATGGTGGGCGCGATCTAGTGGCGAGCATCGAACTACTCCAGCTGCTGCTGCCTAACACCATAACTTTTTAAATCAATAATCATTAGGTTCAAATATATATTTATTAACCTCGAACAAATATATATATTTATTCTAAATGAATATATTTTTTTGTGTCTAAGTAATATTTATTAGAGTTAATATAATAATATTTTGCTTTAATATTTGGATTTGTTGGCACTATAAAATGTTTTAGTTGTCCATTAAATGAATATTTTCTTAACTTTACCAAATGATTTTATTATCTTAGAGAGAGAAATATTAATGTCAACCAAATAGAGTCTATTAAATCATTTGTTAAAAATGATAAAATAGATTGTATTGACGTAATAAAATTTAGTTATCCCAAATAAATTTTAGTTTAACAGAATTTAACAAAACCAATTTAATTGTCCAAAGAGAAATTTTTTCTCAGTGTATCTTTTGAATTTCCTGGTAAAACTATCAAACATTAGAAAATCTTATAGGACCTATCACTTTGACCGTTTTATTTCTAACAAATTATCCCAATATTTTAAAATACGTCTGATAGATACAACAGAAAAGTCGAAAAATAGTAAAAATTCCTTAAATTAAGCTTTAAACTCAAATGCACAATATTTAATTCATCAAAAAATCATAAGAGACTTTTTTATGGATCATTAAATTCGCTGCGGAAATACGTATCGATTTTTTAGATATACTTATTTGTTCATGAGTTATAAAATTCTAACGTTAAAAAATTGTTTTTAGCATGTTATTTAAATAGGAAATAGAAACATGCAATTAGAAAGTATTTAATATAAACAAGCAACCTGCAGTCACTATGTGACTCCCCGAGTATTACTACAAAATTCATTGAATATAATTTGAACTTAACTGTTAATCAAAATCTATACTCTAGAATGTTTTCTTTATTTCTATTATCATTGAACTTTAATAATAACAATCTCATCACTGACTTGCAAACTGATTGATTTCAATGATCGTATAATCATAGGATTCTTAAAAAAAATCTACGCAAGGTCAAATTTTTTGTCATTAGTCATCTAATATATTTTTTTCACTCATAACAAATTAAATCTGTTTGATTTTTATAATCATAGAAGACATGGCATGGATTACATTTTTTTATTTTCTTTTAATTGTACACTAATGCAAAAAATTAAAGGAGCAGAAAAATTTTATAAATTTTTCAGTGATTTTCGGAAGGCTGTAACTTGGTGAAAAAAAATCGTATCGAAAATTTAAAAAAAGCATTTTATAGCTTGA